>NC_057741.1:28910858-29039472 GCF_004010195.1 Chiloscyllium plagiosum | reverse complement strand
CAGCCCATCTCTGCATCCTATCAATGTCACGCTGCAGCGTACACTGCCAACGACACTCTGCAAGTTTGTGTCGTCTGCAAACTTGCTAACCCATCAATCTCCTCATCCAGGTCATTAATAAAAATTACAAAGAGTAGAGGCCCAAGAACAGAGCCCTGTGGAACACCACTCACCACTGACTTCCAGGCAGAATACTTTCCTTCCACTACCACTCGCTGTCTTCTGTCGACCAGCCAATTCTGTATCCAGACAGCTAAATTTCCCTGTACCCCATTCCTCCTGACCTTCTGAACGGGCCTACCATGGGGAACCTTATCAAATGCCTTGCTGAAGTCCATATACACCACATCCATCGCTCAACCCTCATCAACTTGTCTAGTAACATCCTCAAAGAACTCAATAAGATTTGTGAGGCATGACCTGCCCCTCACAAAGCCATGCTGGCTGCATTTAATCAAGCCATGCTCTTCCAGATGGTCATAAATCCTATCCCTCAGAATCCTTTCTGACACCTTGCAGACGACAGACATGAGACTTACTGGTCTGTAATTGCCGGGGATTTCCCTATTTCCTTTCTTGAAGAGAGGGATTACATTTGCCTCCCTCCAGTCCTCAGGTACGACTCCAGTGGAGAGAAAGGATGCAAAGAGCTTCGCAAGCGGCGAAGCAATCACATTTCTCGCTTCCCAAAGCAGCCGAGGACAAATCTGGTCTGGCCCTGGTGACTTGTTAATCTTAATGTTTGTCAAAATTTTCAGCACATCAGCTTCCTCAATCTCTACCTGTTCCAGCGTGCTTACCTGCTCCTCAGTGGTTTCATTCACTACAAGGTCCTTTTCTTTCGTGAAGACAGAAGCAAAAAACTCATTTAGGGCTTCCCCTACCTCCCCAGACTCTATACACAAGTTCCCTAGGCTATCCCTGATCGGTCCTACTCTTTCTTTGATCATTCTCTTATTCCTCACATACATGTAAAATGCCTTTGGATTCTCCCTAATCCTTCCTGCCAAGCCTTTTTCATGCCCCCTCCTGGCTCTCCTCAGACCATTTTTGAGCTCCTTCCTCGCCTGCCTGTAACTCTCTAGAGTTGAGCAAGATCCTTGCTTTCTCCACCTTATGTAAGCTGCCTTCTTTCTTTTGACAAGAAGTTCCTCTGCTCTCGTCATCCAAGGTTCCTTTAACTTACCACTTCTTGCCTGTCTCAGAAGAACACATTTATGCATCACTCGCAACAACTGTTCCTTAAACAGTCTCCACATGTCTATGGTGCTCTTTCCATGCAGCAATTGCTCCCAGTCCATGCTTCCCAACTCACATCTGATAGCATCATAGTTTCCTTTCCCCAATTAAATATCCTCCCATCGTGCCTGCTTCTCTCCTTCTCCATAGCTATGTAGAATGTGAGGCAGTTGAGGTCACTATCACCAAAATGCTCTCCCACCGCAAGATCTGGCACCTACCCCGGCTCATTGCCAAGCACCAAATCCAAAATGGCCTCTCCCCTCGTCGGTCTGTCAACGTACTGAGTTAGGAAACCTCCTGAACACACTTTACAAAAGCAGCTCCTTCCAAACCAAAGGAGGTTCCAATCAATATTAGGAAAGTTAAAGTCACCCATTACAACAACCCTACTACATTCAGATTTTTCTAAAATCTGCCGACCTATACTTTCTTCAATCTCCCTGCTGCTATTGGGGGGCCTGTAGTAAACCCTTAATGAGGTGACTGCTCCCTTACTGTTCCTAATTTCCACCCATACTGACTCAGTAGGCAAACCCTCCTCAACAATGGTAACTTCTGTAGCTGTGATACCCTTTCTGATTAGCAGTGCTACATCCCCTCCTCTTTCTCCCCCCTCCCTATTCTTTTTAAATGCTCTAAACTCTGGAACATCCAGCAACTATTCCTGCCCCTGAGAAACCTACGTCTCTGTTATGGCCACAACATCATAGCACCAGGTACTGATCCATGCTCTAAGCTCATCACTTATATTCCTGATACTCCTTGCATTAAAGCAAACACACTTTAACCGATCCCTTGGATCTTTCCCAGGAAATTCCTTCCCACTGGCTGCACTACCTTTTGCTGTTGCCTCATCTCCATCAACTCTCACCACCGGTATATAGCTCAGGTTCCCACCCACCTGCCATACTAGTTTAAACCCTCCTGAACCACTCGAGCAAACCTTCCACCCAGGACATTGGTCCCTTTCCAGTTCAGGTGCAACCCGTCCTTCTTGTACAGGTCCCACCTTCCCCAGAAGGCATCCCAATTATCTACATATCTGAAGCCCTCTCTCCTACACCAGCTGCGCAGCCACATGTTATGCTGTGCCCGCTCCCTGTTCCTTGCCTAACTATCTCGTGGCACTGATAGTAAACCCGAGAACACTACTCTGATCGTCCTGCTCTGCAGCTTCCACCCTCACTCCCTGAAATCACTGTTTATATCCTCAGTCGTTTACCTGGCTACATCATTGGTGCCAATATGTAACACGATTTCTGGCTGTTCGTCCTCCTCTTTCAGAATCTTATACACCCGATCGGAGACCTCCCGGACCCTGGCACCAGGGAGGCAACATACCTTCCAGGAATCCTGATCCTGACCACAAATTAGAGGTGCAAGGGAGTCATGAAAAACTAATTACATCTCCAATGCCCTCACCCATCTGGGCTACAATTGCCAATCCCTTTAGGATTGTCCTGGAGTTTCCAGGAATTAATCCTGTTGACATGATTGCAAGCAAAGCCAGGAGAAAAGCCATGAAGCAGCTAAAAGAAATGAGCATTTTTTAAAACCATTTTCATGTCTGCTTTTGTTTATTGGTTATGGGAATATTGAAGATGGAGTAACTCTAGTCTGAATCTATATCTAATTTAAATCCCACACAAAGTGGTAGATTACAATGTCCTGGCGGTATGGTGGCTCAGTGGTTAGCAGTGCCAGGGACCTGAGTTTGATTCCAGCCTCAGGCAACTATCTGTATTGAGTTTGCATGTTCTCCCCATGTCTGTGTGGATTTCCTCTGGGTGCTCCAGTTTCCTCCCACATTCCAAAGTTGTGTAGGTTGGGTGGATTGGCCATGCTAAATTGTCCCATGGTGTCCAGCGATGTGCAGGCTAGTCATGGGAAATGTGGGATTACGGGATAGATTGCGTCTGCTTGGGATGCTCTTCAAAGGGTCAGTGTAGTCTCAATGGGCTAAATGGCCTGCTTCCACACTGTAGCATTTTATGATTCTAGGATGGGCAATTGTTGACACCGGCAATAACACCGCAAGAACAAATAAAATAAAAACGTTGTGGTTCTGTTCGCCGAGCTGGAAGTTTTTGTTGCAAACGTTTCGTCCCCTGGCTAGGCGACATCATCAGTGCTTGGGAGCCTCCTGCAAAGCGCTTCTTTGATGTTTCCTCCGGTGTTTATAGTGGTCTGTCCCTGCCGCTTCCGGTTGTCAGTTTCAGCTGTCCGCTGTAGTGGTTGGTATATTGGGTCCAGGTCGATGTGTTTGTTGATGGAGTTTGTGGATGAATGCCATGCCTCTAGGAATTCCCTGGCTGTTCTCTGTCTGGCTTGCCCTATGATAGCAGTGTTGTCCCAGTCGAATTCATGTTGCTTGTTGTCTGCCTGTGTGGCTACTAAGGATAGCTGGTCGTGTCATTTCGTGTTCCATTTATATCGTTTATTGATTTATCTCACTGGGTTTCAACCTCATTAAATGATCACCAGCTAAGTACTTTGCCCATCATTGCTGGACTACCATCAATCCCTTTAATGAAACCTGCAAGTGTTGCCTTCCCTACAATGGTGTTGTAAAGTATCATACTTCATCATTTAACTTTTTGTTAAAGCAGATGTACAAATGTACCCTGATAACACGATGGATCCAGATTTCCTGCTGTAATTATTACTGTGGAAGGATTGAAGCAAGGCCATATGGGCAGCTGGGATTTTGACCAAATTGCTGACAGATTGATGACAATGACATTTCTGGTGGAAACGTCAGCATAATGGTACCTGAGGTAATGGGGTATGTGCAGTGGACAAGAACGCACATTGCTGAACACAAGAGCATTTCTGGATAAGCATTATTTAACACTAATTAAGCTGGGATTTGTTCCTTGTTCAAATCTTGTCCCCACCGCCCTCACACACAAAGCTTTCTCCCAGACTGCAGAACAGGAGGGAGCCCTCAGCCACTTAACTGGCAAGCGTCACACCTTCAGTCAGATTGAAGAAGGCTGGGTGCGGAAATAACAGAGGAAGGAGGGTGGGGGAATTGGGTGGAGATGGAACCCAGAGAGACAACAGCTGTTGAGCAGACAAAGGGATGGATTATAACAGGCTGGTGAGAGTGAATTACTGATAGTAGGGACCACAAGTATTTTAAAACGTGTTACCAGCTTGTTTTCTCTAAATTCATGGAATCTGGGCACTACTGGCTAGGATAGCATTTGTTATCCACCCAGTTAGCCACATTGCTGTGGGTCTGGAGTTACAAGCAGGCGAGACCAGGTAGGGTTTCCGTAGGATTTCCCTTTGTAAAAGGCATTATTGAAACAGAAAGGTTTGTCCCCCTCCTCTGCTCCCCAACGATTGTTCATTATCAGACTCCCAATTCCAGATTTTTATTGCATTCAAATTCTACCATCTGTGGGATTCAAAATCACATCCCTCCAACATTACCTGGGTCTCTAGAATAACAGTCCAGTGATTATACCACTAAGCCATCTCCTTTCCTTGGTATTTTCTTGTTTCCCACAGGTACTAGCATCCATCTCTTTTCCTAACTGTTGTTCTCTCTCTCTCTCTCTCTCTCTCTCTCTCTCTCTCTCTCTGGGCTGCGTCCCCTCACTCCTTCCCCCACCCACCCCACGTTGCCTTCAGCATATATACCACCTTGTCCTAGTTGCTAGCAGCTCTGCAGATGGGTCACTAGACCCAAGACATTAACTTTGCCTTCTCTCCACATGCTGCCAGATTTTGCTGAGTTTTCCCAGTAATTTCTGTCCTTGTTTTGGATATACCCATGTGGGTCTGTACTATATCAGACACTATGTACAGAGCCACTGTGGCTGTACATACCAACACAGTGAATGGAACTTTTGGGATGAAGTAACCGCTGGTCTTTGATAAATCGATTGCATACGGCGAGGAAACAAACTTGATGTTTTTGATTTCGACTTCTTCCATTTCTCCACCTGTCAGAAAATAGAAAGAGCTTTCACTTGTGTTTGTTTATTATTTAACAACATATAATACAGCACAGGAACAGGTCCTTTGATCCACCAAGGCTATGCCAACAGATAATGCCTTTCTGACCTAAAAAGCATTTGCCTCCATACTGTCCATATCCCTCTACTCCCTACCTATCATGTATCTGTTAAGATGCCTCTTAAATGTTGCTATTACATCTGCCTCCACCACCTTCTGTTTGAATTCAAGTTTTTGATGAAGTTTTCTTTCATTTCCATTTGCAATCATTTTCCTGCTGCTCTTTGTTTCCACCACAAGAGTCGCTGACAAAGGGAGCATTTGTTGTCCACCCTTATTTGTCCCTGAACTGGGTGCTTGTTAGGAGCATTTCAGAGGGATATGAGTTAACCCATTGCTGTGGGCATGTCGATCAGAAAAGATAAGCATTGCCTTAATGAACCAGATGGAATTTAATGTTACTAATATTGCAAGCCCAGCTCCTCAACGGACCATGAGCATATGGTAAATCATAATATCTTCATGCAGGTTGAAATCACTCCACACGGGCCAGTATCCCATCACCAAATCACACTTTATTTACATGTGCACAGTACACTGGCTGTGGCCAGCCAGCTTGCAGTTAGTCCTTGAAATCAGGAGACTCTCTGCATTCCTTATTTATTTCTATATATATATATTTTTAATCTGCTTATTTTTTGTGTTTATTTCTTTTTACCCCTGTGTTTATACTGGTCAGCCAGGGCTCCCTGATTCACCCAGGTAAATAACTGCAATCAAGGATTTCATAGTCAGTAAGATCCACCTGGTCCCAATCACTACACAGAGGCAATCAACTTAACGAAAGCAAATTGTGTTCGACAAAGCGTGGAGTTTTTGTGATGGTGTAGCTAGCAAAGTAGTTCAGGGGAAACAGTGAATGAAATATATTGGAGCTTCTAAAATGCATTCAATGAGACACCACACAAGAGTTATTGCATTTAGGTCTTCTGGGACTGGATGCATTTTATTTTGCATGAAATGGGGATAAAATGGAAAGTAGGAGTAAATGGTTAATTTTTGGATAATAGGTTGTAACTAATGAAATGCAAGGCTTCGCAATTGCAGCTCATTTATTGATGGTGTATTGATTGTGACTGGACCTTGTTTCCTTCAGTTAGATATGATTTGTTTCATCTGATTTGAACTACGTACCTTGTGACATTTAATTCAGTGCTTCGCAGGAGGCTCCCAAGCACTGATGATGTCGCCTAGCCAGGGGACGAAACGTTTGCAACAAAAACTTCCAGCTCGGCGAACAGAACCACAACAACGAGCACCCGAGCTACAAATCTTTGCACAAACTTTAAAATAAAAATTCACAGTCCCAAACTATCAATCACCTTGTTTTATTGAAGAATTTCCAATGGTTTACTGTTCCCATTGGTCTTTCCGGCTTGAGTCAGGATTTGTAGTACATTGTCTTCTGAGCCACCAATAACCATAACCTCCCAAAATCTATCAACGACTGCATATCCTGTAACTTTGGAATCCTTCATGGCTCTGAAACTCCTCCTCACTTGTCCAACTCACACCCCATTATTTCAGGAAGAATGGAATGAGGACTTTTACAATGTTCTGGAAGCTCCCCTCTTCTTCAATCGCACAAGAGCACTAACGATCCAGTTTGGGCTCTTGTGAAGCAGTAGCAGTATCCCTCCCTCTGAGCCAGGAGGCCTGGGTTCATGTTCCACTTGTCCCAGAAATGTGCAAGAACATCTCTGAACAAGTCGATTAGCAAATAGCTAGATCATCAAGGTCCATATACACCAGACTACCATGCTTCTAAGATTACCATGACTGGTTTGACACGACCAAATGACTTGCTAGGCCAGTTCAAAGTGCAGTGAAGAATCAGTCATAGTGCTGTGAATTTGCTGTCACATGCAGTCACATGAAGCAAGTTCCATTGCACTAAAGGACAATGTAGCTATTTCATGGCTGCCATTACTGACACCAGCCCATTCTCCCCCCAAATTTATTTCAATTGAAATTCTCTTATTGCTATGATGGGACGTGAAGTTATGGATTACTGTTTTTCTCACACTTCCATGGGATGTGCAATCCTCTGGCAAGGTGAACAATTGTTGTCCACCTCTATTTGTCCTTGAACTGAATGGTTTGCTAAATCATTAAGCATTTAGGAGTTAACCACTATACTGCGGATTGAGAGTTGCATGTAGGCCACAGCAGATAAGGATAGCAAGCTTTCTTCCCTCATGTGCAGTATTGAACCAGCTGGGTTTTTATGACAGTCACTGAAAACTTTGTGGTCGCTATTATTTATTGCATTAAATTCCAGATTTTATGAATTGAATTTAAATTCCAACGGCTACCTTGGTGGGACTTGATCCTGTGGCTCCAGAGCATTAGCCTCGGCCTCTCAATTACATTTTCAGTGACATTATTATTCTTTTCCCTAATGCAAGAACATAATTACAATGGTATTATAGTCAATATTTTATCATTTCCCCCCAGTATCTGGCACAGTGATACAGAGTGATGAGTTTGAATAAATAAGGAAGTATACTGACAGCTGCAGTTGTTATGAGTTGGTCCAATAAAATATTAACCTGTTCTGATCTAAATAGAATCCCTACAGTGTGGAAGCCAGTCATTCAGCCCATCAAGTATATAACCTATCCTCTGAACAGCATCCCATTTAGACCCACGCCATTTCTGTAACCTTGCATTTTCTACCTGACCGGCTCAAGCCTGCACACTATGGGCAATTTAGCACGGCCAATCCACCCCACCTGCACGTCTTAGGATTGTGATCAGAATCCCACACAGACACAGTGAGAAATGTGCAAACTCCACATAGATAGTCACCTGAGGATGGATGTGTTCCTGATGCCGTGAGGCAGCCGTACTAACCACTGTGCTATGCCACATGTATTTTTTTTTGTAACAATGAGCTATTTTAAGTTGAAGTTGTCACTTAATCTATCCTCTTCAAGCTGATAAGAGTAAATAAGTAGTTACTTTGTCACTTTATTAGTTATGGTGTTTACATAATCTGCCACTCAAATATCTTTACTCTGAATGTTAATGTGCAAATCTTAACAACAGAGAGTTCACTATCAGACTGCACAGTGGGAAAACACATATACCAGTGTCATGGACACCTCTCCAGCTAATCCTTTTAACATGCACACACTTCTAAATATGTTTGGTATTGTTGTGGTAAATTTCTGTGTCCTGTGTTGCACCTTGTGAAGAAATCAATTTTTTTTTCTGTCAATGCATGCTATGTTAGCAGCTGAGAGTGACAATTAGTTGGCTGGAGACTGTAATATTCAAAGCCTTCTGAAGGTAGATGTGTCTGATTTAGCCTAGGACTGAGGACGAGACCCCATTTCCAACTTTGAATAAGTCATTCAGATTAATTCAAGGATCCATAGACAGTGGTTAATCAGTAGCAGGATAGGAGCAGTCAAAGTGGGCCCACTCCATAAAGCTAAAGTGCCGCTGGTGGCTCTGAGGAGATGAGGTTCTCCTGAAGCCCTGGGAGTTGTCTGGTAGCTGTGTGCAGCTCAGAGAAGCCCATCAGCAGCTGGGTCGGTACTGCGGGACCACAGGGGAGCTCAGTGGAGCTGAAAGGAAGCTAATTCCTAAAGAGCTTACAATTCAGCAAGAGAATGCCAGTGAGCAATGGGGCTCTGTTCAGAGCATCCAGAGAGCTGGAATTGTGCTGGTGATTAGATGCTGAAGAGCAGGCTTGTGAATACAAATGGATACAATCTCAGGAGAAGAAATTAAGCAACTAGGAGGCAAGCAGTCATGGATGCAGTCTGAGGTGGGATTCTTTTGAGGGAGGTTGGATCCCTCATAAGGAACACAGTTGTAAATATTTTTTATGACTCTAAGTGGATGGGTTGCTGAGAAATTCAAAGGATCTATCTTGGATTAATCGGAGTTTCTTTAGAAATATAAAGGGCAAAAGAGAGGCAAAGTGGACATTGGGCTGCTGGAAAATAACGCTGGAGAGATAGTGGGGAACAAGGAAATGGCTGAAGAACTGAATAATTACTTCATGTCAGTCTTCACGGTGGAAGACACAAGTAATATCCCAAAAATTCAAGAGAATGAGGAGCAGAGCTGAGTATGGTGACCATCACTGAGGAGAAGGTGCTAGAAAAGCTGAATGGCTTGAGGGTGCATAAATCACCTGGACTGGATGGACTACATCCCAGAGATCTGAGGCGGATAGCTAAAGAGATAGTGCAGGCGTTAGTGGCGATCTTTCAGGAATCGCTAGAATCAGGGTGGGTCCCAGAGGACTGGAAAACTGCTAATGTGACAACCCTGTTTAAAAAGGGAGTAAGGCAAAAGATGGAAAAATCACAGACCAATTAGCATAACCTCGGTCGTGGGTAAGATCCTGGAATCCATTGTAAAGGATGAGTTTTCTGAATACTTTGAAGTGCATTGTAAAATAGGGCAAAGTCATCATGATTTCATCAAGGGGAGGTCATGCTTGACAAATCAGCTAGAATTCTTTGAGGAAGCAATGAGCAGGTTAGACTAAGGAGAGTCAATGGATGTTATCGATCTGGACTTCACAAGGGCCTTTGACAAGGTGCTGCACAGGAGGCTACTGAGTAAGATAAGGGCCCACGGTGTCAGAGGCAAGGTGCTAGCATGAATAGAAGCCTGGCTGTCTGGCAAAAAGCAGAGAGTGGGGACAAAAGGGTCCTTCTCAGGATGGTAGCCGATGACAAGTGGTATTCCGCAAGGCTCAGTGTTGGGACCACAACTTTTCACTTTATACATTAACGATCTAATTGAAGAAACTGAGGGCATTCTGGCTAAGTTTTCAGATGATACAAAGATAGGGTAGAGGGACATGTAGCATTGAAGAGGCAGAGAGGCTGCAGAAGGATTTGGACAGGTTAGGTGAGTGGGCAAAGAAGTGGTAGATGGACTACAATGTGAGAAAGTGTGAGGTCATGCACTTTGGTAGGAAGAACAGAGACATAAACTATTTTCTAAATGGGGCGAAAATTCAGAAGTCTGAAGTGCAAAGAGACTTGGGAGTTCAAGTCCAGGATTCTCTCAAGGTAAACTTGCAGGTTGAGTCAATAGTTCAGAAAGCAAATACATTGATGGCATTTATTTTGAGAGGACTTGAACATAAAAGCAGGCACTTCTGAGGCTCTATAAGGCTCTGGTCAGAACACATTTGAAGTATTGTGCACAGTTTTGACCCCATATCTCAGGAAGGATGTACTGGTCCTGGAGTGTGTTCAGTGGAGGTTCATGAGAATGGTCCCAGAAATGAAAAGCTTAACATTTGAGGAATGTTTAAAGACTCTGGGTTTATACTCGATGGAGTTCAGAAGGATGAAGGGGGATCTAATTAAAACATACAGAATACTGAATGGCCTGGACAGAGTGGGTGTTGGGAATATGTTTCCATTGGTAGGAGAGACCAGGACCCGAGGGCACAGCCTTAGAGTAAAGGGAAGACCTTTTACAACAGAGATAAGGAGAAACTTCTTCAGCCAGAGAGTGGGGAATCTATGGAATTCACTGTCACAGAAGGCTGTGTAGGCCAGGTCATTGAGTATATTTAAGACTGAGATAGATAGGCTCTTCATTATCAAGGGGATCAAGGGAGAAAGTGGAGAGAAAGTGGGAGAAAGGCTTTGAGAAACTTATCAGCCATGATTGAATGACAGAGTAAACTCAATGGGTGAATGGTCTAATTTCTGCCCCAATATCTTATGGTCTTATACTCAATGCATGGAATCACTGAAGACTGAAGTAAGAAAGTCTCTTTGCAAATACAAACCTGGTGTCGGTCAAAACATCCAAGGGATGGGAGAATTCGTAGAGTCACTGAGACATACAGCACGGAAACAGACTCTTCACTCCAACTCTTTCATGCCAACCAGATATCCTAAATTAATCTAATCCCATTCACCAGCATTTGGCCTATATTCCTCTAAACCCTTCCTATTCATACGCTCATCCAGATGCCTTTTAAATGTTGATATTGTACCAGCCTCCACACTTCCTCTGGCAGCTCATTCCATACACGTACCACCCTCTGAGTGAAAAAGTTGCCCCTTAGGTCCCTTTTAATTCTTGCCCCTCTCACCCTAAACGTATTCCCTACTCTCCTACCCTGGGAGAAAGACTATTCACCCAATCCATGCCCCTCATTATTTTATGAACCTATATGGTCACCCTTCAGCCTCCGATGCCCCAGGAAAATAAACCAGCCTATTCAGCCTCTCCCTATAGCTCAAACAGAGGCAAATTACAGTGTCTTCATTGCAGAGTGCAATTACCCCTTCCCATGTCCATCCATCCCAAGCTTGGAAAATGTCAGGGTCTCTCTTCATGTGAGTGATACTTTGGGTCCGTGAAGTAACTTCTTCCATACCCTGTGAAAGTACGACTACACGTATGCCAGAAGCTATTTATATGAATGTATAAAGTGGAGATAGAGATTCTGGAATAGTGTGTGTGTGTCTGTGTGTGTGGACAAAACTAATATTTGGTTTGTTTCTGCAAATTCCAAAATTTGTACTGATCACTTCATTGCCTATTGGGATTTGGATTGATTGGCATTTCCTAATGTTAATACCATTGTGTTGTCCTGTGAAAATATTGTTGGTAAATTGCTCAGATTGTACTGACAGTACTTACTTTGATCAAATTTTTCATGTTCACACTCAGTCAATGTTTATGAAATTTGTTTTCTGTCAGAAACTAAATATTTTATGGCAAACCTTGGTAATAATTCATCCTGGAAGTTTTCTGATCCAATCAATTTTCTTCCTATTGTCTGGAAATGTGTGCTTAACTGTCTTGTGCACAGGACTGAAATCCTGCAGCAAAATATATCACTCATGCTTATTAAGACAGTGACTTATTTTCAGGAATCATTCTGACTGTTAAAAGTCAGCCAGCAAATTGTTTTGACCATTCTTATTAGTTTTGTCTTTCATTCTACTAGCTCTTTGAAAAGTTCTTCCAAGTTGTTAATGCAATGAACAAACTCACTGGTTTTGTTGTGCCAATATTTGCAGTTAAGTGTGACCATGATGCTTTGAGTGTGTAAATTGGATCTTTGATTGTGACCTTGTACACACGTGCATATACTGACACTGCCCATGTCTGCTTACACTGTTGAATCTCATTTGACATGAATCCAGGTTGAGAGTGTGGTGCTGGAAAAGCACAGCAGGTCAGGCAGTATCCAAGGAGCAGGAGAATCGATGTTTTGGGTATAAGCCCTTCATCAGGAATGAGGACTGTGGGCTGGGGGACCCAGGTTGGCAAATTTCATGAGGAGCTTGGTACAGATCAGATTTGTGATCATTCTAGCAGAGCATTTGTACTGTGAATGAAACATTTTAACCTCCCCCACCCACTTGCTTAATTTTCTGATCTTCACCCTCAATGATCACCACTCCAGATCAGGAATGGGATGCAAGAGCTTTGGAGGGTAAAGGGTAAATGACAATTTGTAAAATGTGAACTTGCCAAAGCAGTTAAGCACCATCCATTATTTAACAGTTTGTGGTGTGTATTGCAATGACAAGCCCCTTTTGTTCCAAGTTGTCTTTATTCATAAATGCCATTTTATATTTGAGTTAATTCAGAGTCAGCCTTGGCTCATTGTTATTTGTAATACTGTATAATGAGAACGCATGTACAAATTACATGATGTATAAAATGATGTAACACAGACATCAGCAATCACATGCTATAGAGATTCTAGGAGGAGAAAATGGAAGAACATGTACTACAGAGATTAATATAATGCATAATAATGTGTAAATAAAAGAGTTTATTTGAACTCTTGAATGTAAGGAACTGCTCAATCTAGATAATTCAGCACACTGAGACTGGACACAGTAAGGGTCTCTGAAGTAGCTGTCTCTGCAAAGTGCAGGGTTAAACCCTCGAGTCTCAAATCGCAATGTAGTGTAGCCCATGAAGGCTGATCAATGAAAAATCAGAAAGATAGATCAGATCTGGAAGAGCAAATTACTGCAGATGCTGGTATCTACTGAAAACAGAAAATGCTGGAGAACACAGCGGGACAGGCAACATCCATGGAGAGAGAGAGCAAGCTAACATTTCAAATTAAATGATTCTTCATCAGATCTGATGTGGGAGGAGTTGCAGCAGCTGCAGCAAAGTCACGCATTGGTGGTAGCTGGTCAAACCATTAGCACATGTTCCTTCAGCTTGTTGTAATTGTGACCTTAGACTTTGATGGAATTAGTGATGCTCTCACAGGTGCACTGACCTCAAGACATGACCGCGATAAACAAATGACCTAATCGATTGCTGGTTGTGGAATCTTACTGTGTACAAATGGGCAGTTATGGTTTTTCTTGTCTAAATCACAGGCAGTGACTGCACTTTTAAAGCACTCCACTTCAATTGAAATGCTTTTAGTCCTCCCAGTGTCTTTAAAGGGTTTGGATAAATACATGTTCTTTCCTCAAAGTGCAGGAAATGAAAGCAGGGCAAGAAGTGTGTCACGGAAGCAATGTGATGTAGAACCTCAAGCCACTTGAAACTGTTATTTGGAGTTTGACTGAAGATATTGAAAGAAGGCATAAATGAATGATTGGAGAATCTAAGTAGTCCCAACGTTATAGGTGCTCTGACAAACTCCTTTCTTCGCTGCTCATAAAAGCTGAAAGCAGCTCACCTCTGGCTATCTGGAGATGCAATTTTCCCGTGCCATTACTGTCTTTGGTTGTGATTGAATCTAAGATCTTTCTATCAAAAGTCCAACATCTCTGAGGGCACATAATGTACTCTAATTATTTGTTCTTCCTATTCACTAAAACCTTAACAGCCCCAGCCTACACTTCCACAAATTCACTCGATTCTTTTAGATCCTGTGTGATATTTGCGGAGGTCTTAAGAGATCTGACATCAGAGAAAATAATTCCCACATTTCAGCCACTGGTGTGAGTCAGACTGATTTTCAGGTAAACGGTGCACTTGATTTTAATTGTTTTTGAATGCCACTTCAAGTGACTGCTTTCCTGATTGCTCTTGTTTTAATGAATCATATGACTGTGTCCGTTTGCTCTCGGTTGGTATATTCAGAGCTCAAAATGGATCAAACCAGCACGAAGACTTCCAGGCAATGTTCCCTATTAACAGTACAACCACCAAGCAATACGACATGTTGTCTGTGCTGTGGACACCTCGACCACTTTACACATTAGAAATACTTCACTCAGTGATGTGGACAAAGGAAAACAAAATTCTGTTTGTAGTTCAACTTGATGTTATTAACAAGATATTCTTTATTCAAACGCTATGTGAGCATTTCCCATATTCCCACAATATTTACTCTCTTTCTAGGCTCTACCTGTCTGAGTCAGAGGTCAGATGACATCAGGTTATTGTCCAACAGATTTATTTGAAATCACAAGCTTGCAAAGCGCTGCCCCTTCATCAGGTGGAATCCTGACGAAGGGGCAGTGCTTCAGAAGCTTGTGATTTCAAATAAACCTGTTGGACTATAACCTGGTGTTGTGTGACTTCTGACTTTGGCCAGTCCAGTCTAACATTGGCATCTCCACATCATATCTGTCTGAGCAAGGATACTCCCTGCAACGTTTCATGTGTTTGAGCTGGACTGTTGGAATCTCCTTCTTCTCCAACATAGGGCTGGTTCTCTTCCATGAATTTGGGTCTCACAGGTCATGGGGGGTGGGTCTTCTTGGGTTGCCACACAATTTTCTGACAGGAGTCTTGCTACGAGTCTTCACTGAGGCTTCCAGGTGTGCATTTTTACCCCCTTCCAGAACGTTCTGTGGCCTTTGGCCAATGGAGACATAAGCAGTGTTCAAAGTATCCAATGGAGTCATGCCAACTCCCTTCACTGTTGCCATGCAGGGGAGGTATGGAGTGCATGCCGTCAGGCACAGGCTGGAAGTCAAGGTGCCAGAAAGTCTGTTTGTTACTTCTCCAACACACAACTCTTGTGCCAGTTGTAATTGGTTCCCCTGAACTTTTATGACCTCTTTGACATTAGCCTCCTCTGTTCTGAGGTGCTATTTCATTTAATTTGGCCAATTTTCTGTCAGGTTTGATTAGTTCGGCTTTCGGTGGGTTAACTTAGAATGTCCAATTATGTGCCCCGGCTACTTAAGTTTCAAGGGATAGCACACTTAAATAAATCTCACATACGCTCCAAAAATAATGAAAGGGAACGTTGGTTTCAGGTGGAAATTCCATCCAACCTCATCATACTGGAAATTGCCCACCCAAAGAACTGACCAAGCTCCCAGATTGTATTAACCTCCATTGACTTCCCACTAATTTTACCCTTTTGTATGCCTTTGATGACTTAACCTTAGAATCTTTCTGCGTGAGAGTTGTTCAGTATAGACAAAAAACACATCTATTTTCCTCATAACTTGCTTTTCCTGGAGCAGGTCCCAAGCTGGAAGTCAGAGGCTGTAGCTTGAGGGATGACACGACACATCAAACGTGGTTGACCAGAAAGTTCTTCCATGCTTACTGTCTGCCTTAAGCATGTTGGAAGAGATTTTTGGGTTCATAATCAACCTGTCTGACCTTTGTTACAATAGCACCATCTGGAACTATCAAGTCCTGGAATAAGACTTGAACCCAGAACCTCTGACTGCAAGACAGCATGGCCACCCATTAAGCCTCCTGTATATCTTTGATGAGGGTCTTACATTACTTTGTTGCTAATAGCTGTCAAATGCTCAAAAAACCTACAAAAGCTGACTATATGTGCACCAACTGAATTAGCTTTATTTTTCATTGGATGTGTGTGTGGCAGTATTAATTTCCCATCCCTAATTGTCCTCAAACATGATGGTGAGCCACCTTATTGAACATTCTTGGTCAATGTGGTGTCAGCGGCTTGAGTGGAACTTCCAGAAGTGACGAAGGACCTGTAACTGGGTGATGTCTAACTTGGAGGGATACTTATAGATGATACTGCCTTATAATTGCTGCCCTTGTTCTTCCAAATGGTCAAGTTTGATGTTTTGGGAGATGTTGTCAAAATAGCAAATGGCTCCCTTCCAATGTTATCTAAAAATATTAATTTCATGTCTTTAAAATCAGGATTCCCATAGGTGGTGGAGTTGACTTTTCAATTAAGATTGTTCATATTCTGTCATGATTCCATTTTCAGAAGCCTTAATGAAATTTTACCAGGTTTTCATATTAAGGAAGACCTTACGAATGCAAAAGAAATTACATTCTGAGGCATCGCCCGATTGTATTGGTTCATGGCTGATTTTACATTCAGCAAAAGGTGAACCAGTTTGAGTTGAAGTTTAACCAAACAGTTCAAATTTGCAAAGCTCATGCCATTTTGGGCAGAATCTTGTTTGCACTCTCTTTTGATGTGTCATGGAAACAGGGAAGCTATTTAGCTTGTTAGGTTGGCTCAGTTAGATGAATGGCTGATTTGAGATAGAGAATGACATCAATGGTGTCACACTGACTGAGGCCACCATGAAGGCCCTGCCTTCTCAATTTCACTGGAGGTGTGGTGACCCTCAGGTTATACTCACCATCACTTGTCTCTCTCTAATAAGAGAGCAACCTTATGGTCCTCTGAAATATGGTGACTTTACTTACTTTATTACCAATGGAAATATTTGTCCTCTAGATACATGTCCTGGATCAGGCGCTGGTGGTGAATTGAAGGGAGTGGAGAAGAGGGTAAGGTAGAGTTTGGAAAGCTCATTGATCCCAAATAGACAGAGTCAAGAATCAAGTATCTCTGTATCCAAGGATATTGAGCAAAGTTAGGGGTTGGGATGCAGGAATGCATGGTGTTAAGGCACAGATCAGTTATGATCCAACAGAATTTTGAAAACGTTCATTCATGAACTCGGGCAACATTTATTGAATTGTGAAGGAAGAGCTGAGCTGCCTTCTCGAATCGTTACAGTCCATTTGATGTAGGTAAACCCACAATTCAATTAAGGATGGAGTCCCAGGATTTTGACCAGGTGACTCTGAAGGAACTGCAACTTATAGTTCCAAGTCAGGATGATGAATGGCAGGAAGAGAACTTGCAGAGGGTGATGTTTTCATTTGGATGGCACAGAATGGTGGCCCAGGCTTCAGGCCCAAACACCTTATTCCTGTCCCAAAGTTAAAAGTAACAGCTTGACAAAAGCTTATCTTCACTTCCTTTTACCAGCAGTCTAAAAACCAGTGTGGACCAATGAATGGTATTATTTTTCAGGAGCTGACTTTAAACAGGACATATTTCCCGGGGGCAATAAGAGTAAATGAGTTTTTTTGAATCTTTTAAGGATTAACGTGAGGCTGCCACAAGCTGCTGCCTTCTCCAGCTGATGTCAGAAGGTGCATTATTGGATGTTATAGTCACTGTTCAGTCTCCTTAGAGAAACGCAGAGCTGAGGACATTAGTGTGAGTGAGACTCAGTCAGAAGGCTCTCCGTTCTCGCAGCTGGTGTCAGGATTATATCTGACAGTTCCTCGAATTTGTGTCAGTGCTGAGACGAGATCTCCTTTCAACTCCTTCTTTAGGAGTTCAAATAAAAATGTGCAGTTACGATGGAATCTCTCGTCGTTCCCCAGGGCTTGTTTTAGAGATTATCAAATGGTCGACTCAAAACATCTTGGAAGATGGAAACATTTGTAAAATGCTGGCAAACAGCTGTTGGAGTCTGTAATCCAGATTTGGGCTTCAATAGCATTCTTTCCCTCTGAGGACATTCTAGATTGCTTGTGAGTCACGATGCCCACCCCAAATTTGTTATGGACAAAATCCCATCAAATGTTGTGGGGGTCTTTTTTGTTGGGATGTATTTAAACTGGGAAAAGGATTTGAAAGATTTGTCTTTGATTCAGAGGAGTCAGGATCCCACTCAAACTGACTACCTGCTAAATCTTAAGAATCGTTTGTTTGTGGGTTATTTAAAAAAACGATAGCACAGAATAATGTTAGAGAAGAATAAATGCCAGTATATATTAAATTTAACACAGGAATTGCTTCCTTAGTCTCATGTTTGTTTACACTGCAATTTGTTCTTTTGTTATTTTGATTTTAAGTGTGAAGAAAATATGTATTTTCAATATCCTCTTGCAAGGGCTGAGTGTTAACTTCTTGATGTTTATGCTCTCGTAGATTCCGCAGAAAAGCATTCAACTGGGACAGTGCGAATATGTGTCATTATTTCTGCTATATGCACACAGTTGTTGGAAAGCACATTGACTTCCCTGCTTTATCTTCAGGTGACCTGAGTTCTGGGAGAAGTTTAATAAATCAGTGGGAATGTAGGAGGCCAAGCTGCTCTCTGGGCAAGGGTTCCACTGACTTATGCGGCAACAGTAAACAATAGCTATTTTTAACAAGCCTGGATAGTCTTTCTTTTGGGGTTCTGGCAAAGAGAGCAGCAGTGTGGTGTTAAGATAAAGGATCAGTTGAGTAAGGTTGCCATAGTGTTAGAGGGCTGCTCTCTCATTAGAGAGAGAGAGACAACTAGTGGTGAGTTTAACCTGAGGGGGCAAGATTGAGAAGGCAGCACTTTCATGGTGACCTGAGCTGGTACAGGAATTGAATCTGCACTGTTGGCATCATGCTGCATCACAAACCAGCTGCCCAGCCACCTGGCTTCCCAGAGGTTCAGCCATAGTCATGATCAATTGGGGCAGTGTAGTGACTCAACAGTTAGCACTGCTACCTCACATCACCAGGAACCAAGGTTCATTTTTTGGCCTTGAGTGACTCTCTGTGTGGAGTTTGCACATTCTACCAGTGTTTGCCTGGGTTTTCCTCTGAATGCTCTGGTTTCTTCCAACAGTTCAAAAATGTGCAGGTTAGGTGGATTGGCTATGCTAAATTACCCACAGTATCCAGGGATATGCAGGTTAGATGGGTTGGCCACGCAGGTACAGGGTTACCCCGGGATAGGGTAGGGGATAGGATTGGGTGTGATGTTCTTTGGAGGACCAGTATGGATTCAATGGACCAAATGACCTGCTTCTGCACCGTAGGGATTTTATGAATAGCAGAAGGTGCTCAATGGCCTAAGTAGCCTATTCCTGCCTCTATTTTGTATGTTTTTGTCAAAGCATATTCAACATAGGTTGTATCTAACAATGATCACAATCCATACTTAGAACTATAGAGACTGAAGAAGGCTGTTTGCACTGGTCACCAACAAGCACTGAACTGTTCCAATCCCATTTTTTATCACTTGGCTCATAGTCTTGAATATCTACTTATTATTCTTTCTACAGTTGTTTTACTCTTAAATTGGGGAGAATTGTTTTAATGTTTAAAGTTAGCTTGGGCTAAGTCTAATTGCCCAGAGGGCAGTTAAGACTCAACCAACTTGCTGTGTGCCTGGACTCACATGTAGGCCAAACCAGGTAAGGATGGCAGTTTCCTTCCCTAAAGAACATTAATGAGCCAAATGGGTTTTCCCCCAACTATCAACAATGGATTCATGGTCATCATTAGATTCTTAAATGCAGATACTTACTGAATTCAAATTCCACTATCTGCCTTGGTGGGATTTGAACTAAGATCCACCAGAACATCAACTGGGTCTCTGAATTACCCATTTAGTCGATAATACCACTAGGCCATTGTCTCCCCAAGGTGTATGTAAGCCACTGGATGACTCTTGAGTTTGTACTTTGAATCTTGTGTTCAGCTTTGGTCACTGAACTACAAAGAAATCATTCAATTCTTAGAAACTACAGGATGAATTGCAGAGTTAATCAAGAGTAAATTTGTGAAAGAGAAACACAGAATCTTTTCCCTTCTTGTTCTTCACCTTCAATTTCAACAGTTGATGATTAATTTTGGATAAGGTTAGGTCACGTATCTGCTGAATAACAAAATGCTGCATGTTGTCATGTTTAAACATGTTTTAATTCACATGTAAACGTTCTTCTGTCATTTTCTTGTCACTTTTAGTTAAAAGATACTGTAAACTAAATCCTTCTGAAGGCTTTTTGTTAATCTATTCTTGGTTCTGATTGCAGCTAGGATTGAAAATGACACAATTCATTTGTGACCAATGTCTGGTCAGGGCTATAAAGTTTTGTTTAATTTGTGCCTTTAATGGAATACAATGTACTGAACCAAATAAAGAAATAAAAGCGAAAAATGCTGGTAAACCCTCATCAACAAATCCAGCAGTATCTGTGAAGAAACAAACAGAATTAATATTTCAGGTTAATAGCCTGAATTGGAAGAAATTAGAGGTCTAACAGTTCACAAGCAAAAACAAAATGGGGAAAGAAATGTTGAGGGTTAAGAAAAGTCCAGGGGAGATCAATAAGAGCTCAGTAAGATCTCGATAAGATTAAGATAAATTAAATGGTAATGGGTTATGGTGCAAGATAAAAAGGGATAAAGGGAATGGATACTGGTACACTTTCTCAAATCCAATCATTGATTTTTCCTCATTTTAAACAGATTGTGCTAATTTAAGGAAGTGGGGAGGTTTATTAAATCAAATGAATAAGAAGTGACTTCATATCAGCAAAACCCCGCTCATTAACCTAAAGTGCTTTGTAATAGTTATGTAGAGATGATGGCTTTGTGATATTATGGAATCCATGTAGTATGGAAGCAGGCCATTCAGCCCAAACCAACCCTTCAAAGAGCATCCTTCTCAGAACCAATATCCTACCATTGCATTCCCATGGCCAAACCACCTTCCCTGCACATTCCTGGGCTGTGGGAGGAAACCCACACAGACATAGGGAGAATATGCAAACCTCACACACGCATGATCACCCCGAGGGTGGAATCAGACCTGGATCCTTGGCACTGTGAGGCAGCAGTGCTAACCACTGAGCCACTGTCCTGTCCTGACTCAGCTATTAAACCAGAAACCCAGGTACTAATGTGGGAACCAGGGCAGATGAGCAAAAAATGTCAGGGATTAAGAGCCTAATGATGACCAGAAAACTGTTGCTGACTGTTGGGAAAAGCCCATCTGTTTCCCTCATTCTCTTGAGGGAAGGAAACTGCCATTCTTTCCTGGTCTGACTTACATGTGACTCCAGACCCACAGCAATTGTTGACTCTTAATTGCCGTCTGGACAGACGGCAGTGCCAAGTCTCTTCAGAGTAATATTCCTGGAAGAGAAATAGCAGTGAATTAGACAGAAAATACTGGAAAACACTCAGCATGTCACACCAGAGAGAGAGGCAGGATTAGCATTTTAATTCTATAATGTTTTATCAGCAAGACTACAGTCACTGCTTCTAGAATGTGCAATTGGATAAGGATTGCTTGAGGTATTTTGCAGTCACCAATCATCTCTTCTCTTTATTTCGTCTTGAACCTATCAAAAGATTAGATGTAGATGATACACCACTGTAGGGTACCTCTGGAAGAGTAAGTACAAATTCATTTCATCAGATATAATAGCATGATGGCTCAGTGGTTAGCACTGCTGCCCCACAGTGCCAGGGACCCAGGCTACTGTCTATGTAGAGTTTGCACAATCTCCCCGTGTCTGCGTGGTTATCTCTTCAGGTGCTCTGGTTTCCTCCCTCAATCCAAAGATGCACAGGTGAAGTGAATTGGCCATACTAAATTGCCCGCAATATTCAGGGGTGTGTAGGTTAGGTGCATTAGTCAGGGTTAAATGTACAGTAATGGTGTAGGGGAATGGGTCTGGGTGGGATACTCTTCGGAGGGTCAGTGTGGACTTGTTGGACCAAATGGCCTATTTCCATGCTGTCGGGATTCTATGGATTCCTTGGACGTTTGGGGAAGCTGGCATGAATCATCTGCTCCCCCTGAAATCTCTTTGAGTCCACCAACAGACAGTGCAGGAGAATGGGTGGACCTAATATAAGATGAGCATTAACTCCATCAGAGCCATTGCATGATGCAACATCCTTTCAACTCGATCAAAAAGATTGTCTGGTGCTATTTTGAAGGAGAGCTGGAGAGTTGTCATTACAGAATAACATTTATTTTTCACTCAATATCCTAACGAAACAGATTATCTGGTCATTGTCACACTGCTCTTTATAAGATCATTTGGATCAATAAGCTGAGAAGTGGCAGATGGAGTTTAATTTGGATAAATGTGAGGTATTGCATTTTGGTAAAACAAGCAATGGCAGGACTTGTACAATTAATGGTAGGGCCTTGTGTAGTGTTGTAGAGCAGAGAGGCCCAGGGGTTCATGTACACAATTTGTTGATATAGATGGAGTGACATAGATCGATGTCAGTCTGATCTCTTTCCTCACTATTTCCCTGGATTCCAACCCCTCTGCCCCCTTACTAGTTTAAATCCTCCAGCGGCTTTAGCAAATCTCCCTGCCAGTATATTAGTTCCCTTCCAATTAAGGCACAATCCGTCTTGTACAGGTCACTTCTACTCCAGAAGAGATTCCAATGATCCAAAACATGAATCCAGCTCCTCAGCCATGCATTCATCTGATCTATCCTCCTATTCCTACTCTCACTAGCTCGTAACACCAGGAGTAATCCAGATATTACTACTCTCAAGGACCTCCTTTTTAGATTCCTGCCTAACTCTCTATATTCTCCGTTCAGAATCTCATCCTTTTCCCTTCCTATGTCATTGGTTCCAATGTGTACAATGACATCCTGGTGGTCCCTCTCCCCCTTGAGAACATTCTGCACCATCTCTGAGACATCCTTGATCCTGGCACCAGGGAGGCAACACACCATTCTGATTTTTTCCTGCTGGCCATAGAAACACCTGTCTGTGCCTCAGACTAGACAGTCTCCGAACACAATCGATCTCTTGGAACCCGACATACCCCTCACTCTATTAGAGTCAGTCTGGATACCAGAAACTTGTTCGTTTGTGCTACATTCTCCTGAGAATCCATCACTCCTACATTTTCCAAAACAGCATACGAGTTTAAAATGGGGATAGTCACAGAAGACTCCTGCACTACCTGCCTACCTTTCTCACCTTTCCCGGAGTTAACCCATCTATGTGACTGTATCTGCAATTTTTGTCCCTTCCTATAACTGCCATCCATCACATCCCCTTGTAAATTAGTCATTGCCTCTAACTGTCTCTCCAACTGATCCATTTGATATGATAGGATTTGCAACCAAAGGCATTTATTGCAGATATAATCTTCAGTAACAGGTAAATGCTCCCGAAACTCCCACATTAGACATGAAGAGTATATCACTCTACTAAGGGCCATTTTTGTTTCTTCCAATCTACAAACCCAGAAAATAGCATCATCCTATTCCTCTACAAACAATGGTCCAGGTTAACTTAATACTTATGGCTTATATTTTTAAGTTTAATCAAGAGACATATCTCAATTAAAATGTATAATCAAGAAAGAACCCACTTTACTTACTATTGTAGATTTACAGCAAGGCCACACTTAAAACTATTCACTTATCTGTTTCTGTGCTGTGACCTCTCCCAAACAGGTTTCTCCAAGATTAGTTGTGAATTTCACTGTTTGTTAATTTTCCCAGATGCACTACGATGTCCAGCGATACATGAATTCAAACAGCAAAGGCACTAACTGTGCAGGTTCACTGCTCTGTCAGTTAGCAATGTGGGTTTCTTTCTCTCTTTCTCCTGCACTGACCTCACCATGTGCTTGTTTTGTCCGTTCCTCTTCCTTTTAAAAGTGCTGTTGTTTTGACTTTTTTTCCCCAAAGTCCCAAAACAATGCAACAACATATAAAACAGTAATTGCTGCTCCAGGAATTTAAGGAAATCACCTCCAACACCTAAAATACCTCAAACAATGAGCCGCCTGTGGCAGCCAGAAATTTTTCCCGTCCTTCATCTTGGGGAAGCTTTCAGAAATGAGATAACAAGGGTCCAGAGACAGTATATTCCTGTGAAAGGAAAGGCTAGAAGGCATAGGGAATGCTGGATGACTCGAGAAATTGAAGGTTTGGTTAAGAAAAAGAAGGAAGCATATGTCAGGTATAGAGAAGATAAATCGAGTGAATCCTTAGAAGAGTATAAAGGCAGTAGGAGTATACTTAAGAGGGAAATCAGGAGGGCAAAAAGGGAACATGAGATAGCTTTGGAAAATAGGGTTAAGGAGAATCCAAAGGGTTTTTATGAATACATTGAGGACAAAATTGTAACTAAGGAGAGAATAGGGCTCTTCATAGATCAGCATGGCGGTCTTTGTGTGGAGCTGCAGGACATGGGGAGATACTAAACGAGTATTTTGCATCAGTGTTTTCTGTGGAGAAGGACATGGAACATAGAGGGACGATGTAGGGAAATAGATGGTGACATCTTCAAAACTGTCCATATTACAGAGGAGGAAGTGCTGGATGTCTTGAAATGCATAAAAGTGGATAAAACCCCAGGACTTGATCAGGTGTACCCTTAAACTCCACGGGAAGTGAGGAAAGTGATTGCTGGGCCTCTTGCTAAGATATTTGTATCATCAATAGTCGCAGGTGAGGTGCCGGAAGACTGGAGATTGGCTAGTGTGGTGTCACCTTTTAAGAAAGATGGTAAAGACAAGTCAGGGAACTATAGACCGGTGAGCCTGACGTCAGTGATTGGCAAGTTGTTGGAGGGAATCCTGAGGGACAGGATATTCATGTATTTGGAAAGGCAAGGACTGATTCGGGATAGTCAACATGGCTGTGTGCGTGGGAAATCATGTCTCACAAACTTGATTGAGTGTTTTGAAGAAGTAACAAAGAAGATTGATGAGGGCAGAGTGGTAGACATGATCTATATGGACTTCAGTAAGACAATCGACAAGGTTCCCCATGGGAGACTGATTAGCAAGGTTAGATCTCATGGAATACAGGGAGAACTAGCCATTTGGATACAGAACTGGCTCAAAGGTGTTGAAGGCAAGAGGGTGGTGGTGGAGGGTTGTTTTTCAACTTAGTGATAAGGTCCTAGGGAGTGTTGCTGAACAAAGAGATCTTGGAGTGCAGGTTCATAGCTCCTTGAAAGTGGAGTCACAGGTAGATAGGATAGTGAAGAAGGTGTTTGGTATGCTTTCCTTTATTGGTCAACGTATTGAGTACAGAAGTTGGGAGGTCATGTAGCGGCTGTACAGGACATTGGTTAGGCCACTGTTGGAATATTGCGTGCATTTCTGGTCTCCGTCCTATTGGGAGGATGTTGTGAAACTTGAAAGGGTTCAGAAAAGATTTACAAGGATATTGCCAGGATTGGAGAATTTGAGCTATAGGGAGAGGCTGAATAGGCTGGAGCTGTTTTCCCTGAAGCGTCGGAGGCTGAGGGGTGACCTTATAAAGGTTTATAAAATCATGAGAGGCATGGATAGGATAAATAGAAAAAGTCTTTTCCCAGGGGTGGGTCATCTAGAAGTAGAGGGTATAGATTTAGGGTGAGAGGTGAAAGATATAAAAGAGACTTAAGGGGCCATGTTTTCATGCAGAAGGTAGTACGCGTATAGAATGAGCTGCCAGAGGATGTGGTGGAGGCTGGTACAAATGCAACATTTAAAAGGCATTTGGATGGGTACATAAATAGGAAGGGTTTGTACCGGGTGCTGGCAGGTGGGACTAGATTAGGTTGGAATATCTGGTCGGCATGGACGAGTTGGACCAAAGGGTCTATTTCCGTGCTGTACATCTCTATGACTCTCTGACTGTATTTGTACTTTTTCCCATCTTTAATTGGGCTTGGTATTGAGTACTGATTTGTTGCAGGTGTACCTTGCACTAATGCAATGCCAATGGAATACGTAAACCAAAACAGATTTCAAGAACTTCCAGCAGGAGAGTCTACAGATGGTAATTTCCAGCATCACATAAATATATCAAGGGGACTGATATGAATCTCATAGTTAACATCAAGTGTTCAGTAAACTTTGAATAGCAACAAAAGCATGTATTTATTTGGTGCTTTTAACATTGTTAAGTATGACAAAATACTTCACAGCTACATTATAAAACTAAATTTGACAGCCAGTGACAAAGGGAGATGTGTAGCCAAGTGGCCAAAAGCTTGGTTGAAGGCCTATTTTAAAAAAAGACAGGGAGACATTGGAGGTTTAGGTCAAGAATTCCAGAATTTGGGACCTAGACAAGTGATGGCATGGATACCAATGGCCAATTAATTAAATTCAGGGAATATTCAATAAGGCCGGAATTAGAAGTGCACAGACAGAAGTGCACAGAGAGACGATTACAGAGATAGAAATGAGGGCACAAAAGACATTTAAAAATAAGGATAAAAATGTCAAAATGAGTGCTTTGCTTAATCGAGTCAATGAGGATCAGTGAGCACAGGGCAGAATGGGACTTAGTACAGAATAGGAAGTGGGCAGCACAGTTTTGGAGAATCTCAAGTTTATAGAGGGAGGCTAAACAGAAGTGCCTAAGATTTTCTCCTTTTGAGATGATGTATGGGTCGTTTAACTCAAAATGTTCATGGCCAAAAAGAAAACTGTGTGCAAAGGAGAGATATTTCCCGATACTTCCAGTCTTAATAATCGTTCACATTAAAACCTGCAACTGCAGCTCTCTCCACAAAGATCACATTCAATAGATACAATTAGTTCCATTATGACTGTTTCCAATTTTTGAGTGATCTGTTTGTATCTCAGCTGTATGTCTTGCGATATTTTGTCTGCAGCTTTAAAAAGTCAGATGCATAGGTTATTCACTGCTCTCCGAGGGGTAGTGCCTACTCCTAAATTGGCAGTGTAATTAAAATGTTTGTGCCGTGAAGGAACAAAACTACAGCAGATTAATGATTGCAGTACTTTTTTATTGGAGGATGCTGTTTGCTCGAGTGTTTACTTCTTAAAGGAAAGCTCCAACCTTGGGAATAGAAGATACAATATGTGAAGATTTTCTTTCTTTCTGCATTCTAGTTTTAAGATGGCACCAATGCAAAGTTGACCTGGAATGTATATTATCCTTGTGGAGTGTTGAGGAGTGGTTGGAATGCAGTTGTATGAACTGTCAGAGGAGACTGGTCATACTAGGATTGTTTTCACTGCAGCCGTGGAGGAATGAAAGATGACCATATTGAAACATGTAAGATTCTTAGGGAGCTTATCAGGGTGGATGTGGAAATCTGTCTCTTAATAGATGTAACTTTTGCAAGTTTAAATTGTGCTGCACAAACGTTTCTCACTGAGTCTCCCAATGGGTTTCTCTCTCCATAGTGGGTGAGGCAACGGCCCTGGTTTCTTTGCCAGGGCTTTGCTCTCAACATCTTGGCAAGCTATACATGGTTTTGTAACACAGCTGTAGATGCCAACCTGCTGCCTCCGATTAAGGGTCAGACCATGCAGTGATTGTGGTTTAAAGAAAAATTAAACATTTCCTATTCTTGCATGAGTTAGGCCTTTACTTACTGGAGTTTGGAAGAATAAGGTGATCATCTTGAAACATATTAGCTCTTGAGGATCTTGGCAACAAAGATACCTGGAGAATGCACCTCCTTGCGTGAGAGACTACAGCCTGGGGACAGAGGTTAATAATATGAGAGATCCCTTTTGAGATGATGATAACGATGATTCTTTTTCTCTCAGTGGATTGTTAAAATTCAAAATTCTCTTCTGAGAAGATCATGGAGGCTGGTTATTCAAATTTACTTAATGCTCGAGTTGGATAGATTTTGATAGATAAGGCAGACAAGGGTTTTCAGGAAAGGAAAGGTGCAAACAGGAAAGTGGAGCTGTGATCAGATCAGCTATGATCTCGTTGAATGGTGGAGCAACTTCAACATTCCTAAAGTAACCATTGACTGAGCTTGCTTCTATTAGGAAGCCATGATGTGGAGGTGCCAGTGTTGGACTGGGGCGGACTAAGTTAAAAATGACACAATACCAGGTTATAGTCCAACAGGTTTATTTGGAAGCACTAGCTTTTGGAGCGCTGCTCCTTCATCAGGTGGGGCAGGATCATAAGATGATTCACTCCCTCAGGTCTTGCTGGCTGTGGTGTAATGGAATTCATACAAATCATGGAGAAAGTGAGGACTGCAGATGCTGGAGATCAGAGTTGAAAAGTGTGGTGCTGGAAAAGCACAGCAGGTCAGGCAGCATCCAAAGAGCAGGAGAGGCGAAGTTTCGGGCATAAGCCCTTTATCAGGACCAAAATTCCAACCAGCCTTACCTTTTGGTCAACAAGCATAATTATTTACATCACACTGCATTAGATTAGATCACTCACAGTGTGGAAGCACTGCATTAGATTAGACCACTCACAGTGTGGAAACAGGCCCTTCGGCCCAACAAGTCCACACCAACCCTCTGAAGAGCAATTCACCCAAACCCATTCCCCTACACCTAACACTCCAGGCAATTTAGCATGGCCAATTCATCTAACCTGCACATCTTTGGACTGTGGGAGGAAACCCACACAGACACAGAGAATGTGCAAACTCCACACAAACAGTTGCAAAAGACAGGAATTGAACTCAAGTCTCTGGTGCTGTGAGGCAGCAGTGCTAGCCACCGTGCCACCAAGCCATCCATTACAATGCCGATTTCCTAGCTGACATATAATCATTGACTATAAATAACTAAAAAGGTTTATTATTCCTTAAAATACTTCACTGCAGGAGACTTTGCATCTAAAGAATTCTAACTGCGATGAATGGAAATGAGCTAAAATAAACATTCCTGATAAAGGGCTTATGCCTGTAAAATTGCCACTCCTGCTCCTGGGATGCTGCCTGACCTGTTGTGCTTTTCCCAGTGCTACACTTTTTGAATAATGTAACATTAGTAAAAGAGATAATACCAGTCTAGAATGAGCATGCAAAGAGAGAGAGAGGTCTTAGACACTACACTAGAGAGCTGTACTATGCACAGATGATAATAAAAGGGTGTAACAGTACATAAGAAGTTGGCAGATCTCTCTGAGTGATAAGGAGAAAGCAGCCACGGGGACAGTGTACAGACACACACAGCCCAAAAATAGTCGAGACCAGTATCTCCATGTGCAGATGGCAGTATTGGGCGTAAAGCACAAGACAGTGCACTGGAGATCATCATTCACTGATGACCCTGAACAAGGTTAGCAGAAAGGTGAAGAGAAGTGATGTGGGAAGGAAAAATGTTTTTTTGAGATTTTAGTGAGAAGTAAGCTTCACAGTTGTTGAGTACTTCCAAAAGTCTTTGTCACCAACCCACATTTATTTTAGAACATTGGGCTGAGCTGTTTGGTCATGCCTGCACATACATTGGTACCTTCATTTTATTAGGTTCATGTGCTTTCTAACTGATGGTTCTGCCAGTCTTTATTTTAGCTCATTTCCATTAATTGCAGTTAGAATTCTTCTTTAGATGCAAGGTCCCCTGGGTCATTGCAGTGAAGTATTTTAAGGAATAATAAACCTTCTTAGTTATGCATAATCAATGATTATGTGTCAGCTAGGAAATGTTGTAATGTACGTTGTAATGCAGTGCAATGTAAATTATTGTGCTTGTTGACCAAAAGAATTGAGAATGACTTTTGCCATTGAATTTCCTTTCCAATTTACAGAGTACACTTACTCCCTTTGAGTGAGCTGAGGCTGGAAGTTTTGCAGAAAATGGGGAGTGATGGACACATCTTGGCGTGAGCGCTAAGATGTGACTGTTTGGGTTGTCTACCTCTGGTTCTGACAAAATCTGAGCGGTCCAGTGAAGCCTGCCAATGGCAGAGAAGTGGTCAAACATTCTCACTACCCCAGTCCCTGTTCCTTGCCACCCCAACAAATTGGCCTTTGTCAACTGAAACATCACCGAATATCCTTTACCAAAATTACTCCTGTTGGGGATTGTCAGAGTTGGTGTCATGATGATAGAATGTAGTGCCCTGGATTCCACCCACCCAACAAGTCTTTCCTTCACTTCTAGCTTTTTATAGGACAAGTGTGTGCATACAGGAGACCTTTCAGGTCCCCTTAACTTTGGTAGAACCCAACCCTGCCCCCCACTCCAAGGGAGGCATCTTACAAATGCTTGTGTTCGTGATAATTGCAACTTGAATCTGAAGTACAAATATAATGATCACTCAGGAGTGGACATGAAACATGCTGAAGACGTCGTCACATATTATCAATATTTATATGATTAATCACCATTTAATGAGTCTGTTATGACGGAAATTACTCTACTTGTTGATGGTCACAAATGTCAAATTCCATGATCCATATGGGACGGCATCAGAGAAAAATCAGAAAAAATAAATACTATGAAGAAAAGTAAATAAATTAGGACGATTTCATACAGTACTTTTTTTTTGTTTGACTGTATTTCTAGCTGTATTTTTGCTTTGGGGATATGAGGGTAGATGGTGCGAGCAATAATGTTTCTTTCAGAATAATCCACTTTCAAGAAGAGACTCCAAAACATTCAGCTATCAGAAGTAATGTTGAATCACTTCTCCACATCAAAGTACTGACTTTTCTCTGGGGAGCTGATGACTGGAATGAAAGTTGAGTTGTATTGGAGGCTTCCTGAATATAGTGTCCGAAACCTAGAATTATCAATACTGGTTGGAGGTATTTCTAATGACTTCCAATCTCCACTTGCCTTTTTCTCTCATTCACCAAACTTTAAATGAACAAAATTATTCAATCAAAACTGGGTGACAGAGTGGCTTGGTGGTTAGCACTGCTGCCTCATAGCACCAGGGTCTCAGGTTCAATTCCAGCCTTGGGTGATTATCTCTGTGGAGTCTGCATATTCTCACTGTGTCTGTCCGGGTTTCCTCTGGGTGCTCTGCTTTCCAAAGATGTGCAGGTTAGGTGAATTGGCTGTGCTAAATTGCCCATAGTGTTAGGTGCATTAGCCAGAGGGAAATGGGTTCTGAGTGGGTTACTCTTCGAAGGGCTGGTTGGGCTGAAGGGCCTGTTTCCACACTGTCAGTAATCTAAAGGTAACTTTAGTTTAATTCTATTTGATTTTGTTCTGGATTGTGCTCACAACAGAATGTAGAAAATTGGCCCTGAATCTGCAAATAACATTGCCAATTCTGATTTGAAGTGTTATGTTTCTGTAGCTGGGAATATGAACTTTTCAATTTATTGCATCTACATAAAACCGAGTAAAGGACCCCATCATTTTCCTTTGGTAGAGGTGAATGGCTGCTGGGAGATGTTACCGGGATTTCCTACAGATTGCAGAATGACCTGAGGTAGTATTTTCTATTCCATTTGAGTTCTGGTGTGTTTCGTGTCTCCCTTCAAGGGTAAACACATGTGAAAGGTGTAGAGTAAAAGGAGTTGTAGGTTTACTCTGGGAGTAGCTGCGAAGCATGTTTGAAAGTACACGGGTCACAGTGCTATCAGATTACTTGGAAATGGAGCCTAGGTGAAATGGAGCCTAGGCGAAATGGGGCCTAGGTGAAATGGAGCCTAGGTGAAATGGAGCCTCGGTGAAATGGGGCCTCGGTGAAATGGGGCCTAGGTGAAATGGAGCCTAGGTGAAATGGGGCCTAGGTGAAATGGAGCCGAGGTGAAATGGAGCCTCGGTGAAATGGGGCCTAGGTGAAATGGGGCCTAGGTGAAATGGAGCCTAGGTGAAATGACTCCAATTAAGATTTCTCTTTGGCCATTCTCTGTAAATATTTTTTTTAAATGAAGCCTTTTGCTGTTCAATCACAATAGTGTAGATCTCACATTACTGCATGCTAGCAATTGTGACCAGACCCTTGGAATAAGGGTGGGTGATGAGACTCCGAATTGAAGCCAGTGACAGTAAATTGAAGCCAAGTGATTCGAACCCAGAGATGAATTAAAAACAAAAGTGAAGCTCAGTGGTGGACATGGCCAGCTAATGGTGGACCTCAACATGTGAACTGAACCAAAGAATGACAGAGTAACAAAAGAATGGGAGCATGGAGTTAACAATAGTGGAAAAGATTAATTGGCCAAACTAATTGAAATACTACAGAAACAAACCTCAAACAAAATTAGAAAAAAAGGAAGAAACAAGCAACTAGAAAATGCACCAATGCAAAACAAGTGAAGGAATAAGGCATGGTCTACTGGTGGGAATACAATTCTTTTAATTACTAAAGAATCGTGAATGCAAGGAGAAAAGCTGGAATGATGGTGCATGGTAAATTAAACAGAATCTGTGGGAGCCCTGATGCTTAGCATTGTAGAGTGGGCTGGTTGAAATCTTCCTAGAGGATGGTCAGGCCCACAGTAAAACCTTGACTTCTTTGAGGGTACAAAGCCACAGAGTGAGTTCTGCTACACAGACACTAACTTAGATGGCAGATAAACTTGTTTTAAATTGGATATCTGAGCAGACATATCAATCCTTTCAGATGCTATGCCAAAGTTGAGGCCAGGAATTCTCAGACCATTTTTCATTAAAAAACATTAAAATAAGAAGTAGAGGCGAAGTACATCTTAGACCACTACTGTGCAATGAAAGTGTTCAATATTTATGGTTAAATTTCTAATCGCAAAATGGATACTGTAAGAGAACCTGAGGAGTACATGCACAGAACTTACTCTAATTATAATTCCGAAACACATGCAATGCCCTCTCTTACCATCCTCCATATATAATTATTCTCCATAATGCCTTTTGCTTTTTAAGAATAACTCTTTCATTACTATAAAAGGTGGGAAAATAATATTTATGATTCTGGGCTTTTGTGCATCCCTAATTTTAATTCTTCCAACAATGGCGCATCTTTGACCAGACATTTGGACATCTGGGAGAAAGTGAGGACTGTAGATGCTGGAGAGCAGATGTGTTGCTGGAAAAGTGCAGCAGGTCAGGCAGCATCCAGGGAGCAGAAGAATCGACGTTTCAGGCATGAGCCCTTCTTCAGGAATGAGGAAAGTGTGCCAAGCAGGCTAAGAGCTGAAAATGTGTTGCTGGAAAAGCGCAGCAGGTCAGGCAGCATCCAAGGAACTTGTTCCTTGGATGCTGCCTGACCTGCTGCGCTTTTCCAGCAACACATTTTCAGCTCTGATCTCCAGCATCTGCAGTCCTCACTTTCTCCAAGCAGGCTAAGATAAAAGGTAGGGAGGAGGGACTTGGGGAAGGGGCGTTGGGAATGCGATAGGTGGAAGGAGGTTAAGGTGAGGGTGATAGGCTGGAGTGGGGGTGGGGCGGAGAGGTCAGGAAGAAGATTGCAGGTTAGGAAGGTGGTGCTGAGTTCGAGGGTTGGGACTGAGACAAGGTGGGGGGAGGGGAAATGAGGAAACTGGAGAAATCTGAGTTCATCCCTTGTGGTTATCTGATCTAACAGGTTGGCTATTGTCTCTAAATGGAGGCAGGAATTGGGACGTGAAATATCGAACATAGTCTATTCTCTGCACCATTTTCCTCTGTACTCTTATCCACAAGCTATCTTCATGAGACTTTTTCATGTCTTGGGAGTGTTATGTGAATTTTTCTGTGTTTGATTATGACAGTCTGATCCACATGCTGTGCTCATTTGGTTATACCTGGGTGCTGACACAGAGATAAATAAATGGACAACGCAGGAGTTACTGGAAGTTGAGTGAAATAACAATTTTATTCAAAGCGTTGTATCTTATCAAACTGTAAATAAAATTCCTGCACACTTAGCAATTAATGTCATCTCTGCATTGCACTGAGGGAAATCAAATATGTAAAATATATAAGGAAGGCCTTGGATGCAAGATGAGCATGCACTTCTCCTGAGGCACTATTGTGAGGGCAATACAAAATGTGAGTGCTGGCTCTGTGTTTGGAAATTCACCAACCCTCCTCCAAGAATCCTCCTTTGTGACACTGCTTGAAGTCTATTGAGGAGTCTGGAACACTCTGGCAGATAAGTGTTAAATGTTTTGATCACTTCAAAAGTCCCCATTAGCTGCTGCATTGTAATGTAAATGTGTTTTCTATTACACGATTAATTATGGAGCACTATCCTGCAATTGATCATTAGATTGGTGAGCATTACGTGTTGTCATGTGTTACTGTATTTTTCCCAATGGAGAAAGAGCTATAATGCATTCAAACTGTTTTAAAAAAAGTGGTGGAAAACTCTTCAGTCACATTCTGGACTGGGAATTAAATATTCAAATATCTTTTACTTAGAAAAATAGAATTTTGCTGATGAATGTTTAAAAAAGATCATCTGCTCCTCTCCACTGATTGACAGGAAAATACTATGAAGTGAAAATTAAAGAATATCCACTTTCCAGTTTTGGAGTCAGAAGCTGAAAACTATTGTTAAGGCCATTTATGAATGCGGGACTGAGTAGAATTGCTCAGTATAGTGATTCACAGAGTTTGTAACAACACTTGCTCGGGCAACTGTTTGTGTGGAGTTTGCATGTTCTCCCTTTGTCTGCGTGGGTTTCTGCCAGTGGGTCTGGGTGGAATGCTCTTCACAGGGTCAGTACAGACTTGATGGGCTGAATTACCACTATTTGCATTACAGGATTGTATGATTCTAACATAATTTGCCTTTCATTTAGTTGCTGAACTCATGGCTGCTTTACATGCCTTCATATCCCGTAGGCAATTATACACTTGTTTTCTATGGCACCAGACTTTATGTTTGTAGTATCAATGACAGAAATTTATTACATTGTGACAGGTTTTCACTGTTCTCACTTGCACACGTTGCTAATGTACAGCACCAATGTACGTGGTGGATACAGGCTGAGTGGGTATTTAAGGGGTATTGATATCAGAGAAAGCATAGGATAGCATAAGGGATATGTGGAGTCATGAGGAGTATGCGGGGACAGGGGAGCATGTAATCTATGAGGGGGATGCATGGAGTGGATGGGGTTTGTAAAGGTTGAGGTTCGGGATGAATGAGAAAGATGTTCAGAGCTGGGCTGTTGTCCCAGACAGCTGAGGCAGAGCTTTAATCTGCACAGCTCGGCACCCACACTCCTTTTGAATTACATTTCACTTCATAAATTGCACACGAGGAAAGGAAACCCAAGCAAACTCATGAGCTGACCAGAGCAGTGGCTCAGTGGTCAGCACTGCTGCCTCACAGCACCAGGGACCCGGGTTTGATTCCACCCTCGGGTGACTGTGTGTATGGAGTTTGCACATTCTCCCTGTGTCTGCCTGGGTTTCCTCACACAGTCCAAAGATTGTGTGGGTTAGGCGGATTGGCCATGCTAAATTGCCAATAGGGTCCAGGATGTGTGGGTAAGCCATGGGAAATATGGGGTTACAGGGGATAGGAAGGGGGCAATGATCTGCAGGGGGTTGGTCTGGACCTGATGGGCTGAATGGTCTGCTTCCACATTGTGAATCAGGTGTATGCTTCTGTACCTCCAAATGGGCCTGACTTGCATTCCATGAGCCTGAGGGGAAAATAGGGGCCATTAATATCTTCTTGTGTGGCTTACTGTCATGCTTTGTTTTATAATGTTTCTGCAAAATGCCTTGGGTATTTTATTATGATAAATATGTTCTATGAATATAAGTCAGTGTTCTGGTAAGGGTTGCATCTATTAGGTGAGAGTCAAAGCACCAGAAAGCATTTCCAATTTTTCTTCACTTCATACTTTCAGCATTTTTGAATTTTCAATTTATCTGTTCAATCTGTATGGAGAAAAATACATTGCATTTGCAATAGATGTAACTGTTTGTTTGTCGTATAAAACCATGTCATATCATGTAGAGAGTTTTCACACACTGTGGCTTCCACAGCTAAGTTACAACAGTTTCACCCCCTTTACTCTGTAGATTTTAAAACATTAAGAAGCCAGCAAACCTGTATCGAACAGCAACAAGTAAACTCACTGCAGAATTTACAAAGTATTGCAACGATGGCTTGGGAGATACAAAAAGCTAATTATAATTCCTGACAAAAATATGGAAAATGCCGGTCTACATAACAAATGAGGTTTATCCCCGAATAAGGAGGTTTAACACAACAGTTGAACAACAATTAGCAGTAGTGGAGAATGTGGTTCTGGAAAAGCACTGGAGGTCAGGCAGCATCTGAAGAACAGGAAAATCAACGTTTTGGGCAAAAGCCCTTCACCATTCCTGATGAAGGGCTTTTGTCTGAAATGTCAATTTTCCTGCTCCTCGGATGCTGCCTGACCTCCAGTGCTTTTCCAGAACCACACTCTCAACTCTAATCTCCAGCATCTGCAGTCCTCACTTTCACCTAACAATTAGCAATAGCTGCACCCAAGCAGTCATCTGCAGCCGGAAGCATTTTGCAATACTGTCAATGCACTCCAAAATTCGATTTGATAATATGTTGACCCCAGCGTGGGACCTAACCATGCCTCTTAGACATAAATACTGGATAACAGGCTGAGAGGCAGATGGGCTAGATGCTGGTGTATAATGTTGGAATGTCTTCCTGACGGATTGCGTTGCTGGGGACATTACCCATTGACAAGTCTTTGTGTGCCAAATCAGGACAGCCGGCTTGTCCGAGTAATTAACTGGTCAATTTAGGGCCATTTTTCAAGGCCACGTGCCCCTTGTGCATAGAGTAATAGAGATGTACAGCATGAAAACAGACCCTTCGGTCCAACCTATCCATGCCGACCAGATATCCCAACCCAATCTAGTCCCATCTGCCAGCAATCGGCCCATATCCCTCCAAACCCTTCCTATTCATGTACCCATCCAAATGCCTCTTAAATGTTGCAATTGTTCCAGCCTCCACCACATCCTCTGGCAGTCCATTCCATATACGTACCACCCTCTGTGTGAAAAAGTTGCCCCTTAGCGAGTTTTGAGAAGATTTGTAGCTCAGGTTAAGGTTCTGGATGGAGGTTTGCTCGCTAAGCTGGAAGGTTTACCCCTTTTCCTTAAATTATGACTCCTCGTTCTGAACTCCCCACATCAGGAGTATCCTTCCTGGATCTCCCTTGTGTAGTCCTGCTAGAATTTTATAGATGCATCATAAGCAGCCATCCATGAAAGCTTAAATAACAGAAATTCTGCAGGATTTTGCATGATGGGGTTGGACTAATTTGTTTCAAAGCATTATTTTCATGCAGAGCATTTTCAAAAATTGATGGCTCAATAAATAATGTGATCTAAAATGATAATATCAAATTTGCTCACATCTCAAATATTATTCTACTACATTAATTCAACTAATGCAGTGCAGTTTTATAATATCGTGTCATGGAATGAAATCCTTAAATATATGTAAATTAAGAAAGTAAGACAGAAATTAGCATATTGTCAAGTTAAGATGTCAATAAATTACATGTCAAGTCATTAAGCCACGTGGATTAAAGAGGATCACTCTCTGACATTAGAATGGATTGATGTATTTGTATTACATAACAGGTTACACACTCCCAGTCATTTCAACTACACTACACTCAGTTGCTATGAGTCTTGGTATTTGAATTTACAATTACTTGCTTCAGTTGTGAATATAACATGATCGACCCCAGCTCTGCACTGTTACATCTGATTGAGCATGTCTTTTCCAGATCAAATCTAGCTCCCTGGAGATTGTTGCTCTGGGTTTACTTGGCTCAGTTGAGTCATTGTCCTCTCTGGGGTCAGGTAAGCTGACAGGTCAAGTTTCAGGACATGGAATGGTAACTATAATTCCAAATGAAATCCCAATCAGTACAGAATTCTACAGTGCTTGATGTGACAAACAGAGATCCCATCTATCCATTCAAGTGGATATTTGGGGGTCTCATGGAAGCATAGAAAATAGGAACAGGAGTAAGCAATTCAACGTGATCTGTCTCAACGCCAAATTCATTTAATCACCCCAAACATCTAAATAACTTTTGCCTCTAGAAAGCTATTTACTTCTTAAATATTCTCAGTGACCGGGCACTCAGCTTTCGGAGACAGAATATTCCACAAATTCACCACCCTTTGAATAAAGAAATCTTTCCTCATCTCAGTCTGAAAGGACCTACAGCATACCCTGAGACTGTACTGGACACCCCATGGTCAGAGGGAACATCTTCCCAGCATCCAGCCTGTCAGAGTTTTATTGAATTGAGATCACATAGCTCTATTCAAGGAAAGCTTTGAAGAAGCTTTGTGTGTGTATGGAATGAGCTACCAAACGAAGTGGTGGAGGCTGGTACAATTGCAACATTTAAAAGGCACCTGGATTGGTATAAAAATAGGAAGGGTTTAGAGGGATGTGGGCCAAGTGCTGGCAAATGGAATTAGATTAATTTAGGATATGTAGTCAGCATGGACAAATTGGTCTGAAGGGCCTGCTTCCGTGCTGTACATCTGAGTCTGCGACTCTAATTATCGGTGTGCTAACTAACACGCTTTTCTTAATCATTACCACAATCAAATAAATTAACCTGGTTACTTCTCTCATTGATGATTTGGAGATTGTACTCTATGTAAAGTAATTGAAGCTCTTGTCTACCTAATAGCCACTGCACTTGAAGGGGATTTGCAGCAAACTGTTGCAGTTGAACCCATCTGAACATTGCAATAACAACTGGAGAGTTTTAATTTAATACTTTTCATGACAAACTGTGAAACTGAACTTGATCATTTGTACAGTGTCACAACATGAGACCATTGATATCCCACCCCAAAGGATTCGCCAGCATCCTTTGGGGTGGGGGTCTGGGGTGGGGGGGAAACTGCCACTCCATCCTGAGCTAGTCTGTTTCTGCTTCAGCTGATTACAGCGACAAAGAAAATGTGATCTGCTGACATGCTATCACCCGATTCACGCATTCTGCCAAGTTCACCCCGGGCAGACAGCTGCTCGTCTTGGCACAATAAAGTTCCACAGTCAGATAATACCAGAAATCACCAGTTAGTGTATAGGGGTGCTCACAGAATCATAGAACCTCACAGTGTGCAAGCAGATCATTCAGCCCAAGGAGTCGACACCTATCCTCCAAAGAACACCCTCCTCCCCCACTGCCACCCTCTCCCTGTAATCCTGACTAATCCATCTAGCCAGCACATCTCTGGACACTTTGGGCAATTTAGCACAGCCAATCCACCTAACCTGCACATCTTTGAACTGTGGGAGGAAACCCACACAGGGGTGGCACAGTGGCTCAGTGGTTAGCACTGCTGCCTCACAGAGCCACAGACCCAGGTTCATTTCCAGCCAGGGGCAACTGTCTGTGTGGAGTTAGCACATTCTCCCCATGTCTGAGTGGGTTTCCTCCGGGTGCTCCAGTTTCCTCCCACAATCCAAAGATGTGCAGGTTAGCTGCATTGGCCATGGGGAATGCTGAGTTATAGAGGAGTGAGCTGCTCTTTGGATGGTTGATGTGGACTCAATAGGCTGAATGGTCTGATTTCACACTGTCGGGATTCTATGACACAGGGAGAGCATGCAAACTCCACACAGACAGTTGCCCAAAGTTAGAATCAAACCCTGGTCCCTGGCGCTGTGAGGCAGCAGTGCAAACCACTGAGCCACCATGCTGTGGTTGTAGTTGGTGTGTGGATATCCCAAGGTCAACACACAGTACTCCAGTCTATCTTAGCCTCCAGCATTACAGCTTGAAACAAGTTGCTTTCCTTCTATCCAATTCATTATTTAAATACTTCCTTAAGTGATCAGTATTCTTCCTTGATCTTTAATAGTATCTGGTAGACACAAAACTGATACAGCCCTTAAAATCTTTCTAATTTCCTGGGCACCAGTGATCCCTCTTCTCCTGTATAAATGGTAGGATGAACTGCAGTGGGCATTTCAAAGCACTGGAGGAGTGCCAGCAGTTATGCCCTCACTGGGTCCTCCAAATCCAGCCATCCAACATGCAGTGTGCTCCTGCCCAAGCCAACATGCCCAGCACTGATATGCTAATCATGTCACAAAACCAGCTCAGCTGAGTGGGACATGCCAACCATGTGCCTGATGGGAACTTCTCAAAGCAAATGCACTGCTCATGACCCAGTCATTGCAGAAGACTCCCGGAGGACAGAGCAAACACTTGAGGAATATCTTCAAAGTATCCTTGGTGAGATCAAACATCTCCTGCAGGCTCATGGGACTTCTTGGCTGTGACCAATGTTATGACAATGTGCAGAGGGGAAGGCAAGGCTTTGGAGGGAGTGCGTAAATCTTAAAACAGCCCATCCACCCAATCTTTCAAACACCACCTCCCCTGCATGTAATAGAGTTTGCAGATCATGCATTGGGCTGACCAACTATCTTGCAATCTATTATATTGGATTGGAAAGAAGTTATCCTTGGTCCCAAGGAACTCACAACAATAAAATAATCCCTCTGCTGAAGTGCTACAGCTCTTTTCAATTCTTTCCCCTGGCTATACCCAATGTGAACAAGAATCATTTGAGTGCAAAGTCAATTAGAATATTGCTGTATAATTTGTTGAAGCAGATAAAGCAAAGGAAGAGAAATGTTGTTGAGGTCCTGATTCACCAAGATCTACTTGAATACAATCCTACAGTGTGCAAGCAGGCTATTTAGTCCATTGAATGTGGTGGCGCAGGCTTGGTGGGACAAAGGGCCTGTTCCTGTGCTGCATTGTTCATTAAATCCGCACAAACCCTCCGAAGAAAATTCCACTCAGACTCACCCCCCCTACCCTGTAACCCTGCATTTCCCATGGCTAATCCACCTAGCCTGCACATCCCTGGACACTCTTGGGTAATTTAGCATGGCCTGCACATCTTTGGACTATGGGAGGAAACCAGGGCACTCAGAGGAAACCCATGCAGGCATGTGGAGAATGTGCAAACTCTCCACAGTTGTCCAAGGATGGATCAAACCTGGGTACCGAGTGCTGTGAAGTAGCAGTGCTAACTACTGAGTCACTGTGCTGCCCATGTGGAATAGTGGAACAATTTCAAGGGGCTGAATGGCCTTTACCTGTGTCTTTTTCCTGTGGCTCATGGCATTTCAGTGTTTTTACTCTTGTGATTTTTGCTGTGTTGTATATTTTCTGTGTTATGTAAGGTGCACTTCATGGGAGTTAATTTGCGTAATGCTTCTCTCCACCAGACTATTATTTTTTTTATTTTTTTTTCTCGTTTTTTAAAAGTGCGTGAATTTTTGCGTGAATCTTTATTTGTATTCGCCCACCAGGAAGAAAGGAAATACCAGATTGGCCAGTGACAAGCAGTGCCCTTCTCGTCAAAGGGCAACACTGCATGATCAGACTGTATTATAATGCGTGAGGAACAATTTAAGAAGAATTACAATTAATATTAAGCCTAAATGTTTCAAAGACTTGAACTGAAATTCTGTGGAGACTGCTCTGAAATAGTGGCAGAACCATCTGCGTGATTTGCTGCTTAACCCATCACAAGTCTCAAGGTTTACCTATCCTGCAAAAAAGATTTCTGTGGCCCCTTCTCTAATCCCTCCTTATAATTGGGAGCAGCTCACAGGCATTGCATCCCATTGACCCTCTGGATTCCCGCCAGGCATCAGCCCTAATTTCCAGAAAGAGCTATATGGCTTTGGCTTAAAAGGTAACCAAGCCCCTGGAGCAGTCAATTACCAGAGACTTTGGAGGAGACACAAAGAGGCTTGCTTCATTGATTATTTGATCTGTTCTGATCGCAAAATAATTTTTCTGCACTGCTTTTGTTTCAAACCGCAAATGTAAAGTGAATCAGAAAATAGAAAGAGAAAAACTGGAAATCTGAAATATGGACAGAGGTTCAAGGGAGGTACAAGTGCATGGCATTGAGTAGAAAAAGACATCTCAGCGAGTTGCAACTATTTTTGATTTGACTTTGCTAAATGGTATTATTTTCATTTAACTTTATAAAATAGATGCTCTTACAAACACTTAAATGAATATTACCACATTCTGTCCTGTTAAGGTTAATAATATAAATCTCCAGACACTTGGCCAATGTCAGAATTTAATGTAACAGAGAGTTAGTGACAATACTTAACAAAACATTTTTATTGACCACATCTTTCTTTCTCATTCATTGCTGATTGGACCTATTGAATTATGTGATACTTTTGGATGTTCTATTGCTATAGGACCTTATCTTCCAACTGCGATGTACTCTCTTACAGATTAGTTTTAGACTTATTTTTGACTGAATATATATCCTAAGCCTGGAATCTGAGTATCTTAACTTGATTAGTCTCTGTTTGCAACATATGTATTTCATTGCTGAATATATAACCTGCGATAGCAAATCTAATCTAAGCAGCTTAAAGTTATCCTTGGCCTCTCTAATATATTCCTAGTGAGAATGATTCTCTGATTGTAAAGTATGATGCAGTAGCAGGAAGATTAGACTGAACCGATTATGCACTTGTGGCGTTGCTGGCAAATACAATAAGACAATCACTGCCATTGATCAACCCTGCAAAATCTGAATATTGTAAAAATATTAAATACATACCAGAGTAGAAAAATACATTCCTTTTGCATGCTATTAGGTTGTGCTTAACTGTAAATTACTTTTTAATACAATTGTGGGTATGTGCAAACGGGCAAAATAAATTGTGACTTGACAAGAAATGTGAAATGTTTTGGCACAGATTGGTTGAGACAGGGAACACTGCATCTTTAAAGGGAAAAATTGGATAAATATTTGAAGGTGCTGCAGGGCTATGGGGTGACTATTTGGCAATGCATTTATTTTGAAGAGTTGTAGCAGTGGGAGGCCATAGATTTGGTGGCCTAAGTCTGCCTCACTTCAACCAGCTGCACTTATCCATGGTGTTCGCCAATAATGAAGCTCAGTATTTGTCAAAACTTATTGCTGTCAATTATAAAGTTGCTGCTTAAACTATATTAAGTGTGCCAAAGACGGTTCATAGAAACGTAGAAAATAGGTGTAGGAGTAGGCCATTCGGCCCTTCAAACCTGCACCACCATTTAGTACTGATCATGCAATCTCAGTATCCTATTCCCACTTTCTCTCCATATCCCTTGATCCCTTTAGCCACAAGGGTCACATCCAGCTCCCTCTTGAATATATCTGATTAACTGGCCCCATCAACTTTCTGCGGGGAGAGAATTCCACGGGTTCACAACACTTGAGTGAAAGAATTCTTCCTTATTTCAGTTCTGAATGGCTTACCCTTTATTCTTAGACTGTGACCCTTGTTCTGGACTTCCCCAACATCAGGAACATTCTTCCTGCATCTAGCCTGTCTGGTCCCATCAGGATTTTGTGTTTCTATGAGATAACTCCTCATCCTTCTAAATTCCAGCGAGTACAAGGCCAGTCGATCCAGCCTTTCTTCGTATGTCAGTCCTACCATCTCGGGAATCAGTTTGGTGAATCTCTGCTGGACTCCCTCAATAGCAAGAATTAGTTCATGTAGCTGTTCACATCCCTGTGAAATGCAATTATTTGTTCGTAAATCCTTTCTGGCAGCTTCAGTCATCACTCTTCCCCTCCCACAATAACCTGTTAGAAGCACTCTCTTACTGAGACTTTTGCTCCACTCTTGCCACTCTTTGATCAATTCTCAAATGATTTCAAAGCTTTAATCTTGAATTCAACTTGTTGAGAAGAGTTGAGTGGGTGGCACGGTGGCATAGTGGTTAGCACTGCTGCCTCACAGCGCCAGAGACCCGGGTTCAATTCCAGCCTCAGGCAACTGTCTGTGTGGAGTTTGCACATTCTCCCTGTGTCTGCGTGGGTTTCCTCCAGGTGCTCCGATTTCCTCCCGCAATCCAAAAATGTGCAGGTTAGGTGAATTGGCCATGCTAAATTGCTCGTAGTGTTAGGTGAAGGGGTAAATGTAGGGGAATCGGTCTGGGTGGGTTGCTCTTTGGAGGGTCGGTGAGGACTTGTTGGGCCGAAGGGCTTGTTTCCACACTCTAAGTTAATGCAAAGCTATGAAAATACAAATTTGCGAAACATTGGTTGATTTTTGGTCATTTCCTATTTGGATTATAAATCTTAAATTTCACTAATAGAAGCTCAACAGTTAGTTTATCAATGCAATCTGCAGTATTTCAGTTTACAAGTTGGCAACAAGAATTATTAATCTGTGATTAAGCTGTATCCATTTCTATGACAACTATTTGAAACAAATATCACCACGTCTACAATTATAATGGAGACTATGTATGTAAACTTGTCACATAATAATTACAGGTCTTACCCTTGTTGATATTGTAGTGGCTCAGTTGTGTGTCTCCTATTTTTATTCTGTATATCTATGCTATAAACAACCCCATTTTTCTCTTACTCAAATATTGTCAAGTGCTTGTATAAACGATGAGGTTAGAAGTATGATTTTAAAATGGGGACTGATGAGCTTTCGATCCAACTAATGTCCTTTTTTTTGGTCCCCTCTAATGAAGTCTAATAGTGATGGAGTGACAGTATCCCAGGAGGTCTGGGGTCAAGTCCCAAGCAGACAAACAAAACTTCTTGTTCTTTTATTTGATTAATAAGTTGTGTGATGTGGACTGTGCTGGCTGGGCCAGCATTTATTGTCCATCCCTAATTGTCCTTGAGAAGGTGGTGGTGAGCTGCCTTCTTGAACCGCTGCAGTCCACCTGCTGTGGTTTAGATAAGATTAGATTAGATTACTTACAGTGTGGAAACAGGCCCTTCGGCCCAACAAGTCCACACCGACCCGCCGAAGCGCAACCCACCCATTCCCCTACATTTACCCCTTTACCTAACACTACAGGCAATTTAGCATGGCCAATTCACCTGACCTGCACATTTTTGGACTGTGGGAGGAAACCGGAGCACCCGGAGGAAACCCACGCAGACACGGGAAGAACGTGCAAACTCCACACAGTCAGTCGCCTGAGTCGGGAATTGAACCCGGGTCTCTGGCGCTGTGAGGCAGCAGTGCTAACCACTGTGCCACCGCGCCGCCCACAATATCTTTAAAAAGGGAATTCCAGGACTTTGACCCATGACAGTGAAGAAATGGAGATATGTTTCAAAGTCAGGGTGGTGAGTGGCTTGGAGGGGAACTTGAAGAAGTGGTGTTCCCATATATCCGCTGCCCTTGTTCTTCTCGATGGAAGTGATCGTAGGTTTGGAAGGTGTTGTCTGAGGATTTTTGGTGAATTTCAGTAGTGCATCTTTAAGATACTACATACTGCTGCTACTGAGTGTTGGTGGTGGAGGGAGTCAATGCTTGTGGATGTTCAAGCGGGCTGCTTTGTCCTGAATGGTGTCAAACTTCTTGAGTGTGTTTGGGTTGCATTCATCCAGGAAAGTGAGGAGTATTCCATCGCACTCCTGACTTGTGCTTTGTAGATGGAGGACAGACTTTGGGGAGTCAGGATGTGAGTTACTAACCGCAATATTCCTAGTTGCTGACCTGCTCTTGTTTCCACTGGGTTTAAGTGCTGAGTCCAGTTAAGTTTCTAGTCAATGATAATGTACAGGATGGTGATAGTGGGGGATTTAGTGATGGTAATACCATTGAATGTCAATGTGCGATGGTTAGATTGTCTCTTATTGGTAATGGTCATCACCTGACATTTGTGTGACACTGTCCACTTATCTTTGCTCTAATGGCTTATAATGTATTCCTGGTGACTACCATTATGTCTGTCTCATTAAAATGATCTGAGAATGATAATAGAAAGAAATAATAGCATATTTGAGACAGAAAGTGGTGAAATTTGTTTTGGGGTTAGATCTGAAGTAGGAACAAGAAAGGAAGTATTTAACTTAAGAATAATCCTTGAGAAATATCTATAAGTAAATAAAAACATTCATGTATGTTTCATAGACAATGAAATTGCGTTCAATCATGCTCATCGTTTAAAGCATGTAGACATGTTCTTGAAATGTGACATTAACAATAGAGATATGAGATTTATCCAACACCTATATTAGGACAAATTGTGAGCATCAGACTAGAAGATGGATAATCAGATATGTTTCAGGGAAGGCAGGAATATAACAAAGCTTGTGTACTGTAGGTAAAATTATTCAAGCTGTATACAGGACAACTCTTCAGTGAGTCAGATGTACTTCCAGGAGTATAAATTAGAGGCAAACACCTAACAAACTGGTAAATTGATAGCACTGCAGCTCAATCAGAGGAAGCCCTCAAAAACATTATTGATCAAGTAAAGTCAGGAAGCTCAGAATCTGGATTGATTATGATCACAATAAGGATGCTGCGGTGATCGTGGTGAGTCCTGTTGGTCTCACTGTCATTCTCAGCATAAACAGATACTTGTAAATTAAATGACTGGACAAAACTGTGGCACACAGATGTCACTGTAGACAAGGTCATCCATTTGAGGGCTGGGAGGAAATGCCAAAAAACTAGAAACGGTTGAAGGCTGAGGAGGTTTAGGGTCTGTTGCTGTCTTTCCATCTCCTTGGCTTCGGGGGATCCTGTGTTTCAATGTATGGATGTGCTGAGATTATTTAGAGTTCAAGATGTAATACGACACCCCAGCTGTTCAAAATGATAAGTCTGGGATGAGTCGTGAGTAGCAGTTCACATCAGTTTGGCATCTACAAATTGCTCTTCTCGTTCTCCTCTTTTTCTTTTTCATTTCTTGAAGTTTTCCTTTTCTTTTTTATTTCAAACTATCCAAGTCTTTTAGACTGAAGTAAGCATAGATCCACTTTTGAGAGCCTAGTGAAGTTGGAGCCTTTCCAGTTCTTGTCTTGGGATTGATTATTGATGACCTCATGATCCTATTCTGATCCCCTTCAATAAAAGCTACCACTAATAAATCAAGTCCTTTGTTAATTCTGTGCTGTTTCCCTGCATTGATGCAAGCAAAAGACTTCCCTCTTTTGGAAGATATGCAATGGCTGCTATGTTTCCAACCTTACAATAGTAACTACAACGACAGCCACAAAATATATTTCTGCGCTATTGCCTTTCTAACATAACAAAAAATTCTAAGTGCTTCATTATAAAGCAAAATTTGCCACTTGAGCCACACAAGGTAACATTGGGTCAGGTAATCAAAAGCCTGCTCAAAGAGGTGGGTTGGAAGCAATGACTCAAAGTACGGAAATAAGGGAAAAAGATGAAGAGATGAGAAGGTAAATTCTCGAGATCATGGCCTCAACATCTGAAGACCTGACTGTCAGTGGCAAAAGAATTGAAATCAGAGATTATAAGGCCAGAATTAGACAAGCATAGATATGGGACTGGAAGAGCTCTCAGAGATGGGGGAGAGTTAGACCATGGAGGGATTTGAAAACAAGGCTGAGAATTTCAAAACAACTCTATATCATTGAGCACAGGGATGATGGATGGATGGGACTTGCTCTGAGCTAGAGTTACAGGAGGGAGAATGTGACAGACCAGCCAGGAGTATGTTGGAATAGTTGAGTTCTGGAGTAACAAATGCTTGAATGAGGGCTTTAGCAAATACTTCACTGACCCAAGGTAATGAAAGGCATTATATAGCCGTTAGACTTTTCTTCACTTGTATTCCCTATTTTTTTCATCCATTAGTGTTGTTTCATTGAGTGACAATGCTGTCACTTTAAAAAGTTATGTTGTCCTTGTTTTTTTTCCAAGAGAGGTTGTAAAGGGAGAGGTGCTGAAATATCTGGAAATGTCTTCGTAGACAATGATAGGGGAGTGGCTAGTTCTCCCAGTTCAGTTTTCTTTCTAGTTTGGTTTAGCTTTAACAGTGAGAGACTGCTACCATCCAGAGAAAGGTTCCAAGCTTCAGCAGATGATTCTTGACCGACTTTTCTCTCTGAAATCTTTCCTGCCTGTAAGAACCTGTGTCTGAATGTACCTTCTGCAAAGGGGTGTGTTTATGGGATGTGACAGGAATTGGAACAGCTCCTTAGTTATGTTTTTACGTCGGATCAGTTATGTTTTCCAATAGTTACGTTATTCTAAATTCTGTTTTCTTTTGTTTGTGTTTCAAGTGTATTGTTTAAATAAATTTGGTTTTGCTTAAAGCTGAGTGGTTTGACCAGCTACATCACACCCAGAATATCCACTTCACATCTGCCTTTAAAATGAGAAAAAGCATCCGTCCTACCTTCTGAAAATATTTTGAGGGGGTCTGGCCTGATCCATACTAATTGACAAGTTCTGGTAAGACTTGACCATCCCACTTCATTCAGAATGTCCTGCTAATGATATTTGCTATTGAGAAATGGAGCAATGAAACACAGATTGCGAGATTAGTAACATGAAAGATTTTCCAATTCTCCAAATGATAGAAACATGGAATTTAGGGGTGGAAGTAGGAAGATTGGCCTTTCAAGACTGCTCCGCCATGTAACATGATCATAGCCAAACTTACCTTAATCTCACTTGCCGACCCAAATTCCACCCTCCCAGCAGATTACACAATGGGACATATAGTCAGATAGGTTAAGGTGCAAGCAAACACATCTCAATTTTCAGGCAAATGTGCAAACCCATGTGACAAGTGACTGGGTCACTGTTGATAGATTGAAATGTCAGTTGTTTCCTCTTGGACATTTTCATGCTGGTTAACTCTTAACTGCCCTTTGAAATGGCCTAACAACTCACTCAGTTCAAAAGATCAACACCAAATACTGTCCTTGCCAGATCTGCACATGTCCCATGAAAGTATATATTAAAGAAAATGTAGATGGTGGGGTAAATCTCCTGATATGCCATGCCTTTTGCTATGACAGAAATGCATGTTGGGAAACTGTTAGGGCTGCCCATGACTTAGCAGCACAACATGGCTGACAGCTGCTCATGGCTAATGTAGCAGAACATGGTCAGTTACAATTGAGTAATGTTGCATGGATGACTCTTCAGGCAGGCCAGGTTAATGGAATAAGTGTGAACAGTTTGTTGAGAAGAGATTTTTAGAGACTTTCCGAACGGAAAATGTTTGGCACCTGTTTTTTTTTATAGTGAGCAAATATATTTGGTGGTGGGTTCAAGTACTTGGTCATGTCAGGAGCCCAGTATTCAAGGCAATGTAGTTCTCAGCTATGTACAGAGCAAGGCTTTGCCCTAGAAGAATGTCTTTGTCTTAGTCTCAACCTCTTTACAGTAATTGTGTGTCAGTACCATTTCTTCTTTGACTAAGGTTGCAAACTTAGTGCTGAATTCCTGGCAGTGTTTTTGTTCTGTCTTTTGAGGTATAATTTGAGATTTCCCAAATTCATTTAAAGTATATCACTTGCATTCCACAGAGAAAAGAGATCTTCTTCCACAAGTCTAAATCTGAAAGAAACCACCAAACGTTAAAATAGCAATGTTCAAGTATTTCACCATCCAGCAGCCTCGCTCTCTCTAATAAGCCCATCCCCCACCAAGGGGAGAGTGGTGTTTTGGTAACACCGCTGGGTTACAATCCAGAGGCCTGGGCCACTCTGAGGTTATGATCTAAAATAACACCACAATGTTTGGTGGAATTTAAGTTCTATTAATAAGTTTGCAGGTTTGCTGACCATAACAATTAGAATCACTTGTTGTAAAAATCCATCTGGTTTGGTAATATCTTTTTTAGGGAAGGAATTCTGCCATCCTTTCCTGGTCTGACCCACATGTGATTCCAGTCCCACTGCAGCCTGGTTGACTCTTAACTGCCTTTTGAAATGGCTGAACAACTCACTCAGTTCAAGAGATCAACATTAAATACTGTCCGTACCAGATTTGCACACATCCCATGAAAGTATATATTAAAGAAGATGTAGATGGTGAGGTAAATGTCCTGATATGGTGTGCCTGGTGCTATTACAGAAATGCATGTTGGGAATTCAGGCATAGAAACTGTTAGGACTGCCCATGACTTAGCAGCACAACATTGCCGTCAGTTGTCCATGGCTAATGTAGCAGAACATGGCTGACAATAGTTACAGAGCTTGGGAAGATATTTGTTTACCAAAGACTTTCTCTTCAATTTTAGATAAGTGTTGAGCAGAGTTCACTGGTAAGGTTAGGGGTTTGGTGGTTGAATAGGAAGAGGGGGTTTTGACCATAATGCACTGCAGGATGGTTAAATTCACACAGAATGGGATTCCCACCCTTTGGGAACTTAGGATGGGACTTAGAGAAGGCAAATAAATAAGGGCTAATAGGTTCCTGGAATGAGATAGGGACATTGAATGGGGAGGGTTATGTCAGCTTCTCGAGGGGTGGGGTTGACGTCTCAGTTGAGCTTTGGAGAACAGAATGTGGAGGAAGGAATTGATGAGGCATCCTATCTTTGGGGAGTTTTCTTGATGAATGAAAGTCAACCCTTCCTGAGGTAAAAGGAACCTCCTTCCTTCCCTTCCTTTTCAAAAGTTGTTTTAAGTGGGAAAAAAAAAGAGTTACCCACTCCAGGCCAGCTGCTCATGCCAACCATATTGCGGGCATGGGCAGAATGTTATTGTGGCCAATTGGCTTGGTGACCATCTCAATCACTCTTTGTTATTTATTTACATATGGCAGGCAGGGTACCAAGGAGAAAGTGAGGACTGCAGATGCAGGAGAGTCAGATTCGAAAAGTATGGTGCCGGAAAAGTGCAGCAGGTCAGGCAGCATCCGAGGAGTGGGAGAGTCGACGTTTTGCGCATAAGCTCTTCATCAGGAATGTTGGCGGGGGGTGGGGGCGGTGAAGGTGGTGCAAGATGGCTGAGAGATAAATAGGAAGGTGGGGGAAATGTAGCTGGGAATGTGATAGGTAGATGCAGGTTGGGGGTGATAGTGATAGGTCAGAGTGGATAGATGGGAAGGAAGATGGACCAATAGGACAGCTCAAGAGGACGATGCCGAGTCGGAGGGTTGGATCTTGGATGAGGTGGGGGTGAGGGAGATTTGGAAACTAGTGAAGTCGATGTTGATACCATGTGGTTGCCGGGTCCTGAGGCCGAAGATGAGGCTTTCCTCCTCCAGTTCCCGGGTGCCAACTTTGGTGCCCATCCCCTTAGTAATGTATGATGGGAATAAGCTCAGGAGTCGGTGTGAAGATGGTGGGCTGGGCACCCACTCTGTTTGTCATACCACCCTCTCTCCTGGCTGGAAACACACTTGACATGGGCATGTAAAACCCAGTTTATCGCCAGCTGGAAATTATGCAAGTTATGCACATGACCATCACTGTAAAAACTTATTTCCACTTCATATCCGAAAGCTCTTTGTCCTTGTGTTTCTACAGTGTGTTGTGTTAGGAATTAGACTGCTAAGAGCTGGATGGAAATTTTCACTCTAAGCTGGAACTAAATTGGTCCATTCGCTGCACAGTGGTTACATTAATGCACCCTTGATTGTTTTTTTTAACAGTTCCATCTGCTTTCAATTAGGACATGACTGCACTAAATGTAAAACTTAATGGAGATAACAGGATTGTGTGTGGTACAAGACACTTCATAATTTGCAAAAAGAATCATCCTGTTTCTCTTCTGTGATTTTAACATACTGCTTCCTTCCTGTCAAAATGCTGATATCAAGCCTTTTCAGGGATGGAGTTAATATTCTGGCAACCCTTTGATCATTAGACCATACAGGGAGGTGTTGGGGGGGCTCAGTGCATTTCTGGAAAAGTGCCAGTTCTGTTATTTCCACTTCTAAATATTTTGGGTAGAAATGCCAGCTTTATATTTGATACTGAATCTCATCTGTGGCCACACTGCAGCGCTTTGCCAGGATTATTTTGACAGCACCTCCCGGCCCTGAGACCATTACTAAGAAGAATAATTGCAGCAGAGTCATGGGAGTGCTGTCACCTTCAGGTGATACAGCGTCTACTGCTGTTCCGAGACTATTCCTGGCACATTCCCTTAGAACTCCCAAACTAACTCCATAGTGAGAGCACCATTACTACAAAGATTGCCCCTATGCAGGGAGAAGTTCCAACAGCAGTTTTTTAAGGGCAACTCATAAAGTCCTGACAGCATTACTCTCATCATAAATTCGATTCATTGTTGTCACATGTACTGAGATACAAGGAAAAGTGTCATTTTGCATGCTATGCGGACAGATCATACCATACATAGTGCATCAGGATAGCAGAATAGAGTGCAGACGACAAGTGTTATACCCGCAGAAAAGGTGCAGAGACGGAGATCAAAATTAACATTTGAGAAGTCTGTTCAAAACTTTGATAACAGCAGGAAAAAGCTGTTCTGGAATCTGTTTGCACATGTATTCAAATTTTAATGTCTTCTGCCCAATGGAAGAGAGTATAACCGGGGTGGGCGGGGTCTTGGATTATATTAGTTGCTTTCCTGGGGCAGCAGGAAGCAAAGATGGAGTCAGTGGATGGCAGGCTGGTTCGCGTGATGGATTGGGCTGTGTTCATGACTCTCTGTAACTTCTTGTAGAATTGGGAGGAGCAGTTGCCATATGAGATTGTGATGCATCCAGAGAGAATGCTTTCTATGGTGCATCTATAAAAAAATGGAGTCTTTGTGGACATACCAAATTTCCTTAGCCTCCTGAAGAGGTAGACATTGTTGTGCTTTCTTGACCATCACATTGACATGGATAGATCAGGGCTGATTCCTGATGAAGGGCTTTTGCCTGAAACGTCGATTTTCCTGCTCCTCGGATGCTGCCTGGCCTGCTGTGCTTTTCCAGCACCACACTAATTAGGACAAATTGTTGATGATCATCAGTCCCAGAAACTTGACGTTGTTGATCATCTCCACCTCAGCACCACTGATACAGACAGGGGCATGCCCTCCATTCCATTTCCTGAACTTAATGACCAGCTCCTTCACTGTGCTGACCTTGATGGAGAGATTGTTATCTTTATACCTTGCTGCTAAGCACTCCCTCTTTTTCCTGTATTAGTTTCATCGTTGTTTGAAATATGGCCTTCAATGGTGGTATCGTCAGCAAACTTGTAACTGGAGTTGGTGAGCAGTTTGGCCACAGTTGTGTGTGTATAAGGAGCATAGTAGGGGGCTGAGTACAATGCATGATGGGGCACTGGTGTTGAGGGTTATGGTGAAGGAGGGGTTGTTGTCTATTCTGCCGTTTATGGGTCAGGAAATCAAGGATCCAGTTACAGAGGGGTAAGCTGAGACCTAGGTTTTGGACTTTGGAGATGGGTTTGTTTGGAATTATGATGTTGAAGATGGAACTGCAGTCATTATTTCTGTCAAACATTTGGCAGCCATTTGGCATCTGACATGGATGCCTTCCGTCACCATCATGTATAAAATTTGCGGTTAAACTAACATAGACATTACAGACTTGCTCAGTTTTTCCAGCATTTCCTGTTTTTATTTCAGATTTCCAGCATTTTACTTTTAATTATTCATGTTGTTGGTTGTACTCTTGAGTTCCAATGCTTCCGGTATATGTCCATCAGAATTCAGATTGGAAAGTTATTTGCAATAGTTCCCATGACAGTCTTGGTTTTGAGTTTCTGTTTTCCAGTTTGCTTTTTGGACAGATGATGTTGATTGTGAAAAAAAGTCTTGTTCTAGTTGCCTGACTTCATTCGCACAATGTGTTGCACTCCCAATGTGCAAAGCCGGTTCATTAGCTGGTTGAGAGTTGTTCCACTCTGGGTCCTAAGTGTCTTGCTGAGAACTTGACTTACATTTGAGCAGATCTCTGGTGCCTTCCTTGCTGCAGTTGCACCTTCCTTAAATTTCGTTGTTCCCTGATGTAACATTTGCTTGTGAGTTTGGAGCCAGATTTCCCTCATGGCAGGCCCACTACCTCTTTACACTGCACTGGCCTGCACCAGTTCTGAAGAAGGGTCTTTGGACCTGAAAGGTTCACTCTACTTCCTCTCCACAGATGTTGCCAGACCTGCAATTCTTCAGCAGTTTCTGCTTTTGTTTCTGATTTCCAGTATCCGCAGTTCTTTGGCTAACATCGATCTTGGAATGCAGGACAGATTTGTGGTGGGTGTGATAGACTTAACAAACCACACAGCTTGCTTACTTTTTACAATCTGGCTAAAATATCAATGCTGTGTGCTGCACAGATCCTCTTTTCCCACAATGGCTTTATATCGTCTGCTATTGGTGGATCAATGCTGGGCTCTTCTTTTTCCAAAGAACATTTCAATAGTTGTTGAGATAATCACCAACTTCATTATTATTCGCTCTGAAAGTTCAGCCTCTGAAAAGTTGTATTCATTACCGTTGTAATATCATCTACTGATGAATTGATCTATTGGTTCCTGTGTTTTTTGCTTGCAATGTATTAATTCACAGTGATGAATTTTAAAGTGGTCTTTCACACTCAACTAATCTTCTGGAATTTTTCATTTACTTTTAGAATTAGAATTAGGTTTTATTAGGCAAAAGTGAGGACTGCAGATGCTGGAAACCAGAGTCTAGATTAGAGTGGTGCTGGAAAAGCACAGCAGGTCAGGCAGCATCTGAGGAGCCGGAAAATCGACGTTTCGGGCAAAAGCCCTCATGTGTACTCAAGTACAGGGGATACAGGAGTACAGTAAAAGGTGTACAGTGTGGCCATTCATGATGCCATCTTATGTGCAATGTACCTTGGTACAATATCTTAAGTAAAAGGTAGTAAAATAAAGATATAGATTAAAAGTTCAATATTACAGTTCTTGTCAGCATAAAGTAGTAAATAAAAAATAAAGTTAAAGGCTCCACATTAAGTCCTTCATTAGCCATGAGCCTGTAGTCACTCCACACTGGGCTTTCCCCATGACAGCTCCATCTTGCTCTCACGCTGTGCACAATTTCTCAATCCCTGTGCCTCCGCGCTTCCAGCTGGCCGCTGACCACCATCCTCTCTCCTGCACTGGGCTCAATTTCTCGATCTTTGCAGGATCTTTCTAATCATCTTCAGATAAGCCACAAATATTGATTTCCGTATAACTCCTCATTTCCAACAACAGTGAGTATTTTCAATGTTTGTCTAACCTGTTCTTCAACAGTTTGGTCAATCAAGCATAGCTGTAATCTTCGTTTAAGATGTTTGAACTCAAACAGGAGATCTGTGGCCTTCCAGTTCATACCATGAAAATTTTGTATTCAATATTCTGCTGGTTTTTTTTCTAGACGCTTCTAATATGCAGGAATGTTTCAGTAATCTATTCCAATAGGGATACACCGGATGTGTCTTCAGCAGTATTCTGATTTTCTCCCTTTTTATCTTTGATCTATAATTTGTGTTATGTTTTATGCTGTTGGTTCTGCACTGTTCCCAATGCAACACAATCTATTTTCCTTTGTTTAAGTTTAGATGCATTTTCTCTTTGTTCAGCACAGGACTGATAATTCTAGATTAGAGTGGTGCTGGAAAAGCACAGCAGGTCAGGCAGCATCTGAGGAGCCGGAAAATCGACGTTTCGGGCAAAAGCCCTCATGTGTACTCAAGTACAGGGGATACAGGAGTACAGTAAAAGGTGTACAGTGTGGCCATTCATGATGCCATCTTATGTGCAATGATCTTATGCCCAGTGTGGAGTGACTACAGGCTCATGGCTAATGATGGACTGTAATGTGGAGCCTTTAACTTTATTTTTTATTTACTACTTTATGCTGACAAGAACTGTAATATTGAACTTTTAATCTATATCTTTATTTTACTACCTTTTACTTAAGATCAGGAACTATCTTTAGATAGTATGGTTTTCAGTTGCCTGTTTCCTTGGTTCTGTCTAACTAAATGAGACTGCACAGTAGCTCAGTGGTTAGCTAGGCACCCAGGTACAATTCCACCCTCAGGTGACTGTTTGTGTGGAGCTTGCACATTCTCCCTGCATCTGCATGTTTTTCCTCTGAGTGTTCAGATTTCCTCATACAGACCAACGACGTGCAGGCTAGGTGGGTTAGCCATGGGAAATGTAGGATTACAGGAATAGGGTAGAGGTTGCGAGTCTGGGTGGGCTGGTCTTTGGTGTGTTGGTGTGGACTTGATGGACCGAATGGCCTGCTTCCACACTGTAGTGATTCTAAATGTACTCTCAGTTTACAAATTGAACCTTGTTTTTTTCTGTTACCTGTGCTCAATTCTTTTCTGAACTGTGGGAATTGTTTTTATGCTTCTACCCTTGGTCTTTAAACTACATTACCTCCATTTTGTAAGATGAAGTCCCATCTGAACACCATGTAATGGAATTCTTGGGTAATCAAAATGCAACAAATTACTTAATAGGAGGCAAGTGTATTCCAGATGATCTCAGGTAGGTTTATTTTTGGCTAAACTAATACAGACATTACAGAATGATCTCTAGACACAGCTAAAATGCAGAATGACAGTGGTGTCTGTTGACATCCAGACACAAGTTCACTGGATTTCTTAAAGGGACGTCACTCATAAAGTCATTATGAGTGACTCATGACATTATGAGAAGAAGCTGAAGAGACTGAGATTGCTCCCTTTCGAGACTATTGGGAGATTTAAAAGAGATATGTAAGATTATTTTGGTCATTGATGGATTTGATGGAGAGAAACTGTTCCTACTGTTTGGAAGATCAATAACCCAGAGGGCACTGATTTACGTTAATAGGCAACCGAAAGCAAAACAGAGATGAGAACACTTTTACACAGTTGCTATGATCTGCAATGCAGTCCCTGAAAGGATAGTATAAATAGATGCAGCAGTGACATTCAAAAGGAATAAGACCATAAGACCTAGGAATAGAAGTGGGCCATTCAGCATATCAATAATGCTTTGGCATTCAATGAGGTCATGACTCTCAACTCCACTCTCCTGCCTTTTTCCTACAACCCTTGATTCTCTTACTGATTTAAATATCTGTCTATCTCGATTTTGAGTATACTTACCAGTCCAGTGTAGACAGTTCTGTGCATTGAAGAATTTCATAGGCTTACTGCCCTCTGAGGAAAACAAAATTCTCCACATCTCTGTCTTAAATGGGCAACTCTTTACTCTGAGATTATTCTCTCTGGTCCCCACAAAGGGAATCAACTTCTCTACATCCACCCTATCAAACACCCCTCCTCACCCCCGAGAATTTTATATATTTTACTAAGGTCGCCTCTCATTCTTCTAAACTTCAAACAGTATAAATTCAACTCACTCACGTTCTCTTCATAAAATCCCTCCATACCTAGGATGCATCTAACGAACCTTTACTGGAGTGTCTCCAATGCCCGCATATCTTCCCTTAGATAAGGAGACCAAACTGTTTACAGTATTCCAAGGTGTAGTCTGACAGTTTGAGTAAGACCTCCCTACTTTAAACCATTCCCTTTGAATTAAAGGCCAACAGTCCATTTGCTTTCTCTATTACCTACTGAATTTGTATGTCACCTTTTTGGGATTCATGCACGAGGATCACCAACGCATTTTAGAGGAAGTGTTTGGTTGATTGCGGGGCAAGATTGAGGCAGTAGAATTAATTGACCTGGTCTCTCGAAGTACCACGTAGGGCAAATGGGTGTCTTCAAGACGATAGACTTCTGTAGGTTTTTTAGTTGAATGTGACTGTTTGTCATGAACGTATGAACTCTTGAATCAACTCATTAAACTAAAGACATGGATAACCATGGGCTTTGAGTGTTATGTTTCATGGCTTATCGAGAGTTAATTCAGCCAAGTTAAAATAAATTGTCTAACATCTGTCCTGTTTCCTTGGCTCCATGTCATCCTACTGCCTAAGTACTTAGAGGTAGTTGTTAATTTTCCAGTCCAGAATTTTTAAGACGTCCTTAATGCATTGTTTAAAAATGAAGCCAATCTCGGATAATGCCCTGTTTGGCTCAATATGATTATGGAACATATCTTCATGGGTGTTTGCTTAGAGTAGGATGGTATCCGGGGATCTCAAGTCTCTGTAGAAGTGTTTAAATTATTGAGCAGTCACCGTTGAATTAATTTGCAACAAATCAAGTAACCGAGCCTAAATATGTAAGCTGATCTCATTTTATCGTAATTCAATTCTTAATAACAGCTGCATTCTCTTCAGGTTAGCTGTATTCCCAAGAGGAGGATTAAAAAAACTTATTAGCAGGAAGTGATTCTAAAATTGTAGAATTTCTTTCCAATTTGGCATTACTGTAAATTTTATAAACCCTAAGCTCAGCCAAGCAGATCTCTCTGTACTTCTTCTCTTCAGTTATAACCAAAGTTAATCCAGGGATTCCTTGACTGATTCTGATTGTTGTGAAATGGCCCAGATAATAGTGTGTTAGATAAAAGATGTTGCAGCTATAGAGGATGCTCAGCACAGCACTATGAGTCCTGTTTCTTTAAGATTTTGAATACATTAATGTGGTAAGCAGACAGATCAAAACAATCATAATCAATGGTGGTCAATAAATTGCCTGCTGCCACACCCACTTCCCATAAATTAATAATATAAAATAACAGCACTTCAATTGAATTTACTTCAGTATGGATTCAGCAAGCCGAGTCATCAAGCAAAAAGCATTCCATTATTGCTGCCTTGGGAAATTCTACATGTTGCATATTATGAGGAGGCTTCAAGGTGAGGCTCACTCTACCTTAATGGCCTGATCACTTTCAAGTAAATGAAGCTTCATCCAGCTGTGTGGAGAGAACTAATCTCATCCCAGCTAATGTTGTCAGCAGCTTCATCTTCTGTAGGCAGAAGTTCAAAGCACATCATTCAGCAAAGTAAGCTTATTGAAGATTTGGCATGCAGTATAATTTGTCCCAAGTCATCGCGTTCCCAGGCATCCATTTTTGCCTGTGTTTTTTACAGTGTGGTATAAAATCTATTACAATGCTCAAAACCTTTTATGAACTTGTTTCTCCTGCTTGTCATCTTAAATCTCTTGCATTTAATCTTGCACGTCCAATGTCTTGTCCTCAAATCATGTATCATTACGAACTGTCTGCTTCTACTTTGTGCCACCATTAAATATGTTGAACAATTCTGTCAAATTTCTCCTTAAGCTTCTTTGTTCAAGTAAATACAATGTTCATTGTCCAGGTCTTTAGATTTCCTCTTACCAGCGGCATTCTCGTCAATCTGCATTGAACCCCCTATCATGCCTAAAACCGCAGACAAAATCCCAGCTGTGATATTAATATACTTTCGTATAACTTCACCACTGCATCTCAACTTTTTAATAATACCTCTTAACATAAAATTCAGGATTCCATTAGCTTTTTTATTTCCTTATCCTCTTTGTGTTATGAGCACAAGCCACAAAATCTCTTTTTCTTTTCCATTTCAGTTGCTCATTGATTTCCATATCTCTTTTATTTTTTGCTTGTCACACAATCTTATCTTTCATTCATTCATTGCAGCATTCCACCATCACTATATTCTCTACAGCTTCTGTGTTTATTATTACTTCCAAAAGTCCAAGAAAGCACTCCCTCTAACCCTATATCCAAACAGAAGAGGTGTCACAGACAGCACATTGCTAACCAAATTTCACATACTCTTTTGCTTAGAGGTCTGTGTTCGGTGTGCTGAATTCCCTATTTTAGGAAGGATATTAATAAACTGGAAAGTGTTCAGAAAAGATTCATCAGTTTGTTGACAGGAATGGAGGGTTTGAATTATAAAAATTGGCTGGGACATTTTTTTAAATTGTGGATAGGAGGCTGAGGGAGGACCTTATAAAAGACTGTAAAAGCATGACAGATATAGATAATGTGAATAGCAAAGGTTGGGGGAGTTCAGAACTAGGGGGTGTATTTTTAAGGTGGGGGGAGAAAGATTTTAAAAAGACATGAGAGGCATAGAGGAAGTGGTGGATGCAGGTGCAACTGTATAGGGAAGGTCTGGAGAGATTTGTAAGAATCAGAAAGGGAGGACTAATACATGAAGTAGACATAGGAAATACTGCTCCAATAAAACAACACCCTTATTGGCTTAATCCTTTCAAAGCCAGACAGGTCCAGATGGAAGTGGAGGCCATGCTCGACGAGACATCATTGAACCAAGCCAGAGCCAATGGAATTTGTCGACCATCTTAGTTCCCAAACTGGATGGGACTCAACGATTCTGCGTGGATTATTGGAAGGTCAATGCCATTACAAAGTGATCCCTATCAAATTGAGAAAAAGTTGAGTCAGGTAAACTATTTAGTAAAGATAACAGATAGAACAAAAAGGTATTGGGTATGTCATATGAGCATGTTCAAACCGCATTACACTAGACAGAACTGGAGAAGCAGGTGCTAGTTACTGCCCCGCAGAGTGAAGAATCAAGTCCAGATGATATGGATTTTGAGGTGTCTCAAAATAGATTTAAAAAAAAAAGAAGTCCTTGATAGTGCTGTTAAGAAGGCAGACGGTGTGTTAGGTTTTATTGGTGAGGGGTTGAGTTCCGGAGCCGTGATGTCATGCTGCAACTCTACAAAACGCTAGTGTGGCCTCCATAGGAATATTGTGGAAGGATGTGGAAGCATTGGAAAAGGTGCAGAGGAGATTTACCAGGATGTTGCCTTGTCTGGAGGGAAGATTTTATGTGGAAAGGCTCAGGGACTTGGGTCCGTTCTCATTGGAGAGAAGAAGGCTAAGAGGCGATTTAATAGAGACATATAAGATGATCAGAGGATTAGATAGGGTGGACAGTGAGAGTCTTTTTCTGAGGATGATGATGTCAGCTTGTATGAGGGGGCATAGATGTAAATTGATGGGTAATAGATTTAAGACAGAGGCAGGTTCTTTACTCAGAGTGGTAAGGGTGTGGAATGCCTGACCTGTCAATGTAATTAACTCAACCACATTAGGGTCATTTAAACAGTCCTTGGATAAGCATATGGATGATAATGGGATAGTTTAGAGGGATGGGCTTAGATTTGTTCATAGGTCGGCGCAACATCGAGGGCCGAAGGGCCTGTTCTGCGCTGTATTGTTCTATGTTCTATGAGTGGGATAGATTAGTAAGCTATCTGTCTCAGGAGCATAGAACACAGTTGAAAGATTTGTTGCTGTAGTACAAGATCAAATGCAGGCAGGTGGGACAAGTTCAGTTTGGAACATGGTCAGTATTGACTGTTTGGACCAAAGGGTCTGTTTCCATGCTGTATGACTCTCTGACTCTGTGACTCTGAGGCAGAGCTTTGGGCTCAAGTCCCATCCAAAGATTTGATGGCTACAGGAAGATGTGCCATAATGTGGTCAAACAGGTTCATTTTCAATCTGTCAAATCTCTTGATATGCCACTGGCAGGTGCTAAGAGTGGTAGAGGTTTCTGTGATGTCAGAACTATGTGATAACTACAAATACCTTCGGCTCCCCAGGTTACAAGACTCTATGTGTTTGTTCTTGCCTTGAGCAAGCAACATCCTTGATTCGAGACACTACCACCTATGCTCTCTCAGTTTCCTCTATTCTAAATTTTTTGACCAAGTTTCCTTCCAATGCTTTGAATTTCTTTGATAGTCTTCTATCAGATGTCTTGTTGAGGAATTTCTGAAGGTTCACATCAACAGAGTACACTTGACCCACTGCATCTGTGAGCTAATCCAACCTTTTATATGGCTTGTTTCATGACTCTGGGATACCTCAATGTGGTTTATAGTCAATTAAATACTGCTACAGTGTAGTCACTGCTGTAATGCAGGAAATGTAGCAGTCAATTTACGTATAGCATTATGTTGCTTGAACAAGTCATTTGGCAAATCCTGTACACTTAATGACATCATTTACAGGGCATTAAAGGGAACAAGCACATTGAACATCTTCTGTCAAAATGTAAAACAATCCACAAGATTAGTTTAAAAAGCTGCACAGAGCTTCTTTTCAAATGAGCTTCCCACTCTTGAGATTTACAAATATCACTGCAATGTGGAACCCCTGAACTCCCACCTGCTACTCAGTGCCACAGGCTTGTATGTAACACTGATATCTCTCTTTGGTTTACTTAATGGTAATTGTTTCTCAGAGTCAGAGGTTGGGAGTTCAAGCCTTACTATAGACTTGAACATATAAGAGCTGCAATTTCTTATTCCCTATAGAATGCTCATTTCCCAGATGCAAACATCTGGAGCAGAAACCTGTTGGCTGCATCTCATATTTCCCCTGCCCCCTACTTACATTTGTTTCCGTAGGCATGCAATATGTTGTGACCCAATGTGCCAATGTAAGTGAGGGAACTTAGTATCCCAGTTCCCTTCCCATTAATAGCACCTGCAGGTCAAGGCATTGCCGAGGGGTCATCTTGCAAGGAAGGGGAAAGATGGACCTCTCTCAACAAGCATTTCTTTGACATAGATGATTCTAAGAGATAAAAGTCTTGGTGACACTTTATCTCTGTACAGTCTTTGCACATGTGTAACCGAGAAATTGGAAGAAGATTAAATGAGCTCGGCTCTTCGTATTTACATGCAAAAAAGACAAGTAGAATGACTATTGAAAGAAGTCTTAGTGAGGGTAGGTTACCAATAAACCAAGGCAGCAATTCTAAATAGACTATTGTCCCCTAAGTACAAAATATCTATATCATTATCACATATATACCTCTGCTCTCTCTCTCTCTCTCTCTGTGTATGTGTGTGTGTGTGTGTGCGTGTGTGTGTGCGTGTGTGTGTTCCCAAAAGAGGATAATTCAAGAATAAAATAACAAAGATCTCTTTAATTGCATTGTGGTAATGCGTTCAATTGTCAAACTGGTTCAAACTTCTGGAATTGATTCAGTTTTAACCATAAAGGGAAGGCACATTTAAAAATAATTTTGTGTCTATCGCATCACTCAGGGAAAGGATTGTTTTCCCAGGTGTCCCTCCACCTGTCATGTTATTGCACAGAAAATGCTTTTATGGTCTATTTGAAATGCACGGAAATTTATTTAATCGAGTGAAATTGATTTTGATCAAGAAGTGGTTGTCAGGAGAAAGATGTGTTTCCATGATAATAACTGCTGCCCAGGTGTTTTGACCTGCACGGTAATACTGATATGATTTTTGACAGCAACATTTTAATTCTCCACTAATGGGTCTCCTGTCAAGGTGTTAATTGTGAGTGGATGGTGTACTATTTCATAAGTGATTTAGCAGGTAAAGCGCAGCCTTTTTTTAAATCTCACGGTAAAGTGGGGGAGATGGTGGTGAAGTCACTGGAGTTTGCTGGTGGCCCAAATGTTAATCTATGGGACCAGGCCTACAAATTCCACCATGCCTGCCTGTGAAATTGGAATTCAGTTAATAAATATAGAACATAGCGATAGTCACAGTCAAGAGAACTATCAGCAATTGTTGTTAAAAACCCATCTGGTTCACTCATTTCCAGTAGGGAGGGACATGCGAATCAATCTCTGCCCCTCCATAAGATAATGGCTGATGTAATTGCATCCTCGTACCTGCATTTCCCCGCACCCCGACAGCCTTTCACCGCCTTCGCTTAACAAGAATGCATTGTCCTCTGCCTTAAAATTATTCCAGGACCCTGCATGCAAGTCTTTTCAGGAAGAATGTTCCAAAATAATCACGACTCTCAGAAAAAGATTCACCTCATCCCTATTTTAAAGAGGCCACCTGTGAATTTTAAGCAGAGATCCCTGGTTCTAGATTCCTCTGTAAGAGATAACAACATCCTCTCCACATCTATTCCATCAGGGCCTCTCAGGATCTTGTATTTATTTAAAGAGAGAAAGCTAGTGTTCTTACGGTCTGGTCTACAACATGGTTGACTTTTAATTGCCTTCTGCAATGGCCTACTCAGTTCAAGGACAACTAAGGATGGAAAGCAACTTCTGGCCTTCTTTATTAAAAATAAAAGACTCATTAAGCCGCCACAAGTAATCAGTCTAGACCTATGCTTCCGACCTTAGTTTAGTTGTTAATTTGGTCAGGCAACTTTAGTGATTGATTGTTTACGAAACACTGGACAATGAGAACAAAGAACTGCAGGTGCTGGAAATCTGAAACAAAAACAGAAATTACTGGGGAAGCTTGGCAGGTCTGTGGAGAGAGAAAGCAGAGTTAATGTTTCGAGTCCAGTTGGAATAGAATGGAATAGAATAGCTCTTATTGTCAGGCACACTCAACGAGTATAGTGAAAAGTTTATACATCGCCCGTCACAGCGCCAACTCGGCTATAAAAGTGTATGAGAACAGCTTCTTTAGTTACAAGATTTAGACAATACAGAAATAAAATGTCAGCATTATAGAAATAAATTGCAGTACAGTAGACCACGTGGGCACTTTGCTTCCATTCCATACCGGGCACTGGCTCCCCATACCCTGTCGGCAATAGGCCGCACTGGGAGGCCGCTGTGCCAGGCTGGGAAGATCACCATACAGGAAATGTTTTAGATTAGATTAGATTCCCTACAGTGTGGAAACAGATCCTTCGGCCCAACCATTCCACACAGACCTCCGAAGAGCAACCCACCCAGACCCATCTCGCTCTGACTAATGCACTAACACTATGGTCAATTTAGCATAGCCAATTCACCTGAACTGCACATCTTTGGACTGTGAGAGGAAACCGGAGCACCCAGAGGAAACCCACAAAGACACGGGGAGAATGTGCAAACTCCACACAGACAGTCGCCCGAGGCTGGAATTGAACCTGGGACCCTGGTGCTGTGAGGCAGCAGTGCTAACCACTGATCCACCGTGCCACCTTTTTCTCTGTACAGATGTTGTCAGACCTGCTGGGTCTCTCCAGTGTTTTTGGTTTTGGTTTTGGTTCCTAAATACTGTGGATACTGGAATCTGATACTAGAACAGAGAAGTGCTGCAGAAGCTCAGCATGTCTGGCAGCATCTGTGGAGAGAGAAACAGAGTTAACGTTTCAAGTCCAGAATGACTCTTCTTTTGAACGTTTTCTTCGACTTAACCTTTTCTTAACCTTCAGAGTGGACAACGATTTCATTGAATGTTGCTGTGCATCACCACATGTGTTCTGTGCAGCACGTGGACTGGGAAAAGTGTCATGAGGCGCAACACAAAGTTTTGCAAAGAAACTTCTGTGACATTGATCATTATGACCCAAAACTTACAAGCTGGGGTTGCTGGCATTTGGGATGGAGTAACAGTTATTGAATGAATAGCACTTTTGTTACCCACTGCAAGAATATGAAAAGTCACCATCAGAATTAGGAGATACAGGCTGGAAATCAGTCAGGTTTTACTGGGAGTATAACACAGAAATGGACCCTACCTGAGATACATGCACTGACATATTGGATTTATAAACTCCCGGGTACTGAGAGAATTCTACAATGTATTGCTGCTGGTATAGTAACAGAGGCCTCATGCTCAGTTAAATGGACAGAAAACATCCCTTGACACCATTCTATTAACAATGAGGAGGGAATTCTACCTCATTTCCTGGGCGACATTTAAGCCTAAGTCGTCAACATGATCTTGGCTGTGATCTCAAAACTGTTTGCGCGGAAATTAGTTGCCACATTTCCGACATCATGAGCCTTCGGAAGTGAGTCATTGATTTTTGACATCCTGAGGTTGTGAAGAGTGCTGTTATAATCCAAACCTCCACCCTTCAACCCAGGAGGAGCATGGATGCAGGTCCCTGGCTTTGTAGTACTCCTGGGAGCAGCTGCTAACACCCCCACCCCCCCACCCCCTCCCTCTCCCCCCTCACCTTCATTCTCACGGCAAATCATTGTGCTGCTGTCAACAACACAGCTAACGTAAAATATTTTACAATGATGTCAACACAATTGTATTTGCTGTTTTTGCACTTCAGTCTTTGATTAAGTTCAGTTTCTTCAGTAATATTGGAATCCTTTTGGCATAAATTTCCCGTTCCCCATAATTGCACATTTTAGGAACAAGGGCAGGCCATTCAGCCCATCAGATCTGCCCATGATCCAGAATCTTGGCTGATTGTTTGCTCATTCTGCCACACTATCTCCAGATCGCTTAATGCCAATTGTCTACAGAAACCAATCGCTTTGTATCCAGACTCAATAGCTGAACTTCCACAGCCCTCTGGGTTTGAGAATTCCAAAGGTTTACTATGACCTGAGTGAAGAAACCCCTCCATCTCAGTCTTAAATGCACTTAGCACGCTTGCCTTCATTGCTCAGACCTTTGAGTATAGGAGTTGAGATGTCAAATTGAGGTTATATAGGATGTTGGTGAGGCCTCTTCTGGAATACTGTGTCTAGTTCTGGTTGACCTGCTATTGGAAAGTTATTATTAAACTGGAAAGGGTTCAGAAAAGATTTACCAGGATGTTGCTCGGAATGGAGGGTTTTAGATCTAAAAATAGACTGGAAAAACCTGGGACTTCTTTCACTGGAGTGTAAAGGTTGAGGGATGACCTTATAGAGGTTTATAAATCATTAGCGGCACAGATAAGGTGAATAGCCAAGGTCTTTCCCCTGGGAGGGGGAGTTCACAACTAGGGGGCATAATTTTAAAGTGAGAGGAGAAAGATTTTAAAAAGGACATGAGAGGCAACTTCTTCACACAGAGTGGTTCGTGTGTGGAATGAACTTCCAGAGAAAGTGGTGGATGTGGGTACAATTACAATGCTTAAAAAATATTTGGTTAGTTCATGAATCAGAAAGGCTTGGAGAGATATGGGCCAAGTGCTGACATGGTGGGACTAGTTTAGTTTGGGAACATGTTCAGCATGGACCAGTTGGACCGAAGGGTCTGTTTCTGTGCTGTATGACCCTATATCTCAGCACGGTGGCTTAGTGGTCAGCACTGCTGCCTCACAGTGCCAGAGACTGGGTTCGATCCCTGCCTTAGGCGACTGTCTGTGTGGAGTTTGCACATTCTTCCCATGTCTGCTTGGGTTTCCTCCCACAATCGAAAGATATGCAGGTCAGGTGAATTGGCCATGCTAAATTGCCCATAGTATTAGGTGCATTATTCAGGGGTAAATATATGATAGGGGAATGGGTCTGGGTGCGTTACTGTTTGTAGGGTTGCAGTGGACTTGTTGGGCTGAAGGGCCTGTTTCCATACTATAGGTAATCTAATCTAAAGAAACTCTGTGACCTGTCCTTTATTGCAAGATCATGCAGCCTAATTCTGGACTGTCCAGTCAAGAGTAACATCCTATTTATATCCATCCTGCTATGCCCTGTAAGACTTTTGCAAATTCCTTACCCTAAATCAATTCAAATACGCTCCAATATTTTCAGCTGATAATTTCTGATTTTTTTTTTACTGCTTAGCAGCTGACATTTAAAATACAAACTTCAAATTTTCAAGTACGTAAAAAAAACTAGCAAATACATTTTGAACGCTTCATTTAGATAAAGTTTATTGAGAATACTTTTAAAAACAATAACTGCATGTGTGTGAGACAGAGGAGAAACGTCTGCTTGTTGTGCATTGGTTGCAATACTTGTTTATTATTGTCTATCAAATCACCTGGGCCCTGATTAAATCAGAAGTAGAAATGTAGAGTCCTACAGCATGGAAACAGATCCTTTGATCCAATCAATCCATGCCAAACATAATCCCAAACTAAACTAGTCCCACCTACCTGCGCTTGGTCTCTAACCCTCCAAATGTTTTCTATTCGTGAACAGCAACAATAACCAAAGGGAAGGTTATGGAAAGAGGGGAGACAATAAACTAAAATGGAGTTACAGAGGCAATTGCTGTTAAAGTGGTCTTCTTCCTCTGATTTGGAATAGATGTTCACAATGGGAGGAATTTTGGGAAAATAGATTCCATCTTTTCACGGGAACATCTCAGAAGGTAAAGCTGGCATTGCGCAGTAAAGAAACCAGGTGACAATGAATCACTGGCCTATTTTATATGCTTGCAGATTCTTGTCCTTTCTGTCAAAGGCCAACTGGCAATACTGTATATAAAATGGGCAGCTAATTCACTAACAACATGTTTTTATACTAACACTCAAGATCAATTTCACTGCCACAGTCTTTGAATCTGGTGAAAATACACGTGGAGGGTACATAACCTCTAAACAATAGGATATGTAAGGGGAACATATAAAATAAACCTTTTCAGAATCAAAGGATGAGGCTCTGGTATTTGTATCACTGATACTTCCCATGTGAACAAGTGAAATACTGCTTCTTCCCACTTTCAGAAAATCCACTTCCTTCTCAGTTGCTGAAATCAAAAGGCTGAATTCCCTTTGTTACTTCGAATTTCTCTTCACATCATGGTGTTGGTCAGGCAGGAGGGATTCTCATTCAAAGTCTAAGGACCTAACCAAAGCTTCGGAGATTAATCTATAATTCTGCAGCTTGTTGTGATGTGTAGGATGTAGTGAAAATTGATGTTATTTTTACTTCAAACACAGGGGTATGAGTATCCAAGCTTACCTAGAGAGAAGTTCAGCAGCTATTGATGATTTTGGAACGAGTTGACAGCTTTTGTTTACATTTGTCAGAGACCGTAGCCCAGAGTTTATTACTAATGATTCCCTTTCTAACAGCAAAATTGCATTCCTTGCCATTATACTTGATGAGTATGAAAAGAAAATTTCAGGAGAATGAAGTAATTAAACATACTTCTGCTGATTTATTTATTTAAAAGCACTGGAACGGCACTCTTACTCAGTCATTTAGATTACTTACAGTGCGGAAACAGGCCTTCGGCCCAATAAGTCCACACCGACCCTCCAAAGAGCAACCTACCCAGACCCATTCCCCCCCCCCCCGCTTCACCTAACACTATAGGCAATATTAGCATGGCCAATTCACCTAACCTGCATATTTTTGGACTGTGGGAGGAAACCGGAGCAAACCCACGCAGACACTGGGAGAATGTGCAAACTCCACACAGACAGTTGCTTGAGGCAGGAATTGAACCCGGGTCTCTGGCACTCTGAAGCAGCAGTGTTAACCACTGTGCCATGTGATGCATCTTTTGTTGACGAATATATGGAATCCTCATAGAGTCACAGATATGTACAACATGGAAACAGACCCTTTGGTCCAGCTCGTCCATTCCGACCAGACATCCTAAACTAATCTAGTCCCATTTGCCAGCAATTGGCCCATATCCCTCTAAACCCTTCCTATTCATATATGTCTATTTAGCTGATCATAACCAGAGGCCGAGAATAATAAACCACTGATGGGTGTTTATAGCCAACCCTAGGGTAGCTTGAAAAGTTGAATTCAGGGGAAAGAATCAAGAAATAAAAAGTAAAGTTGGTATAAGCAAAGTGATCATGTAGGTCTTGAGGAAGGATCACTGGGCCTTCAAATGTTAACTTTGCTTTCTTTCCATAGTTGCTGCCAGACCTGCTGAGATTTGCCAGCAATTTCTGTTTTTGTTTGTGGTCATGTAGGTCTGATGTTCCTCTTTTATGAGAATAGGAAATAAATGCAGCAATAAGCTATTTGGTCCCTTGAAACTGCTGCTGTAGATCATGGTTTATCTTCTATCTCAATGTAATTTTTCCACACTATTCCCCTTTTTCATGATGTTGTTAATATTTGGAAATCTATCGATCTTTATCCTGAACATGCTCAGTGACTGAGCAGCCCCCTAGGATCAAAAGTCCACAGATTCACCAACATCTGAGTGGAAGAAATCCCTCCCTCACCTTAGCCTTGAATGGTCTACCATTCTAGGTTTTGTGTTACCAACCACCACAAGCACATAGTTGAAATTTCTTTCTGCAATGATCTTCTACCCTTGACTGGGCCTACTTGGTTTACAGTGACAGAGAAAAACTACAAGTGAGCCTTAATGAGAAGAGGCATTTGCCTTACAAAATAGATAAATCATTGTTTATTAGCAATCAGATACAAATTGCCATTGTTACAAAGACTATGAGGAGACCTAGGACAACAGGTCTGCCCTCTTCCAGACCTAAAAATAAGAGTATAAGAAATAGGAACAGGAGTAGGCCAATTGGCCCCTCAAGCCTGTTCTAACATTCAATAGGATCATGGTTGATTGGACATTCCTCATGTCCATGTTCCTGCAATTTATTCTTGTGGTCAACACTATTTATTATTAAGCAACCAAGGGCACAAAATTGCACATTCTAAATGGACCAACAGCTGGACAAATTGTGTCTGATAGAAAATTGGCCATTAAACGGCAGCCAGCAATTATCATCTGCAGAGGACAGTGGAAACCAAGGCCAAAGATGTTACAAAGGTTCAGGGAGAACCAGTTACAACCAGTCTAAGTTTATATATTGGATGAGTATCAATCAGACTTTCTGGCACCTTGACATCCAGCAAGTGCCTGATGACTTACATTTTGGCAACAGTGAAGGGTGTTGCTGGAATCCCATTGAATGCTTTGAACCCCACTCATGATCCCATCAACCAAAGGCCATAGAAAGTTCTGGAAGGTCTGGGATGAGGAGGGATAAAAACTCACACCTGGAAGCTACCCTCTCAGTGAAGTCTCGAAGCATGAAGACCATGTGACAACCCAAGAAGACCCAGGTGAAGATCTGACCCATGAGACCCATCTTGGCAGAAGAGAGCCAGCCCTACATCAGAGAGGAAGAGGAGTCTAACAGCCCAGCTCAAACAGGTGGAGCAGTGCAGGTAATATCCTTTCTCAGATGGGTAGATAGCGAGTAAATATTGTGGGAATTTGGGAAATGCTCACATGATATTTTAAATATGGACTATTTTGTTAAGAAAATCAAATTGAACCCCAAACCAAATTCTGTGTCACCTTATCTGCGTCGGTGACAAGCATGCTTGGGTAATGCATTTTTAATACATAAACTTGTCAGAACATCCAAAGCAGGGCAACCCTGATTCCCTGAGAGATCAAGAATGTATAGAGAACAACCTCAGTTATCTGAACTTCAATTATCTGAATTTCAGATTATCCAAACAAGATCTCAAGGTCCCATAAAAACATTATCAGCTATCCGAAAAAAATATCCCTGCCCGTCTCGTTCGGATAATCAAGGTTGTTCTGTCTATAGAAACATAGAAGATTGGAGCAGGAGGAGGCCAATCAGCCCATTGAGCCTTCTCTGCCATGATCATGGCTGATTGATCAACTCAATAGCCTAATTATGCCTCCTCCCCATAACCTTTGGTCTCATTTGCCCAAAGTACTACATCTAGCCACCTCTTGAATGCATTCAATGCGTTCCTCCCCATTTCAGTCTTGAATTGGCCCCGTTTAATTGAGACTCTGCCTTTGGTGCTCCACTCTCCCATGAAGAGAGACATCTCCTCAGCATTTATCCTATCAGACCCCTTTAGAATATGTTTCGGTGAGATTGCTTCTCATTCTTTCCAATTCTAGTGAGAAGAGTGCTGGATGATCTGCCTTTTCCACATTCCGGTTTTTGTGATGTCTTAAGAGAGAGTGACACATAATGCAGTTTCTAACTAAAACCAGCAAAGCCCACAGCTTGCTCCAGTCACTGAGGATATTTGACTTTGGGGATAGGTTCCAACCCTTGTACCAATGGCAGCATGTGCATAGTGAGTACAGAGGCCACTGGTTCTCAAACTCATCACCGGGCTCTTACATAGGTTATAGGATCCCAGTTAGCATACGAGAAACGTGCTTGAGATATCTATTCAAAAGCTTCCAACCAGTTTGGAATGAGTGAGACACTTTTCACCCAGATCCTCACCCAACAGCTCCAATTTAAAATGTTCTATTGCCCGTTTCAGAGGTGGAGTTAAAATCATTCTAGGAGTTTGTCCTAGGAGTATTCTGGTGACTTACGTTTAACTGTAACTCTCAGGCTACCTGGATATAGATGGTTAGCAATGAATAGAACTGTCTCCATTAGGGTATAGTGGCACAATTCTGTCCTTTGTCTAACTGAGCTATTATTAATCATGAAATATAGACTATTTCATGATTAGGGGTTTAGAAATGAATGAAAAGCCTGACTATGTCAGCAGACATCCGTCCCTTATAGGTTCTGCCCTATTTACGATGTGGGCCATGTTATTTATGCATACTGAAAACTATGACCACCAACATTATGAATGACTTTTTAAAAAGTTGTATCCTTTGTTGTTTTATCTAGCATGGGTCTCATTTATATCTCTCTGCCATTTTCATGTGATCAGCTACATTAACATAGGTATGCAGTGTGGATGTGATTGACCCTTTAAATATATCAGTTGATTTAAACAGGTGAATTGAACAAGATTTCACGGCACTAGAGAGACAGACTGGCAGTGAGATTTGTTCATGTAAGAATAATAAACTGTGGGAGTAGTAGGCCTAATATTTCTGAGTCATTAATTTTGCCTCTTCCAATTCTGTGAGGTGCCATAATCAATTATTTACTGTTCACCATTTAGTTGTAAAACTTTAAGATCCACGTAATGAGTCAAGGTACTTGACCCAGTTCTCTTCATGGTCTATATCCTTTGTTTTCTATTCATTCACAGGATGTGGGTGTCATTAGCTGGGTCAGCATTTATTGCCCTTCCTTAATTCCCTTGAAAAGATAGTGGCTAAGCCTCATTCTTGTACCATTGGAATCCGTGTGCTGTAGGTAGCCCACAGAGCTGTTAGGGAGGGTGTTCCAGGATTGTATCCAGTGATAGTGAAGGAACGGTGATACGCTTCCAGGTTAGGATGGTGTGTGGATTGGAGAGGAACCTGCAGGTAGTGAGGTTCCCATGGATCTGCTGCCCTTTGCCCTTCTGGGTGGTATATATCACACTTTTTGTCAGTGCTATTGAAGGAGGCTCAGTGAACTGCTGCAGTGCATGTTGTAGATGGTGCTTACTGCTGTCACTGTAACATAATACAAGTCAGTGTGATGTGTGGCTTGAAGGGGAACTTGCAAGTGATGGTGTTAGGTTAAGATCCTGCTTGATGGGCACCCATCAACATTCACAATCTCCATCACCGATGCTCACTAGCAGCACTGTGCACCATTTAAAGGATACAGTATAGAAGTGCACCAAGGCTCCTTCCAAACCCACAACCATTACCATCTAGAAGGACAAAGACTGCAGATACATGGGAAAGTTCCCCTCCATGCTAATCCAGACTTGGAAATAAATTGTTGTTTCTTTAGTATCTCCGGATCCTTCCCTGAATGTATTGTGGCTTTTCCTATAGCAAATAATTGCAGTGGGCAAGAAGGCAGCTTGTCACCTCCAAGGGTAACTAGGGATGGGCAGTAAATATTGCCCCAGCCCTGCATCCCTCAAGTAAATACTTTTTGTTTAAAAATTCTCTTCTAGAAGGCAAAGTGATTGGTTTCAGGATGTGGGTCTACCTAGGAGCAATTGGATGAAAGCCATCCTGTAGCAAAAATGAGCATTAGTGGATATGTGAGGAGGCATAAGACAGATGACTGTGGCAAACCATGACGAGGAACTTCTGGAAGCAGTAGCAGCAGCAGATTATGACCTAGCAGTCCACAATGACAGTGCAGGAAAGCTTCATGTCTGAGCTTTATTCCACTTCATACTTGCACACTGATTCTTCCAGTTGGTCTAATTGGGAAATGGTCAGGAGCAGGAAACTGGCTGATAGGATTATGGAGAGAAACAGACACACTGAAATCCATCGCTGAATCTCAACTGCTGCTCTGACAGAGATTAATTGGCTCAATTTGGGCTAGTAATCGATCGCTGGGACCTTGATGTCTGCACCAAAGTTTGGGAACCATCGCAGGAAGTATTATTTCCCACCATTACACACTTCGGCATCAGGCTCTCAATTTTTTAAACAGAGTCGATTAATAACTCTATAATTGCTTGTTGTGCAGAGTTATTGACTTCCTTCTAGACCTTGCTTGTCAACCTTCCTGTTTAGCATCACCTGGGACCTGACATTCACCAGGAATCTGCCCCAGAACTCCTGAGTGTTTTGCAGATGGGAGCGATGAAATTAAATATGTTTCACAAAGTCTTGAGGATAAATATTTGGCCTCCTCTCCCCACTGTGCCTGTGCTCTTTAAATCCTGCTGCTTTTACAGTCAGGCAGCTGGGTAGCATAAGTAGAATTCTGTGCTGGATTTCTTGTGAAAATTGGCACCTTTTTGTAACCCTGACCACCACCGTGCCCCCTTTACAAGTACTCCAGCTTGCTCTTACATTCTTAGCATCTCATGATGAAAATACTTTTACAGGCAAGAGGTTCTTGTTCTGTCCCAAGTAATCACACATGTTTTAGATATTGAGTTGTGCAAATTTTTGAAGTCCTCACGATATCTGTGCTTTCCCAGAGAGAGAGAGCGAGAGAATGAACTGAACTATTCATGTTAGCTCCTCACTGTAGCTTGGCAGACTGAAACCCGCATTATTTTCTGTGCCACATTGTCGAACTATCCACTGCTAAATGCATATTTACATTTTACTTTAGCTTTTCTGCAACAGTTCATGTACCAATTGTTGTTCAGAGGACAAGAAAGAAGCAGTGTAAGGGAATGAGGCAGACTCTTCCCAATCATACATTTAAAGAAAAAATAAAGTAGATGTTTTTGAATACCACCTGGGGACCCTTACCTTTTAAATGTTGCAATTTGCATCAGTGATACCAGGCTCGGGAAGGACAAATGGGAAAGAGATAATGAAGAGACCTTTCAGTTCATTGTCCGTTAAACTGTTGATGCATCTTGTTAAAGGTGTGACTGCACACATTCTGTGGGGGTGGAATAGGGGAGGCAATGACATTGTGGCATCATTGCTGCACTGTTACCCCAGTGACCCAGGTAATGTTCTGGGGACCCAGGTTCAAATCCCACCATGGCAGATGGTGTAATTTCTGGAATGAAGAGTCTAATGGTGACCATGAATCTGTTGTTGATTTTTGGAAAAACCCATCTGGGTCATTAATGTCCTAGAGGGAAGGAAACGACCATCCTTACCCGGTCTGGTTTACATGTGACTCTAGACTCACAGCAATGGGGTTGACTCTTAACTGCCCTCTGGGCAATTAGGAATGGGCAATAAATGCTGGCCTGGCCTCATGCCATGAGTGAATGAAAAAAAAACCTGTCTGCTCAATCTAAACTCGTGAGAGTCTAATTGCCTGTATGACATGTTCTGATGGATGACTACTGTGTGGTGATGGAAGATTAGTAAATCCATATGGAAATAGTGTGCAGCAAGAGCCATCAACTTCAATGGTACAAGGGTAGAGCATAGCTTTCCCCAGCCTGTTTCACCATTCGGTACAATTATTATTGACCCTGAGCTTCAACCTCACTTTCCTGCTCAATTCCCATCCCCCTCCGATTCCCTCAGAGACCAGAAGTCTGTCTATCCCAGTTTTAAATATATTCAGTGGTGGCTTCATGAGTAGGGAATTCACAACTCCCAGCGAAAAATAAATTCTCCCCATCTCAGTTCTAACTTAACCAGAGACTCTGCCCCTGCAGCTTAGATTCCCTGACCAGTGGACTCAATCTTTCAGCACCTTCCTTACCAAGCCCCTTCAAAATCTTAAATTTCACACTGAGGTGAGTGGAGATGATTAGGTAAATTAGATATTTCTCCAGTCCTTTGGATACCTTTGCCAGAAGAAACGGTAACTTAGTTAGGAGATTTAAAAAAAACTGCAGAAGCTGAAAATCCAGGTAGACAAGCAGAAGGCTGGAAGAAGGCTTGCTGTGTTCTTCCAGCCTCCTGCTTGTCTACCGAGCAGAAAAAGTAACAGCGAGCTTGCCAGACAAAGATTGTTGTGTTATTTCTCACCACTCAATGTCAGTGTTCTTGCTCCATGGCAATGCTGCATCCTGGAAATACTCTACAAACCTGATTGCAGTTTGCCATTGACCTGAAGGTTATAGGACTGATTGCAAAGCATATTATAATGATCTGAGCTTACAAATGTGTTTTATCATGCCTCTGGGAAAAGCCAATTTAACAAGATGAAAAATGTTCTCACTTAAGTTAGTGAGCACTGGAGCAAGCTGTGGGCTTTGCTGGTTTTAGTTTGCGGGGTCAGCAGAAGGAAGTTTTGTTCCATTGTTGCTGTTACTCACTGGAAATTGCTCACCCAATTCCATGACTTGGCAAACATAGCAAACATGTCTTTTTCACAGAAAGGTCTGCAATTAGTTTGCTTAGTTTGAGCAAATTAATATCAACACAATTCATGTTGTTTCAAACAATCTTAGCTTAGTAAGAAATCAATTTTATTTATCTTTGCTTTTTTTAAACTTTTAGTATTGTTTTATTCCAAATTTCTAATGCCATTCTTTAGTTTCAAATCTGGCTTGTTCTTTAATTGATAAATTTCTTGTTACTACAGTAAATTGTTCAAAGTTTGGGTGAAGATTTGTAGCTCGGGTGCTCGTTGTTGTGGTTCTGTTCGCCGAGCTGGAAATTTTTGTTGCAAACGTTTCGTCCCCTGTCTAGGTGACATCCTCAGTGCTTGGGAGCCTCCTGTGAAGCGCTTCTGTGGTGTTTTCTTCGGCATTTATAGTGGCCTGTCCCTGCCGCTTCCGGTTGTCAGTTTCAGCTGTCCGCTGTAGTGGCCGGTATATTGGGTCAAGGTCGATGTGTTTGTTGATGGAGTTTGTGGATGAGTGCCATGCTTCTAGGAATTCCCTGGCTGTTCTTTGTTTGGCTTGCCCTATAATGGTAGTGTTGTCCCAGTTGAATTCATGTTGCTTGTCGTCTGCGTGTATGGCTACTAAGGATGGCTGGTCGTGGTGTTTCGTGGCTAGTTGATGTTCGTGGATGCGGATCGTTAGCTGTCTTCCTGTTTGTCCTATATAGTGTTTTGTGCAGTCCTTGCATGGGATTTTATACACTACATTAGTTTTGCTCATGCTGGGTATCGGGTCTTTCGTTCTGGTGAGTTGTTGTCTGAGGGTGGCTGTTGGTTTGTGTGCTGTGAGGCACAAGTCCAGTAGTTTAAGTATGCCGTCTTTGTTGATCGGTTCAACGTCCTGTTGTCTGTTCTGTATGTCCAGCAGGCTGGCTATTGTTTCTCTGGCTAGGGTTTTGTCAATAGAGGTGAACAGTGCCGTTATGTCGAATGAGACCTCATTCCTGAAGAAGGCCTCATGCCCGAAACGTCGATTCTCCTGCTCCTTTGATGCTGCCTGACCTGCTGCGCTTTTCCAGCAACATATTTTTAAGCTCAGTTTCTCCCATTGGCGTGAGTTAAGCAGGAAAGATCTGGCAGCATTAGACAGGCAAACACTACAGGCCATTTTCGTACAAGATTCCACAGCCTGTACATTTTGGAAATGTTAACCTGTTGGTACTGGTCCTTGCTTGAGGGATCAATATCATCTAAAACAATCTTTGCTATGTGCAGGTAGATGTGCTCTTGTTTGGCATCATCTTCCTTTGTAGTGGTGCCTTTGTGCACTGAAGAGTGAGCCTTGTTTACAGGCCCAGGGCCTGGGAGTGCAGAGTTATGGGGAGCAGGCAGGAAAGGTCACAAGCAGATCAGCACAATCTTGTTGAATGGCAGCAAATGTCTAAGGGGCGTAATGGCCTACTCTTGCTCCAATTTCTTATGTCAAGGAGCAGGGGAGAAGGCTCCCAGCCTTAGCTAAGCTGCCAGCTCTGCCCAAATGGTGGCTCGGAGTAGGGGTGCCATGAGCAACTGATAAACATGGACTTTGAGCCCAGCAACAACAAGCATCATCAAGAGCAGAGGGTTGAAGAAGAAGGAAAATTGAGATAAGGAAACGGAACCACGCTCCTCACTGAATAGCTGTTAATATTTATTGCATTCCAGATTTCACGGCTGCCTGAGCTTTTTGGTCTCTTTGAAGATGGGCTGGGCATTTATTTGGGCGATAGGATAGCAGCTGAGCACCACATCCTACCTCTGGCTTAATTAGGTCTGGAGTGGTAAGGCCTGGGCTTGGCTTTGCTACACTTGCAGACAGTTGAGGCCTTTAAGTGGCCAGTTAATGACCACTGAAGGGCCTCATTCCCCCTGCCATCATTATGACCCAACCTGCCGCCATGTTTTTGCAACAGGTAAACCTTTGCAACCAGTCGTCCGTCAGAGAGGAGATGGGTCAGGGGTGTCCCTCACTGCAAAGACCTGATCAAAGGACCTAGAAGTCACTTCCCATGCCTGGCAGCTAACACCCCTATAACCTGTCACCCTGAGACATCCAGGGTGACTCTATGATTCTGAACCTCGAGTCCAAATCGTTCCAGTAGGCGACACCATTCCCAGGTGAGGCTCATGAGCAGAACAGTCAGCAGTTTCTGTTCAGTCACCAGCTCTCAGTATGGCCCGGGGTCCTGATTTCTGACACACTTCAGGCTTCTCAATTGCCTGATTATCTCATGATTCTGCAAGCCTTCATCAAGGGAGGGAACCTGAGTCACTCATCAGCGTTTGAACCGACAAATGAGATCTCCATCACTTCCACAAGATTCTTCCCTGTGTTTAAGATTAGATTAGATTCCCTACAGTGTGGAAACAGGTCCTTCAGCCCAACAAGTCCACACCGACCCTCCGAAGAGAAACCCATCCCCGTACATTTACCCCTGACTAATGCACCCAACAATATGGCAAATTCACCTCACCTGCACATCTTTCGATTGTGGGAGGAAACTGGGGCAAACCCACGCCGACAGGGAGAAAGCGCAAACCCCACACAGACAGTCACCCAAGGCCAGAATCGAACCCAGGTCCCTGGGGCTGTGTGGCAGCAGTGCTAACCACTGAGCCACCGTGCCACCCTTGTTTATGTTTGGCGTCCAGAGATTACTTGTTAGTAAATACAGAAAACCACCCAAGGCACAAAAGCTTATTAATTGCTTGCTTCAGCACAGTGCACGAGGGTCTGATCAAGTCCATGTGCTCTTTGCAATTAAATAAATGTAAAAGATAATTTAGCTACTGCTTGTTGTACTGAACTGTGGCACAAAAGCAATTATAATATTGTGGTGGGCGATTAACATATATGGGCGACACAATCGGAGTTGTAGCGATTCAGGATCAAAGAACAAAAAAAGGCATCAATAAGACAAAGCCATAATTATTCCTGGCAAATTGCTAACTTTAGTCTGGTCCGTAGGGATATTAAATACAATGTTAAAACATGTGCTATTTGAAACAAACTAATTTCTCCTGGGGGAAAAAAACTTGCCTCCCAAACTTCACTTTCTTCACCATGAAACACTTATGAGAATGAAAGACAATTCAGTTGGAAGTGCTTGTAACTCAATATCCAGAAGCTCACAGGCTGGTAAATTGAGACATGACATGTTTATATGGAGTGATTCATGGCCTGACCAATAAATGGAATTAAGAAAAGAAAGGGAAAAGTAGTGAGCTGAGCAACAGACAGGGTGGACACAACGAGTAAGGCAAGGAATAGAAAAGGAAAAAGGGTCGAAAGCAACTGAGGGAGGCATGAGAACTTAAAGTTGTTTCATTAACATTTTCTTCATCTGGTTGGTAATTGACTAATTCTTTGGCTTAGTGGAGGCCTTCCCACTTTTAGATACAGCGAATACAGGCTCAGCCCTAAAAGGAGCTCCATTTACCTCTATATTGCCAAGTTTCATCATGTGCCAGCTCTTGTCTTGGTTTGATTTAATTTGACTTGGTTTATTGTGGTCACTTGTACTAAGAATGGTGAAAAGCTTTGTTTGCGAGCAGTATAGGCAAATCATAGTAAGCAAAGCCATACAGAGAATAGGGTGCTTAGCCGGGGTGAGGCACACAGGTTACACAGCACAGGAGGTGTGTGAAGCAAGATCAACATTAAAAAGATCAACATTAAAAAGATCAACATTTCTTGAAGTTAGGGATTCCATTTGTCAATCTAATAACGGCTGGGAAGAAGCTGTTCTTGAACCTGCTGCTGCGTATCTTCAAGTTTCAGCATCTTCTGCCTGACTGAAGAGGTTATAGGAGAGCATTTACCAGGGTGGGAGGGGTCTTTGATGATGTTGGCTGCCTTTCCATGGCAACAAGAAATTTAAATGGAGTCCACGGATGGAAGGTTGGCTTCTGTGATGGTCTGGGCTGTGCACACAACCTTCTGTAGTTTCTTATGGTCCTGAGCAGAGCAGCTGCTGTATCAGACCTTCATACATGTGGATGATATGCATTCTATGGTGCATTTATAAAAGTTGGTGAGGGTCCTTGTAGACATGCTAAGTATTCTGAGCTGCCTGAGGAAGAAGAGCGTAGAGTAGAGAGAATAGAGTAACTTTTACTTATCATTTCTGCCAAATACAACTGATAGAGTACGGGACAGTGTTCCTCCAGAACTGAGGGTGCTATATGGATAACACAAATGACACAATTGTACACAGCATGAAGTGCGTAAGAAGTGCAAGTTACAGTGTAACAGAAGAATGATGGATAATAGACATTTTTCTAGCAGCGATACAGAAGAGCTTCAGATTGGAAAGAGTCCGATTATACTGTGTTAAGGATGGCTTAGTGGAGGAAACTGTTGCACGGTCTGGCCGTGAGAGACCGAATACTCTGGTATCCTCTGCCAGATAGTAAGAGGGAGATGGGTTTGAGTGAGGGGTGTGTGGGGTCTTCCACAATGCTGTTAGCCTTTCAGATGCAGTGTGTGGTGCAAATGTCTGTAATGGAGGGAAGAGAGACCCCAATGATCCTCTCAGCTGTCCTCACTATCCATTATAGGGTCTTACCATCTGAAACGGTGCAATTCCTGAATCAGGCAGTGATGTAGCAGCTCAGGGTACTCTCAATGAACTCTCTGTAGAATGTGGTGAGGATGGGGGATGGGAACTGGGCTTTCCTCAGCTTGCCCAGAAAGTAGAGACGCTGCTGGGCTTTCTTGGTTATCGAGCTGGTGTTGAGGGTTCAGGTGAGAGTGTACACTAAGAAATGTGGTGTTCTTCATGATCTCCACGGGGGAGTTGTCAATGTCCAGCAGAGAGTGGTTACTCTGTGCCTTCCTGAAGTCAACAACCATCTCGTTTGTCTTGTCCACCTTCAGAGACAGGTTGTTGGCTCTGCACCAGTCCATTAGCCACTGCACCTCCTCTCTGTACACTGACTCGTTGTTCCTGCTGATGAGACCCACTACTGTCGTGTCATCAGTGAACTTGATGATGTGATTTGACCTGTACATTGCTGCACAGTCGTGTGTCAGCAGGGTGAAGAGCTGTGGATTGAGCACACAGCTCTGGGGGGCTCCTGTGCTCAGTGTGATGGTATTGGAGATGCTGTTCCCAATCCAGACTGACTGAGGTCTCCCAGTCAGGAAATCCAGGATCCAGTTACAAAGGGAGTTATTCAGGCCCAGCAGACCCAGCTTTCCAATCAGGTGCTGAGGAATGATAATGTTCAATGAAACATTGTTGTGCCTTCTTGATTGTTGTATCTACGTGGGAAGTCCAGCACAGATTGTCGGTTTAAGTCACTCTAAGGAATTTGTCGCTCTCCACCCTCTCAACTTCCACTCCATTGATGTAGATGGGGGCCATGTTCTCCTCCTTTCTTTCTGAAGTCAATGATCAGTTCTTGAGTTTCGCTGACGTTGAGAAAAAGGTTGTTATCATTGCACCACGACACCAAGTCTTCTATCTCCTTTATTCTGACTCATTGCTGTTTGACATCCGTTCTACCACAGTGGTGTCAACAGCAAAGCTGTAGATGGCGTTCATTCAGAATTTGGCAACACAGTCATAGGTGTACAGGGAGTATATTCGGGGGTTGAGGACACATTCTTGGGAATTGAGGGTTATTGTGGAGGAGGTGCAGTCCTCTATCTTCAGTGATTGTGGTCTATGGATGAGGAAGTTGAGGATCTAATTGCAGAGGGTGGAACCAAGACCTAGGTCTCAGAGCTTTGAGATCAGTCTGGAAGTGATTGTGGTGTTGGAGTCGGAGCTGTAGGAGTCTCCCGGTGAGGAAAGGAGCAATATATTTTCTTGATCCAGTCCTAAGATTGGATGCTGCTGATGATGCTATAAACAATAAACTGCATTTGTGTCGCACACGAAATGCCGGAAATAGAAGCTTTCTTTTCCTGCTAACACATTGCCTGTTGCTACATAGATAGCAGGATATCATTATTTATTTTACACTTCCTTCAGTGAAAGAAACAATAACTGTTAGATTCTTAGAAGAAATAACGAAGTATTTGACTTTTTGTGTGCAAGGTTCGGTTTAATTGGAGGATTTAAACATCCAGGGGTAAGTGGCTTGTCAAAAGGACAAGCAGGAAAGAAAGGGTGGTGGGGGTAGCTTTGTTAGTATGTGATGGAAAATGCAAATAGCCATAAGCAGACTAGGATCAGGTGATGTAGAAACCATATGAGTGAGGTAAGAAGGCCAGTGAAATGATGCCACCTTCCCCAATGGCCTCAGGTGTGCCTGTACCCACAGTCACTGCCCCAGACGTCTGACTGGCCTTCTTGAGAGTGAACCCACAGAAAGCGACTGACCCAGTTGAAGTCCCTGGCCATGCACTGAGATCCTGCATGGTGGGACTATTTGCTGACACCTTCAACCTTTCCTGACTATGATTTGAAGCTCCCACCTGTTTCAGAAAGACCACCATTATCCCGGTGCCAAAGACATTTCAGGCAGCGTACCTTAATGTCTACCACCTGGTGTCTCTGATATCCATCACTATCAGAGGTTAGTAATGGCACACATCAACTCCAGCCTCCCAGATTGCCTTGACTCACTACAATTCTCCTCTCGCAATAGATCCATGGCAGAGACCCATTACCCCAGGACAGTCAGTGATCACGCCGACCCCCCCCCCCCACAACCTGCACTACACTCATCCCTGGAACATCTGGAAAGCAAGGACACATATGTCAGACTACTACTTATTGACTTCAGTTCAGCCTTCAACACCATAATTCCAGCTAAACTCATCTCCAAACTCCGAGACTTACGACTCTGCTCCCCCCTCTGCAACTGAATCTTCGACTTCCTGACCCACAGACTGCAATCAATAAGGATAGGCAACAACACCTCCTCCACCATAATCCTCAACCACCACTAGGCTATGTACTCAGCCCCTTACTATACTCCTTATACATTCATGACAGTGTGGCCAAATACACTTCTAGCTCCATTTACAAATTTGCTGATGATACCACAGAAGTGGATTGGATCTCAAACAGTGACGAGAAAGAGTACAGGAAGGAGATAAACACCTTAGTGGCATAGTGTAAAGACAACAACCTCTCCCTCAATGTTAACAAGATGAACAGCTGGTCATCGATTTCAGGAAGCTGAGTGGAGAGCACACCCATATCTGTGGCAATGGGGCTGAGGTGGAATGCTCGAGAGCTGCATGTTCCGAGGAGTGAATATCACCAACAATCTGTCCTGGTCCAACCCCGTCAATGCTACAGTCAAGAAAGCACGCCTTTACCTCAACTTCCTCAGAAGGCTAAGGAAATTCGGCCTGTCCACAATGACCCTTATTAATTTTTATAGCTGCACCATAGAAGGCATCCTAACCAAATGCATTACAGCTTGGTACGGTGGCTGCTCTGCCCAAGACTGAAAGAAACTATGGAGAGTTGTGAACACAGCCCAGTCCATCATGAAAACCAGCCTTCCATCCTTTGACTCTGATTACCCTTCCTGCTGCTTCGGGAAAGAAGACAACATAAAGAAGACCTCTCCCACCCCAGTTATACTCTCTCTTTTAACCTCTTCCATTGGGCAAATGATACAAAAGTTTGAAAACATGTATCAAAATATTTAAGTACAGCTTCTTCCCTACTATTATCAGACTTATGAATAGTCCTCCCATATATCAGAGTTGATCTTTCTCTGCACCTTCTCTGTAGTTGTAACATTACATTCTGCATTCTATTCTATTACCCTGATGTATTTATGTAAGGTATGATTGGTCTGCTTAGCACACAAAACAATACTTTTCACTGTATCTCGAAACGTGTAACAATAATAATAAATTGCAAGCAATCAAGAAACAGAAGAGAGAAGGAGACACTGGTGAGTAACCTACAGGCTTCCTAACAATAGCTGTCCTGTAGGAGCCAGAATAAATCCTGGGTTAATGAGGGAATGAAAGAAAGGGTAGTACACTAATCAAAGGTGACTTTAATCTTTATGTAGATTGGGAATATTAAACTGGCAATGGTAATCATGAAAAAGATGTCATCGGGTATATTTGGGATGGTTTCCTGGAGCAGTATGTTGTGGGTCCAACCAGGGATCAGATATTTGGATTTGGTAAAATGTAATGAGACAGGTTTAATAAGTGATCACAGGGTAAGAGTCATCCTCAGGAACAGTGACTGTAACTTGATAGAATTCAGCATTCATTTAGAGCCAGAGAAACTTGGATTGGAAATAGCCAGATAGTCAGAGCTTCTTGGAATACATAAAAGGACAAAGAGGCCAAAGTGAGCAGAGAGAACAAAGTTGGGAAATTAATAGTGGGGACAGGAGATGGCAACGTAGTTGAATAAATACTTTGCAAGCGTCATCACAGTAGGGGACAACGGTGACCATGTAAGCACAGTTACTTGTCATAAGAACCCACCTGGTTCACTGATGTTCTTCGGGGAGGGAATCCTGACATCCTTACCTGACCTGGCCTATATGTGACTTCAGACAGCTTCATCTCTGTGATCCTCCTCTGAGCAGATCGTGATAAAAATCATAAGGCCATTGAAAAATTGTGTTCTTTTAATAAACACATACATCAATTAAATATAATTAACAAAGGTGTTCAAATTAATGCAGTAGGAGTGCATGGGAACTTCACTGACACATTCCCCAGGAATATGGTTAATCAGAATTGGCAGCTTTACTTCATTGGTGACCCACCAACTCTGGCCTTGACCTTTGCACTCCAACCCCAAATTTTGGAACTATGAAGTTTCACCCTGCTAAATGATTTTGAAATGATGGGATTTGTGACTGAAACAAAAGTGCAGTGTTGACCTTGCTCAACTGTTTGGGTTTGAATGATCTTTTGGTGGTTTTCCCAGTGGTCAAGGGAGCTGTGGAAGGCATTGACAATGACAGGTCTCAGAAGCAAGCTCCTGTGATCTGTGTAGCATTAAATTATAATCAGCCATTCACTTTGTGAGGAGTGGAAAAGGTCACTATCACTTTCACGAGTCAGTTATGATATGGCTCTCTGAATTAATTATAGTGTTTTTCTTGATTGTACATATTTCCATAATATATTGCATAAATTAGAGTTATAAAGAATATTTAATGAATGATAGCAAATGCGATAAAACATGACGTGAATGTAAGAGTGGAGTGCTTGATTTGAAGTCCTGTCAGTAGAGGCATTTCACAAATAGTTTTTGAGTTGCTAAGGCATCAGGTCAATGTATTTGACTGAGAGAAGGTTCCTGCTATCTCTAAACTCTGGAACATGTTACTTGCTGTGGGAAATCAGAATTTGAAGAAATAAGGTCAATCATTTTAAGTTGCCTTTCACAATTATTGAATTTAGAAATTGTTTTTTTCAAACTGTCCTTATCCTACCTTAGTAAGTAATATGAAATTGAAGCTGCTTATAGATTCCAGGCTAATGACAATATCTCAGATTTAGACTACCACCAGCTCAATGGGCTGAATGGCCTACTCCTGTTGCTATGTTCATGTAGCTGTTTTTTTTCTTGCATCTCTCAGTCTTCCACAACCTCCTTATCCCTATTCTCACTGCCTCACTATCTTTGCATTCTCTCCCGACAAGAAAAAAAGATGTTCCCATGTTTAACTTATCATTAAACAATCAAACATCCAACAGTTTTGTCATTGCATTGACCACCATCCTTCTGCTGATGCTGATGAGTGCCCTGACTATTTATTTCCAGCTATAATCCATTCATCTTCAGCGATACACTGAACCTCTTCAATCCAATTTGCTTGTACATTTAAGCAAACATCAGATTGCAATAGATATCATAAAAATGATTTTATCCATTGATGTGCATCAAAATCTGGGTGTAATTCAGTACCTACTTTGAACTGGTACAAATTGAAGAAAATTTGTGTTTGTGGCTCATCGTCCTGGATAAACTGAGGAGTGCCCATCGATGCATATGAAATAGCAAGGAGATTTGGCAACAAGTGAGTGTCAGGAACATAGGAATAGGAATTTAGCCCATCGAGCTTGTTCCACCATTCAGTTAGATTATAGAAGATCATCTTCCGCAAAGCATTCTAATGTTTAATATAAGAGAATTAAAAGGCTGGGTACATGAATGGAAAGTGATATGGAGAGTGATATGGATCAAGTACTGGCAAATGGGACTAGATTAATTTAAGAGATCTCTGGTTGGCATGGACGAGTTGGACTGAAGAGTTTGTTTCTGTGCTCTATGACTGTATGACTCTACAAATGACTAATGGTAGCCTAGAATTGGGATATTGTCTCTAGGTTGGAATCTTTAAGCAGCTCCAGTTTCTCCAGACTGGGAGAGAACATGAACAATCGTTACTTGGTCATCGTTCCTTGCTAGTCTGTCCCATCGATTGCTGTTTTCCCAACCTGCAGAATAAGATCTTTTACTGCTAGAATGACATTTTCATGTCACATGACAGACATTCTTTAGGCTCTCCCTGAATGAAATTGCCAATTTAAAAGCAATTTGAGCCAAAATGATGAGATGTTCTGAGGTCAGCCAAATTCATTTCACTTAGGGTTAACACTGTTGTCAGAGCAGAGACTTGCATCCCATCAGTTCATGATGACTTTGAACTCATCTCGCCGAGGTGAGAAGACAGTATACCAACCCTTTGCAACAGCCAGCCCTCATTTAATCTTTCAAGTACAGAAGTGTAGCACGCTGGACTGGCGCGTCACTAATTAGTGCTCCAACCCCCAGGGTAATTGAAATTGGGAACGTCATAATTTCGAACATGCTCAAAGTTCTTAATTTTGTGCAATTTGATGCAAAGAGCCATTCATGTTTGTTTGCAATGTCCAAACCTCCACAAGACCTGTCTTTTATTACAAGCCATTAAACTGCAGCTGTGCTATTAATTCCTTTACAAAAAAATACGGACTCCTCTTCGATCTTCTGTGATCATCGCAGATAGCGCTTATCTCAAAATGCTGCTGTAAATTCCAAGCATTTGTTGTCTTTTAAGTGCGGGAGCATCAAGCTGATACAATTAATGGCAGAGTGTTCAAATTGAATTGTTGTGAGAGAAATGGTTTATTTGGTGGAAATATAAGAAGAGGAGCAAGTGTAGGCTATTTAGCCTATCGTGTCCACTTTGCTCTTCAATATGATCATGGCTGATCAGCTAAAGAAGTATCCTGATCCAGCTTTGTCCCATACTACTTGATCTCTTTAGCCAGAAGAACTACGTAGAACATAGAACATTGAACAATACAGCGCAGAACAGGCCCTTTGGCCCTCGATGTTGCGCCGACCTGTGAACTAGTCTCAGCTCGTCCCCTTACACTATCCATGTGCTTATCCAAGTTTTGTTTAAATCTCCCTAAAGTGGCTGATCTAATTCCTTCCTGAAAACATTCAATGTTTTGGCTTCAACCGCTTTCTGTGGCAAAGAATTCCACAGGCTCACCACTCTGAGTGATAAGATTTCACCTCCTCTCAGTCCTGAATAGCATACATGCTACCTTTAGACTCTCCAGTCATCAGGAACAGCCTGTCTTTATTCAGTCTCGTCCTGTTAGAATTTTCTGTGTCTCTATGAGATAGAGCATGGCAAAAGGCCCTTTGGCCCATTTGAGTCTGTCCCAGTCAGAAACTATTTTACTACTATAACTCCATTTTCCAGCACTTGCCTCATAGCCTTGTATGCCTTAGTACCATAAGTAGGCAAAAGTGAGGACTGCAGATGCTGGAAATCAGAGTCAAGATTAGAGTGGTGCTGGAAAAGCACAGCAGGTCAGGCAGCTTCTGAGGAGTAGGAAAATGCCTACCTTGAAGAAGTTCTCTTCCTCTCTCCACAAGAATCTCAGTGAGTTTCTCTCTCACTGCAACCCACAGGTCATCTCCTCTGCCCTGAAGCTCTTCAACCATATCCTGAAACAGACTTGCTACCACAGCCACATCTACTTCCTCAGTGCTTGCCTCCGCAACCAACTGATCCCACATGGACATTTAAACCAGCACAGTTTGGACCCGAACAGGACAATCAGTACAGACTACAGATTCAAAACCACTAGCAACGGTTCTCCTTCAGGATTCTCCGCTCCACACTCTCAGCCATGTGCTGCCACCTTACCTCTCTACAGTCAACCCTGCCTCAACTGAGGGCCACACTCTCTCAGAACTGCAAAGGACCCCTTCTATACTATAAGCCTTCAGCCCTGTTAAAGGGCTTTTACCTACTCGTCGGATGCTGCCTGACCTGCTGTGCTTTTCCAGCACCACTCTAATCTAGATCCTAGTACCGTAAGTTCATATCTAAATATTCCTTCAATGTTACGAGGGTTTCTGTCTCTATCAATTTTAAACACAGTAAATTTCAGATTCCTACCAGCCTCTGGGTGAACAAGAGCTTCCTCACATCTTCTTTAAGCCTCCTGCCTCTTACCATAAGTCTATGTCCCTCTGTCATTGATGCCTCCAACAAGGGGAAACATTCCTTCCTGTCTACCCTGTGTATACTGCTCATAACGTGACACATTTCAATCATCTGTCTCCTCATTCTTCGAAACTCCTGTGAATATAGCCCTAACCATTCAGGCTGTTTCCATACGCCATTTCTGCCATCCCAGGAATCAGTCTGGTCTGTGCTAAAAATAACCATGCTTTCTCATCTTTGCTCAGACTGGTGGGTGTTGTTGTCAGCATGTACACAGAGTTGGGGAAGGCACGGCTGCTTTGATCTTCCATTCAGTGCGATTGCTGGGGTAGTGCAGAGTGACTCCAATTCCATTCTGGCTAGGGTTACCATGAGGAGCTCTCCTTTTCAATCTCTCCCCTTTCCTGGGTCATGGTGACCCTCAGGTTAAACCACCATCTCCCTCTAATGAGAGGGCAGCCCTATGGTCCTGGTAAGACTTTGGCGACTTTACCTTCACTAAAATGACACGCTGATTCCAATCTTTTGGTTCAAACATCTGGCAGATTCTGACTTGGTGGGATATTGGATAAGCAAGAGAGATTTACGAAGGTGACACCAGTCATACAGAACATAACAACGCAAAAAAAAAATGATGAACAGATTTGGTCTGCCTTCTCCCGAAAAGAGAAAGTTGAAGAGTGACAGAATCGAAGTGTTTAAAATGAGGGTCATGGAGTCAGGAGATTTTTTGATTGAATAAGGCAGGGAGAATATTACTATTTCTGGGGAAGAGCATAACTGGAGGCTGTCAATATAAGATTGTCATCAAGAAATCCAACTGGGGATTCAGAAGACTTTTTTTTTACCCAGTAGTGTTAAAAAAAAGCATGTGGTCACGGTGAGTGTTTGAAATGGATTATGCAAATGTGTTTAATCAGACGCTCGGTGAGCAGCTGATGGACAGGGGATTAGAAGGTTACGTTGATAGAGTTAGGTGAGAAGGAATGGGAGGGGGCTCCAATGCAGTATATAATTTTCATGTACTTCTGGGCCAAAGTGCCTGCATCTGCACTGTTTATAGTTTGAAATGTGTATATGCAACATGGTGTGTTTTTACCACAACCAACGTCTAATTTTGGTTCCTGGATCAGTTACTGAGAAGCAGAAGAAACCCAGCTTCATGAACCCGATCTTTAAACCTGCCCTACCTCTCAGTCAGGGTGCACCTGCTATGCTTTTCCAGCACCACACCCTCCACTATTGTCAGTGACAGGCAGCTGAGAGTCTCCCTTGAGACAGAACAAAGAAGTCTGCAATGCAATTACTTAACCTACAGTTGGTCCCTCTAGTAGGGAGGAAGTTGCAACAAAGGAAGTGAACACTAGATCAGGGTAAATGCTGCATCGTTGTTCGGGGCCTGGGGAGGTGAACGGACAACATTTAAAATCTCTTATTGCACAAAAGGATGGTTGATTAGGTTTGCTGCAGGGAGCAGAAGAGGTTCAGGAGAGGGACATGTACTTGGAGGTGGAATCATGCTGGAGGTAATGCAAATGATGTAAGGTTACCTAATGGATGGAGTAATTGGAGGATGCAGGCTGAATTTCACAAAGTACAGTCACATCAAGGAAATGGTTAGCGTAGGATCACTGGGATTGGATTGATTAATTTAAAACACTACACTTCCAGCTGAAGAAAATATTTGCTTTCCTGTTGTTTTGCATGACTCTGAAAAGGTTAATTTTAGATTAGATTCCCTACAGTGGGGAAACAGGCCCTTCAGCCCAACAAGTCGACACCGACCCTCTGACTAGTGCACCTAACACTATGGGCAATTTTTAGAATGGCCAATTCACCTGACCTGCACATCTTTGGACTGTGGGAGGAAACCCACACAGACACAGGGAGAATGTGCAAACTCCACGCAGACAGTCGCCTGAGGCTGGAATCGAACCTGGGACCCTGGTGCTGTGAGGCAGCCGTGCTAACCATTGAGCCACCATGCTGAAGAATGCACTAAACTCCACCCAGTCTGATTACATCACAAACACTTGAATGGAGAAAAGGCAGAACTGTTTGAGATCTCCAAAGTGGCAGAACTGTAACCCTAGGTCTCTTCGGAGTGTTTGTAACAGTTTATAACATGTGGTGATGTTCAAACACACATCTGGGGCAGGTGAATCTTGAATCCAGACCTCTGACCCAGGTCACACGAACCCCTATCTTACTGAAACAACTTGTCGGTTTGCTATCATTCGATAAACAACATCTTCTCATCTGACCTACTTCTCAATAGATTACATCATGATTTCCCACTATCATTTTAGACCATGATTGCCCTGCAGACTCAGTCATAAAATAAGACAGTGGCAGAAATCTACCCAACAGATTGGCAGTGATTGGCACCAGACACTCATACAACACTTGTTAATCGTCCAAATAGACATGCAGGAACAAAATCTGGTATGTTCTCTTTTAAAAGGTATGTACTCAAGAAGCTTGACACCACCCAGTTTAAAGTTTGTCAGTAGCCTTCTTGCACTTCCTTTGTCTTGACCAGCTGTCATGTATCCGATGTGCAGAATGCACTGCAGTGACTTGTTAAGACTCTTGTGACATCACCTTGCAAATCCGTTACCTCTCGCTCCAAGAAGATAAGGATGGTAGGTGTGAAGGAAGACCACTACCTCCAACTTGCTCACCACCCTGACTTGGAATGTGTACCTCCCAGTAGTTCCCCATGAGACTCTTGGAACTCTCTCTGCCTTGCAACAAACACTTCACCACCACAAACTGCAGCTGCTCAAGAAGCTGGTTCATTACCACCTTCTCGAGGGCAAGTAGTGGTGAGGAATACATTTTGCTCTGGCTAACGTTGCCTGCGTCCCAAGAATGAAAACTGAAACAAGTAGAGAAAGGTGTCCTGATGGCTGATTTGTGATGGTACAGTCACAGTTGTCCCATTGCCAGCAGTTCCTCGCTCCCTGAAGGCCTGAAACATATGCCTGTGTCTCTGCCTCCCAATCTCAGAGATAGGCACAAGTAATCTGTCTGGGAAAGGCTCGAGCCCCTGTGTTGATTTACAGCAGTTATTTCAGTGCTGTGAAACCTGGCAGACACACTCAGGCTTTCCTCATCGCCTTGCTCAGGGCAAGTCAGTCGGCAGCGCCAATTACAGACCCAGGTATAAATCAGGGAGCAATACGAACTGAAACTGATTATTCCTCCAACACCAGGCCACCTTGTGATTTAAAACACAATTATTATGCCGACTAGATGGATACTAAAGCTCTGAGATGGGCTCAGCATTGCAGGTGGAAATTTATTCTGCTGCATCTGGGAATCCCAAATAGCTAATGCATGGCTTTTAATATTGCACTGTAGTTTGGTGCTAGTTTGTGTTCCAATTGAATATCGCAACTACTTAAACAAAGGTGGTAGTTCATGCTTTAATTGCTCTGCATTGATGTTGCAAAGCTTTGTTTATCCTGTTTATTAATGAGTGTTTACATTCTGAAAGGATTTGGATGCCAAGTATTTATGTGTCATTTGAAAGTCAGGGCAGAATCTTTTTTAACAGGGAGTTTGTCATGCGCAGTGCCAGTGGAAGTCTCTAGATACCGTTGGTCACTCGTAGAAGGAAGATTGGTCATGATCCCAGCTGGTGGTAATACAGGTGTCCCTGATATCCCCCATTCTACAAGAAAAGAGAGGGATTGCTGGAGGAGTGGGGGAGGAGGGATGAATTAGGAGGTCGAAGGGGGTGGTGTTGGTGAGCTGCTCAAGTGTGAGATGGTTAGTTCACCCTTAGCCCTATTGAGACCCTTTAGTTTCCAATGAAAGACCACCTTGGGACTTTATTCCACCTCCCTTGCCATAAAACACTGGTGTAGCAGATGGAAAGAAAAGGGACACGTTTTGCCGAGCATCTCAGCCAGGGCAACAGGGCTGACCTGACCTCCCAGTCACCGCCCAGTCACTGCCCACTCCCTTTTCGATATGACCCTCCTTGCCCTCCTCCATTGCCACAACGAATCAGACCACAAATTGGAGAAACAACACCTCATCTTCCGCCCGTGCAACCTACAGCCCAGAGGACTCAACATTGAGTTCTCCAATTTCAAATAATCTCCTTTCCCATCTCCCAACTCCCTTTCCAGTCCATTCCCCTTGCTTCCACTCCTCTGACTGACCCTTCCTTCCGGCTACCAACCGGATTCAACCAGGTCATACCTTCCACCGATATTCGCCTATCCCCATCGCACTACTCTGCTCCCCCACTCAAAACCGTCTTCACCCTCCTTTATCTGCAGCTCCCCTTACACCCACCCCAAGTCCTGAAGGAAGGTTACACCCAAAATGTTGACTTCCCCATCTCCTGATGCTGGCTGGCTTGCTGTGTTTTTCCAGCCTCCTGCCTGTCTACCAAGGAAGGATGATGGTCAACTCACAATTATAATGGCACGGGTTAAAAGACAGGAAGGCAGGATGGGTACCTCATTGGTGGGGGTGCAGGGGGTGGGGAAGTCTCCTCTGTGCCCATCCAGCACAAAAATGGTACCCACTGCATTTGCACCTTGGCCTCTCAAACCCCACTCACCAGGCTCCTTTATCACACCCCAGCTGAAATCCTTGGACATTTATTGAGGTCCCAGTATCACTCTTCCTCCTTTTTGGGACATTTTGCAGTCCCAGCAGTAGCCATTACTGTGTTTCAGCTCCTGCGACTACTCAGCTGTTGGCCAGTCCGATTGGCTGGAGCGACCCAGGTGGCAGGAATCCTGTGCTCAAGTGGTATCGAGGTCATTCTGACCTTGTTCAGGCTGCCCCTAGCCTCTCACTCACTGTGAAGCAGCCTCCTTTACGGTCAGTGAGGTTTCTCGACCAGCGCTGATGGGGGTGAGGATGGTGGCAAGGTATATATTGATACCATGAACACCAGCCTTAGTCAAGAGTTTCTATTGAATGGTGAATGTAGCAGGCAGGGTATTTCTGAGGTTCAGCTCAGGCCAAACTGTTGTTTGGGATGGACATGCAATCTTGAACAACGTGCCTCCTGGCTTGCTGTAGTCCTGTAACCTCAACTAGGTGCTGAGACACGGATGGAGGAGAGGGAGTGTTACTGTTATTTTTCAACCCATTTCAATGAAGTCACAGTACAAGCCAGACTGATGTCCTGAGAGCTGGGAACACAATCAGCAGAAAGACAAGCAGTGGAGGAAGGTAGGGGGCACATCCTTCCTTGACTATAGTGTCATAGAGGAGAAAGTGAGGACTGCAAATATTGAGATCAGAGTCTGTGGTGCTGTAAAAGCACAGCCGGTCAGGCAGCATCCGAGGAACAGAAGATTCGATGTTTCGGGCATAAGTCATTCATCAGGAATCATGATTTCTGATGAAGGGTTTATGCCTGAAACGTCGATCCTATAGAATCATAGAGTCATAGAGTCATACAGCATGGAAACAGACCCTTAAGCCCAATTAGTCCACCCTGTGTTCCCAAACTAAACTAGTCCCACCTCGCCTGTGTAGTAGAAATCTGAAACAGAGGCAGAAAATATTTTAAGTGCTGAGCAGGTCAAACAGTTTCTGTTGATGATACTTATTTAAAGTGTGGGCACGTGAGTAGCATTGAACTCCTGAATACTGAGAATTGAAGTGTTATTTTGCCATGGATGATTTTAAGGTGTAAAATTCTAACAAGTTGCAATGTTTTAAAGACATTTAGATCAGTGCATGAATAGGAAGGGTATGGACCACTGTGACTGACCTGAGATGAATAAGATGGGAAATGTTCCCAGAACTGACTTCCCTCATCTTAGAATATTTTCTAAACGCTTTACATTTCAGCAATAGGACACTGCAGTAATCAAACAGCCAAATATTCTCAGGATATACATGATGGTCATGTAAGTTGGAAGTCAGGAATTCAAAAGAATAACATTTATTGACTGCAGGAAGGCCATGTTGCTATCCATTCTGTCATCAGTATTACCATGGAGAATAACAGATTGAAAAAAGTAAATATAAGCGGATGCACAGTTTGTATAGCTAATCATTCTTGATGTTCAGTTGTAATTTGGCCTTAAAATCTAATTGAGGAGGTCAGAACAAGTAGAGTTTCTATAAGGAAAAATGTTTATGATTTCCAGCATTGTAAAATTTCATGAATTGGATTGAATTACAAGTACAATGGAGCATGAATGTAGCTCAGTAGGTAACATTTTGCTGGAGGTTAGTTTAGCTCAGGTGGGTTGTGAAGCAGTGTGATGCCAACAGCTTGGGTTCATTCCCCACACTGGTTAAGGTTACCATGAAGGACTCTCCTTCTCAACCCCTCCCCTTGCCTGAGGTATGGTGGCGGTCAGGATAAACCAACACCAGTCATCTCTCTAATGATACAGCAGCCCTGTGGTCTGCAAGATTATATTTACTTGAACACTTTTGACCCTGAATCAATAGGTTGTGGCTTTAAGCCCAAACTCAAGGTATTGTTATAGGAATCCATGCTCCAGTACAGTTCTGGTGCATTAGATACAGGCTTTATTTACTTTGAACAGTCATACAGTCATAGAGACATACAGCATGGAAACAGACTCTTCGGTCCAATGGACACTAGGTATCCTAAATAAATCTTGTCCCATTTTCGAGCATTTGGCCTATATCCCTCCAAACCCTTCCTATTCATATACCCATCCAGATGCCTTTTAAATGTTCCAATTGTACCAGCCTCTACCATTTCCTCTGGCAGCTCATACACTTACCACCTTCTGTGTGAAAAAGTTGCCCCATAGGTCTAAATTTGATGGTACCTCATTGGCTGCAAAGTGCTTTGGACATGTGATGATAAGGTCCTAGGTAGTGTTGCTGAACAAAGAGACCTTGGAATGCAGGTTCATAGCTCCTTGAAAGTGGAGACGCAGGTAAATAGGAAAGTGAAGAAGATGTTTGGTATACTTTCCTTTATTGGTCAGAATATTGAGTACAGGAGTTGGGAGGTCATGTTGCAGCTGTACAGGACATTGGTTAGGCCACTGTTGGAATATTGCATGCAATTCTGGTTTCCGTCCTATCGGAAGGATGTTGTGAAACTTGAAAGGGTTCGGAAAAGATTTACAAGGATGTTGCTATAGGGATTTGAGCTATAGGGAGAGGATGAACAAGCTAGGGCTGTTTTCCCTGAGCATCGGAGGCTGAGGGGTGACCTTAGAGGTTTATAAAATCATGAGGAGCATGGATAGGATAAATGAACAAAATCTTTTTCTGGGGTGGGGAGTCCAGAACTAGAGGACAAAGGGTTAGGGTGAGAAGGGAAAGATATAAAAGGGACCTAAGGGGCAACATTTTCACACAGTGGGTGGTGTGTGCATGGAATGAGCTGCCAGAAGAAGTGGTGGAGGTCGGTACAATTGCAGCATTTAAAAGACATCTGGATGGGTACATGAATAGGAAGGGTTTAAACGGATATAGGTCAAGTGCTGGCAAATGGGACTAGATTAGGTTAGGATATCTGGTCGGCATGGACGAGCTGGACTGAAGGGTCTGTTTCCTTACTGTACATCTCTATGATTCTACGATCTGAGGTTGTGAACTATGCTAAATAAATGAATAGCATTTTTCTTCTGGAAATATTGGATTACCTACAGTGTGGGAACAGGTCCTTCAGCCCAACAAGTCCACACCAACCCTCCGATGAGTAACCCACCCAGTCCCATTTCCCTCAGATTAATGCATCTATCACTATGGGCAATTTAGCATGACCAATTCACCTGGCCTGTACATCTTTGGACCATGGAGTAAACTCACGTAGACACAGGGAGAATGTGCAAACTCCACACACAGTCGCCCCAGGCCAGAATCAAACCTGGGACCCTGGTGCTGTGAGGCAGCAGCGCTAACCATTGAGCCACCTTGCCACCCAAGCCATTCATTTGGAGAACTCCATTTAATCATTCACAGATTTGATTGTGTCTCTCTTTTATCCTTCCCCCATTGTTTAATAGCATTGAAACTTTGCCAGGTTACCTTTCTGTGTCCCATATTTGATTTTCAGTGTTATTGGTAAATATTATTTCTTCCTTGACAGTCACCAAGGAAGGAATTTTGAATTCTGATATTGTTGCTGTTTGAGAGGTATCACTTAACCTTTGTTGTGCAACAGGTTTTTTTGCTCCTGACACATGTCAGACATCTTCGTTCCAAGGATGAGTTCGTGTTACATGCAAATTGTGCAGAACTGCGGTTCTTGATAGAAGCATTTGAAATGAAAGTCAACCTTTAGCTTTTCATCAAGGATGTTGAGACAGCTGACTGACAAGTTAGCCAATAGCACATTGATTGAAGTCAGAGTCTCATGATTCCTCTTCTCGCATTCTATTGTTTAGGTTAAGTTAATCAATTTAAAGCCAATCAATGCAGTGAAGTTCTTGCACTGAGGTTTATTCAGCAGGAAAATCTATCAGAAAGGTTGCTGCACGAAAATGGGAATTATTTTGTAAAGCAAAGTTCAACCCTGAAATACAATCAGCTTTGTAAATGTACCTCTGATTTAATAACCCATTTGCATATACACACACACATATATATATATAAAATATATCATATGTATATAATAGGTCAGGATTTTCCAATTGCCAGACAGTCATTATGCCAGCGTAGATAGGAGTTGTGCATCAGGAACATATGGAATTCCCATCATACCACATCCTGAAGGAAACGCCCTGAAAATGTGATTTTCCACTGAGCAATTCCACTGTTCCTGGATACCTCTGAAAATTGCCATTTAAGTCAGAGACTTCGAATGGCTCTGATGAGATGAAATAAAATAATTACTCCGGAAGAGTTAGACCATGTATTTAATAGTCTAATGCCCGCTGTTCAGCAGACCCAGTACTTAGTTCACATACTCCCAATGGCACATCCTTCAGATTGTTTACACCTACCCCCCACAGATCCTGACATCATACCTCCCTGGAACCCCACCCTCACAGATCCTACTGGGACACCTCCCTGGAACCCCACCTCCACAGATGCTAATGTGACACACCCCTGGAACCCCACCCTCACAGATCCTACTGGGACACCTCCCTGGAACCCCACCCCCTCACAGATCCTACTGGGACACCTCTCTGGAACCCCACCTCCACAGATCCTAATGTGACATCTCCCTGGAACCCCACCTCCACAGATCCTAATGTGACACTTCCCTGGAACCTCACCCTCACAGATCCTAATGTGACACATCCCTGGAACCCCACCCCCACAAATCCTAATGTGACATCTCCCTGGAACCCCACCCCACATAGAGTCATAGAGATGTACAGCATGGAAACGATCCTAATGTGACACGTCCCTGGAACCCCATCCTGCCACCAGACCTGATTTCTCCCACGCACCCCAACGTACTTTAAACATTGCATCATTTTGCTTGCAAACTTGCACCTTGCCTATCTGCTATCTTGACCCCTACCCAACTGGCACTGTATTTACCGAACATCCTGGCTCCCTAGTCACCTGATCCGCAACTCCCCACCACCGCATTATCTGGCAACATACCCTAATGTCCTTCATCCTCAGCTGGCACACTGACTAACCAGCATCGTAAATTCTTGGGTCCCTCACCAGCTATCACCCTAGTAAGTGGGTTTCCTACCCCCATCTGGCACTCTGACCTCACACTAAACTTGCAGCCTTACCTTTTGACAGCAACTATCAAGATGGCTGTCAGGGCTTTTACATTTTGAAATACAGCTGCTGTGAAAAGAAGACACAATTTGCCTTCCTCTGAGAGGTCTGAGCCAGAAAAGGACTGTTGGAATGGAAGGACAGCTCTGCATTTCTAATCACGCGTGTACCAGCTCTCTGCAAGAATACCTCATGTGATGCCAAGTCCTCCATTCCCTGGAGCCATGCATTGTTTTCCCCTTCAGGTAATCACCCAGTTCTCTCTTGAAAGACATGATTGAAACAGCTTCCTGCAAGCTTTCAGGCAATAAATCCTATAGCATTAAACAGACTTAGGGGCATGCTGTGGTACAGTGGCAGTATCCCTACCTCAGAACTAGGAGGTCGATGTTCAAGTCTCAGCTACCCCAGAGATTGATTCAAGAAACTGCTCCAAGATTGGCAGGGGAGTTTCTACTGGTGTCCAGCCCCAGTAGTCATTCCCCAGTCAATGAAATGATAATTGGGTGATGGCCTGATTGCTGTTTGTGGGGCCTTCCCCAACGTGACTGCTGCACATCACCATCCCACAGTGAACACACCTCAAAAGAACTTAATTAGCTGTCAAGCACTTAGAGCCTGAACTTCAGAAAGATAATGCACATTCTTTCTTTCCAAAACCCACCTGTTTGATAAGTTATAGAGTCATAGTTGTTGTATTTTCCAATATTTCTGTGACTCTCTATCCCTTTCCCTTACCCCTCTGTAAACATATCTGGGAGTGGTTTATTTCAGTGTTAACCACTCTATAGAAAGGATGAGCTGTGCTATTGAACCTAGGATGCCCTTTCAACTATCCAAAACCTGGCTATCACTGACAGGCACTTCCTAGACAGCCTCCTCCTTTGCCTGTGCCCACCGTGTAGAGCAACAATGGAAGTGAACCATGCAAGGCAGAATTGTACAAACCAGGAAATATCACTGACATTCAAGCGGGAATGTCTGAGGAACAGTAAACAAAAATTTTGTCAAGGTTGGTGTCCTGGGGAATCAGTGGAGATTGCACAGTCTTAATTTTGAAATATTGCAGCTGCGGCAAGTGGATGAAGGACAGCTCATTTGTAGCCTAGGAGAAAAGAGAGACACCTCAAATTTACTGGTTGTTGCAACATCAATATAATAGAGATAGGAATAGTGTCACTCTGTCACAAATAACAGTCCTTAAAGGGGTATAAAGCACATAAGTGAATTGTGCTCCTCAGATCAGCACCTTATGGTTATGGGTGAACAAGGAGTTAATAAATTAATCCTTACCAACTTCTGGACAACATGATATTATTGCTCAAGAGTGCTGTTGGAATACTTATTCCCATCTTATCTGCAGATATTTGGTCTGTTTAGTGTAATGAGGCTGCACACAGCTGGGAGTGTATAATAGGCTGTCAGTTCTGATTACTGGGCTTCTGCTGGCATTGCTGAGCTGTTCACTAAACTGCTCCTTTTATACAGCCATCTCAGTAAAGTATTAAATAATATTAATGCATTTCAGACAGCTTGGGACTCCATTAAGTAAATAGAGCATTCCTGATTTCTTTATACCAACAAAATAAACCTTTCCTGTTGCTGCTGCGCAAACTATTTCTTCCTCTCCTGATGCCCTAGCCTTCTACAACATCCTTCATTCCATTCTACTGTGGGCTCAGTGAGCTTCAGCAACTTTATCTGAAGTCTTAAGTGCTGCCTCGAGAAATTTTGCAAAGGTACAAAACATAATTTCCGTCATCTATTCATTTATAACCTGAAAGATCAACTCCTCAGGAAGACCCATCCACCAAGAATGGTTCACTGGTCATACGCTCCTCTTTGAGTCATCTTTGTCAGCCTGGAATGTGATTTTAAATCTTGACTGGCTCTTCAATGGAGGAAGATTAGAATGCTATACTGTCAAAGCTGCTGTCTCTCGGATGACACAGTAAACTATAGTTTCACTTGTTCTTTTGGGTGGATACAAAAGTTTACATGAAAGCTGTTATAAACAAAACCCTTAAAATCTCTTGTTCTTTCCTAACAATTAGCACATCCTCAGAATGTCTCAAATGTTTGAAAATTACAAAGTAACTCTTCAAATTGTGTTGGTTGGCATGGCAGACAATTAACATGTAACAGCCCCTAGAACAGGAATGAAATGAATTACCCTGTTGAAAGGGTAAATGTTGGCCAGATACTGGGAGAAAACTCTATTTTTCTTCGAATAGTATCATGATTCTATTGCATCCACTTGACCAGTCAACACCTTCAAGATTAGAGTGGTGCTGGAAAAGCACAGCAGGTCAGGCAGCATCCAAGGAGCAGGAAAATCGACGTTTTTCTTCATACCCCAATACTTGTTTTGCACTCAGTGCCAAGGGGCACTGAGACTCCAGGGTAATCCAGAAGGATTAATAAATGTACAACTTAATTTACGGAGCTACTGAAGAGAGTGCAACAGTGATGTTCATTAATCTACTTAACGATCTAATCATGATGTGGCTTAAAGCTGAGTTTAGTTTGCACATTGCATCCTTGTTGAACTCCATGACCCAGTTCTGACCCTTCAGCTGAAGGTTCTGACTCATGGGTGTTAAACAATTGAAGATTTTCAAAGCTGCCCTGTATTGATTTTTATCAACAAAAGTGTTAAGGGACTAACGCTGACAGGTGAAGTTAATCTACCAATTCCCCCATCATGTATTTAAATGGAGGAAGGGGCCCTCCTGTCGTAATGTCTCTACCCTGGACCAGGGTTCAAGTTCCACCTGCTCCAGAGGTGTGTAATAAATCTATAAATAGGTTCCCTAGATAAATAAGTTTTAAAAAAAAGTTTAAATGGAGGAAGATATTCGAGGGGCTTCTCCTGACTCAAAGGGTTGTATTTTATCATTGCAAATTGAGTGCTGCTCACCCCCATCTATTCAAATATAAAACATACCATGAAAATGGTGGGTTGGAAACCTGAAATTGTCACGTGAGTCTTCAATATTATGAAGACAAGCGAGTGATAATTTCAGATGCTCACCCAGTTCTGTCGAAGTCTCACCTGACCCAAAACGTTAACTCTGGTCTCTGTCCACAGATGCTGCCAGACCTGCTGAGCTTTTCCAGCAATTTCTGTTTTGTTTCAGAGGCTCACCCACTGTTTTGAGAAAAGGCAATTAACAAAGCTATTGAGTATGTTGAAGACCCTACGTCCTCATTGTCACCTTCATTTTCTCGGTGATCTGATGGAGAACAGTTTGAGAGTGATTCTTATACCAGCTGTGAGGATGTGGCGCAGTTAAAGGCAGAAGTACAGCTTGTGGAGGAATTGTTGTTCTGTGCATGAACTGGGACAGAGTTCACAGGCTCCTGGTCCTGCCCCTTGACCAAGGCCCCCACCCGTGAGCTGAACAGTGACTTCGCTGGACCACTGGGCCCTGGTTATTGGGATCTGATCCAACCCCTGTCTCAGACGCTGGCACTGTATGGCATCAGGGTTGGTTGGTGAAAGGTGGCACTAGTTGGACAGTATTAGACTTCATTCCTTCACTATTTTGGGATTATCATTACAAAGAAGGAGACTAAGAGGGCAGGGCATACTTAAATTGTGACCATGACTGATCTCCATTTAAAAAAAAGAACGAGGAGCTGGAGTAGACAATTGAGCCTCTCGAACATGCTCCACATTCAGTATAATCATAGTTGATCTTGTCTTGATCGGCCTGAACTCCACTTTCCTGTCTGCTCCCCATAATCCTATATCCCAGAAATCTGCTCTTCTCATCCTTAAATTTATTCAGTGTCCCAGCATCCACCACACTCTAGATTAGTGAATTCCACAGAAACAGGACAATTAGCAATGTTTAATCTTGATAGACACATGAATGGGAAGTGAACAGAGGGATAGAAATCATGCATGGGCAATGAATAGCAGGTCTAATTAAGGACTAGGAAACAACACCGGCTTGGTGGGCTGAAGGGCCTGTTCCTGTGCTGTATTATTGAATCTTAGAGTTGTACAGCATGGAAACAGACCCTTCGGTCCAACCCGACCATGCTGACCAGTTGGCACAATCCAATCTAGTCCCATTTGCCAGCACATGGCCCAGATCCCTTTAAACCCTTCCTATTTGTATACCCATCCAGCTGCCTTTTAAATGTTGGAATTGTACCAGCCTCCACCACTTCCTCTGGCAGCTTGTTCCATACACGCACCACCCTCTGTGTGAAAAATTTGCCCATTAGATCCCTTTTAAATTTTTCCCCTCTCACCCTAAACATATACTCTCTAGTTCTGGACTCGCCCACCCCAGGGAATAGAGCTTGTGTATTCACCCAACCATGCCCCTCATGATTTTAAAAACCTCTATAAGGTCACCTCTCAGCCTCTAATGCTCCAGCGAAAACAGCCCCAGCCTGTTCAACCCCTCCCTTTCGCTCAAACTCTCCAACCCTGGCAACATCCTTGTAAATCTTTACTTCACCCTCTCAAGTTTCACAACAGTGAAGAAATTTCTCCTCACCTCTGTTTTAAATTTGCCATCCCTTCGCCCATAACCAAAGGAGGTCCCTCCCTTGATGCCTGACCAGGAGCCAAGCTCCTCCTCGCATTGCCAACTAGCACCTTGCCAACATGTGCCTGCTAATTGGTCATTCAAGACTGTGCCAAGCTGAGACATGCCAAGGTGGAAGCACGAGGGCATAGACCAATCACTCTGCCCTCCTCACCCTCCAACCCTTCCCCTGAAAATGGTAAAGTCCAGCACCATATTCCTGATTGCACCTACTTACAGAATCCACTTTCTGTCATGGCTGCTGCACATGGTGGCGAAGCTTCAGAAAGTAGATCAAAGGGAGGATCCAGGAAAGACGAGCAAAAAAAATTGCATTCAAGAGTCGAAGCTGCAGTGACTGTAAGACCAGAAATGCAGAGATACCTGAATTAAAAGTTTTTTTTTGTTGGTTTATTTCAACTTCTCTCTCAACACTAACTTCTGCTCAGGTGATCTTGTATTTCTGAGTTTGCTATGCTCACTGTCAGAGAACCATTAAATCAGGCAGCATGATGGCTCAGTGGTTAGCACTGCTGCCTCACAGTGTCAGGGACCTGGGTTCAATTCCCGTATCGGGCAACTGTCTGTGTGGAGTTTGCACATTCTCATCGTGGGTTTCTTCCGGGTGCTCGGGTTTCCTCCCACAATCCAAAGATGTGCAGGTCAGGTGAATTGGCCATTCTAAATTGCCAATAGTGTTAGGTGCATTAGTCAGAGGGAAATGGCTCTAGGTGGATTACTCATCAGAGGGTCGGTATGGACTTGTTGGGCCAAAGGGCCTGTTTCCACACTGTAGGGAATCTAACCTAATCTAAAAAGTAAATTCTGAGGCTGAGCAATCCTAAATAGAAGAAGCTGCTGTTTTGGTTGAACAGCAGTCTCTCAGTTCCTGTGCTTAGCCCCATTATCCCGCACTCTCTTTGAATTCAGCAGACCATTCAGATCATTAAAGGAGGGGCACTCATGATGTAATGAAAACAAAGCAACAAAAGCAGTTGTCGAACGTAAAATCTTGGAGGCGGTGTTTGGATTTGCTAGCTCTCCCCAAAGACTTTTTTTTAACCTAAAGCTCCACTTAGCCTCCTGGGTCAGTAAATAATGAATAGTGCAAGGGACAAATAGTGTCAGTTGCCATTTCTTTTTGTTCAGTAGATGTTTCAAATCCTCTGGGTGCCTGTAGTTGCTTTAATGTATGCTTGCAAAAGATCATTTCCAACTCCTTTTTCATGCATTCTGCTTTGGAGGAAGGATAGCAGTTGTAATGCTGAGAGTAGAAGTTAAAGGTGATATTCCAACATGATGGGAGAAGCTAATGATAACTGTTGCATTGGTCAGTTGCAATCTTGTTTCACTGAGGTACCAATAACAACAGAGCTGTGGATCAGTAAAGGAAAGTCATTTTGTAAGAACTGTAACAAACACTACATTGGACAAACAAGCAGAAAACTAGCCACCAGGATACATGAACATCAACTAGCCACAAAACGACATGACCCTCTCTCACTAGTATCCTCACACATGGATGAGGAAGGACACCACTTCGACTGGGACAACACATCCACCTTAGGACAAGCCAAACAGAGACACGCACGAGAATTCCTAGAAGCATGGCATTCCAAACGGAACTCTATCAACAAACACACGAAGATAGACTCCAACTACTATCCCCTGAGAAAAAGAACAGGAAATGACATCACCAACCGAAAGAAACCCAAGCATATAAATAGAAAGCAGGAATCATATACACTGCTTCACCTGAGGCCCACTGAAGATGTTACCTAGTAGGGTGACAAAACATCTGGAAATGAACCTCCCAGCTCAGCGAGCAAACCTACATCCGGAACCTCAACCTGAGCTACAAATCTTTTCAAAACTCGCTAAAAGAAAGTCAGTTGTGTTTATATATCCATTCACATCCTCCGGACTTCTTTGAACATTTCACAAGCAATTCCTTCTTTCTAATATAGGAATCATTAAACGTACAAAACAACTAAGGTTCCTGTAGTCTACCTCGAATTACCCTGGGTAGATGCATGATCAAATGATAACAGAAGTATTACCTCATCATAGCTTATATCAGACCAAATATGAAATAAGGAAATCTTCAGTCACAGAGAATCACAGCTGCAAAGTCACCTGTTTCTTATAAGTATGCTACACTTACAGAGCCGTACAGTCGTACAGCATGGTCCAACCAGCCTATGCCGAACACAATCCCAAACTAAACTAGTCCCACCTGCTCCTGGCCCATATCCCTCCAAACCTTTCCTGTTCATGTACTTATCCAAATGTCTTTTAAGCGTAACTGTACCCATGTTACATAATCGTTGCTGTTTTATATTGACAAATGAAGCTGTTATTTTGTTATGGGCATAGTACTATACAATAATGGGAAAGAAATAACCAGCTAATTGTTTTCTTTTAGGCCATCACTGATTAAGGGATAACTAATAAACAGGACACCAGGGAAGCTCCTCTGCTCTTACTTCAGATAGCGATTAAAGACTTTTAATATCCACTGAAATGAGTCTTAATTTGAATGCTTCAATTAAAGGACAGCATCTCAGCAATACCATGCCCTCTCAGTATGGTACTCCACTATGCTCCACTATGATCCCGGTTGTTGTTACTAATGGATAAGTCAGATCCCAGACTGAAGTCTAGTTCATATTTTGATCATATTTAATTTTCCTGATGAAGGGCTTTTGCCCGAAACGTCGATTTTGCTGAAGCTCCTCGGATGCTGCCTGAATTGCTGTGCTCTTCCAGCACCATTGATCCAGAATCTGGTTTCCAGCATCTGCAGTCATTGTTTTTACCATATTTAATTTTAGTTTGGTTTTAACAGGGGGGGGGGTCTTTCATTGGTGAATAAGCACGCACCATTGCATATTTGGGATTTAAAAATATTACAGAAAAACATGGCATAAACCAAATAATTTACATACAATACATGAAGAAACTCAACAGGTCTGGCAGCATCTATGAGAAGAAAGCAGAATTAATGGTTTGAGTCTGGTGACTCTTCTTCAGAACTGTTAGTAGCATGATGCCGAAGTGTGTGAGGAGAGGGGAGCAAGGAGAGAGGTGGGTGGATAGTTGGAGATGGAGCCCAGAAAGAGAGAGGGAGAGAGCGATGAAAGGATTAGGTAAACAAGGAGATGATGGTAGCAGGCCAAGACAGAAAGAAAGCTGAATAAAGGATAATAAGAGCCAAGAGTGAGAAAATGAGAGAGCTGTACTGAATGCAACCCATATAATGTGATAATGGGCCTAGGATTATATGGGACTGAGTGAGTGTGCTTAAAGCAACACATCATAACTGAACTGTATGTGGGGTGGATAAAAACCATGGAAGGATAGAATCAGGCTCTAAAGTTGTTGTACTTGATGTTATGTCCTCGAAGGTGCAGGACCCCAAGTGGAAAATGAGATGTTGTTCTTCGAGCTTGTGTTGAGGCTTGCTGGAGCAATGCAGCCGGCCTGAGACAGAGATGTTGGCTAGGCAATATGGTGGTGTGTTGGCAGGCAGCTGGAAGCTCAGGGTCATTTTTGTGGAAAGAGTGAAGATGTTCCGCAAAGCGGTCACTCAACCATGCCCCCCCCCCCCCACCCTGAGTCTGTGATTTATCTCTCCGCACAGAGGAGACATCACTGTGAACACAGGCCCTCTTCGCAAACCGATGCAGTTCCTGCCTTGAATGCGCATCTTTCTCAAGTTTCCCTCGAAACACAAATTTGTCTACGAGCTCCACTTCCTGTTCTCTCAACCTTATTCCCACAAAACTGCTGATCACCCAATTCCTGACCTCCTTTGATACTGTTAACAGTTCCCTCTCATCAGATGCCCATCCTTTTCTGTCATCATCACTGCCTCCTTTTAATTAAAGCTTGAACTGTTCGTGCAAATGACTGCCTAATTCCCAGCCACATTTTTCTCTCCGAAGTGCTTGAAAGTGTTCTTACATTCCAAATCACTGCCCATCTGCTGTGAGCTTCATGTTTGATTCTTTACAATCAATTTTCCATCCATGCCACTGTTTCAAAATGGCCCTTACCACAGTCACAAATGACACACCCCACATTCCACGTGACTGTGAACCAAAGCAATTTATCCTGCCCCACCCTTCGCAAGTATTGTCCTCCAATCTTTCTCCACAGTCAATGATGTGGGACTGTACTTGCTTGTTTCCGTCCCTATCTGTCTAATGGTAGCCAGAATATCTTCCTGTCTTCACTCTGTTACCTTGAGAGTGCCACAGAATCTAGCATCTCCCTCTTTTATCTTGCCGACATGTTGCTCCTTGGCACATCATCTGAAAATGCGCTTATTTCTTTCTTGTTCCCACCTTCACCTCTCCACCCGCTTCTCTCAATCTCCTTTACTGTTCTCAGACTCAACTTGCTGTTCAGTGCTGATTTCCTCCAATGAAATGGTGGAAACACTAAAGCCAATGTTTTCAGCTCCCATCACAAACTCTGGTCTTTAGCTGTGAACTCCAGCTGTCTCTTTGAAAACAGTCTGAGGCTCAATTAAGTTGTTCACAACTCATGGGTCATATTTGGCACTGAGATAGGTTTTTGACCACAGATCCATGCAATCGCTAAGACCGGCTATTCCCACTTCTGTAACATTACCTGACTGCAGCCATGCCTTGGCTCATCTGATGAAACTTTATGATTTTGAAACTTGTTCCAAATCTATGATTTTGCTACCTCCGTTCCAGTGCTCTGCTGGCTGACCTCCTGCATTCTCCAGTCTGTAAACCAGATGTTATCCAAAAGTCTGCTGCCATGTCCTTCCCCACACCAAGGCCCATTCACCCCTCTGCTCACCGATCTACATTGGTTCCTGATCAAGTAAAGCCTTAATGCTAAAATTCTCATTCCTGTTTTGTCCCTATTAAGTCCCACAATCTCCTCCAGTTTGACACACATTGTGATCTTTGCACACTCTAATGCTGGAATTCTGATTTTAGTAGCTCCATACTGGCAGTCATGCCTTATGCTCTGGAACTTACTCCCTCAATCTCTGCCTCTCTTTCCTCCAGTAAGATGGTCCTTCAAACCTCTTTCTTTAAGCAAGCGTTTTGGCCTGCTCTGTAGGTAGCTCTGTGCCAGATCTTGCTTTAGAACAGACCTGTGAAGTGACTTGGACTTTTTAAACACAAGTGGTTGCTTTTGGGCGCTCATGTCCCTCAACTTCACTCCACTATTTGCATCCGTGCTTTAACCTCATGCTCTTCTTTGACCTCATGCTCTGTCACCTTCTCATTATGAGGAGGTGCCGGTGTTGGACCAGGGTGGACAAAGTTAAAAATCACACAACACCAGGTTATAGTATTTGTATATGTACTCACTTTCAGAGTGCTGTTCCTTCGTCAGGTAGCTACCTGATAAAAAAAAGCAGCGCTCCGAAAGCTAGTGCTTCCAAATAAACCTGTTGGACTATAACCTGGTGTTGTGAGATTTTTAACCTTCTCATTAGATTACACTGCCTCTGCCTTTTAAAACTTTCACACAAAGCTTTTCATCAGTACTCCTAAAGCCTCCTTCCATGGTGGTAATGTTAATTTGTCCTTGATTCCATTGCTTAATTATGAAGTACTTTAAGGTGTTTTTTTCATATAAAAGGTAACTGGAGATGGTATGGAGTTCACCTGACAGTGAAAGCAATTTCCAAAAGTGTGGCTCTGGAAATAAACAGCAGGTCAGGCAGCATTCAACATGCCTAACTTTTTGACTCTGATCTCCAGCATCTGCAGTCCTCGCTTTTTCCCTGTTACACCAATTTAGCAACATTTAGAAACTGACCGTGTGGTATTTGGGGCCACTTTGGGTGATATTGACACCAGATTGGAAATGTAGATGTGGTCTTACTGAATTCTCCACATTTGTATTGAGTCCAGAGAATCGCAATGCTAGTTTCTCAACTAATCAGTTCCTGAAGACATCTCTTGGATTCCTTCTTCAGGTCTTCAACATCAAAGAGTGTTAGTGATATGTGAGAACATGTGCAAAACGCATCAGTGTTAAACAAATCAGTGCATTGCAGCCAGGATGAAAGTATCAGAAATCTGTGAGCTACTGGCCTGTTTGTAAGGAGTAGTCTGAGGCACTAGGCATATCTGTAATTAACTCACTGCTCATTTTGGTCTAGCCTTTCCACCCAAAGTAATCCTGTACATTTTGCTGTAATATCTAAAAAAGATGAATCCCCGTGTTCATGGGTAATAGGTTGTGCGAACTTGCTAGAATTTCTCCGTGTCGTTGGTAATGTAAGGAATAGTTCTGATGGGTTGCTAGGCACCGAGTCTAGTGTTTATTTCTTGCATTTCATAGAGAAGCAACTAACAATTCTGTCTTTGAAACTACTGTTGTGTTTAACCTTCTTATTGAATTATTCTTGTGCATTTTGCGTCTGGAATTTGGAACTCCCCAGTGAGTGCCCCAGTGAGTCTCTCCCACTCACCCGAACAATTCCTTTATTTCTTCACCTTGAGCTGGTAAGTGATAACAATTGGCAATTGTTGTCCTTATCATTGCAAATTTCTATGCATTTTGGTCCTGCCACCTCCTCCTGTGTCTTTTTGATAGCCATTATATTGTGCTCTATCAGTAATGCCATTCCCCAGCTTTAGCATAATGGATGTATCTTTGTGAAACACACTGCAGCCTTTTAAGTTCATATCTTGTCCTTCATCCTTTCAGAGACGTGTTTTCACAGTGGCAGTAATACCCATCCATCCTCCCTATGCATATTTCTCATTTTAATAGCTTATCCCTTGCAGTTCTTACATTAGGATCAGTGTATTTCAGCTTCTTCTTCGCTGGCTATTGTAGTGTGTTCGCATTAGGTTTCACTCACTACCTTCTATCAGGAGGCCTGAAATCAGCAACTGAGCAGGGTTGGAAAAATTCAAAGCTACATCCCTGTGGTCTGATAGAGGCTGTCGCTCTGACTTGTGAAGTTGATAGTCCCTTTGATCCATCGTTTGCAGCGATTACAGCTGGAATCCTCTGCCTCTCTCTCTGCTGCTGAACTGTCCAGAGAAGGTGGGGAAGGCATGGAATTTGGTGGGAAACAGTGAGATAATTGACCACTGTTGCAGCACCCCTCCCACCCCCACTGGTCCAGCATGAGGTAGTACATTGGCTCAGTGGTTAGCACTGCTGCCTCACAGTACCAGAGACTGGGTTCGATTCTACCCTTGGACTTTTGTCTGTGTAGAGTTTGCACATTCTCCCTGTGTCTGCATAGATTTCCTCTGGATGCTCCAGTTTCCTCATGCAGTCACAAAGAGTGCAGGTTAGGGTGAATTGGCCATGCTGAATTGCCCATAGTGTACAGGGATGTGCAGGCTAGATGGATTAGCCATAGGAAATACAGGGTTATGGAGATGGGGTGGATCTGCCCTTCAGAGGGTTGGTGTGAGTCAATGGGCTGAATGGCCTGTTTCTATTCTATAGGGATCTTATTACTCTTTCGATTATAATCAAATTCTGAGCATGAAGGCCCACGCTTGATCTTCCTGCCCCACCACCAGCTGAAATACTGAGGGAGCTGATTGATGATCATTGGGCGGCCCCATCCCATTGCTACTGGGGGTAAACCCAATGGCCTTGAGACCAGCCCCAGCAACTAAAGCTCTGGAGACAGCCTGGCACCTTGCAGAGAGGCTGACAGGGTGGTGCCTCTATCAACAACACTGAGCTGCTGGATTTGAGGGACTGAAGATAGGAGGTCGGGGATGGGTGAGGGGAGGCCCACATTGAGAGCATTCTAATGGGGGAGTTTTGTACTTATCTCGTTTGTAAATTAAGGATGTTCCTGAACATTTCCATTATGGCGCATGGTCACTGTCTTCCAAACAAAAGCCACTGCTTCATTCATTCCTGACCCTTTCACCTAATCCCCCTTTCCTCCTGCCGACTGCTTCACTTTTCAACTCTCATTCTCACCCCCTCCCCTCAGTGACATTCACAACCCCTTCATGACCATCACTCTCACCCCCTGCCCTCACCCTCACTCCCCCTCCTATGACCCTCACTCTCACCCTTGCCCTCCCTGACCTTCTCACTTGCCCCTTCCATCATTCTTGCTGCCTCAATCAGGACCTTGGCAGTCAGCTGTCTCTCTCCCCTGAACACTCACTGCTTCCTTCTCTCTCTCCTGAACACTCACTGCTTCCTTCTCTCTCTCTCCTGACCCCTCACTGTTTCCTGCTTGCCGCCTGTCCACTACCCTGATCCTGAACCCTTGCTCTGAACAAGAGGGTGAAGGAGGGAACCTGGTGGGTAGCAGGAAGCAGCTAGTGGGTAGGCTGGGTACTGACTGCTGCAGGCATAGTGGGCATTGAGTTGTACAACATGAAGGGGTGGGTGATCCCAGACCAGGTGGCTATTGGAATTCTCCTTCCAGTTGAGGTATGGCTGAAGGATGAAAGGCAGCAGTTCAGGAGGGATGTGTGCATGGTTGTTGGCATGCTACACCATGGACAAACGGGCAATCCCAGTAAAACCATGTACTCACTTTGCCTGCTTTGCCCCGTCAAGACAAAACAAAATATATTCCGCTCTCTTTGTGAACAGGGTGGTATCAGTGAGCTCTGCCGTGCCACTGCTAACAGCAAGAGGTAGACCCACAGAGCACGGAAACAGGCCCTTCGCTCCATCATGTCCACACTGACCAAGATTCCCAAAATAAACTAGTCCCACTTGCTTGCATTTGCCCCATATCGCTCTAAACCTTTCCTATATATGTATCTATCATAATGAATCTTAAATGTAACTGTACCTGCATCGATCACTTCCTCTACAGTTCATTCCACATACAAACCACACTGTGCAAAATAGTTGCCATTCAGATCCCTTTTAAATCTTATTCCTCTCACCTTAAAATTATGCCCTCTAGTTTTGAACTCCCAAACCCTGGAGAGAAAAATCTTTGCAGTTCACCTTATCTATGGCCCTCATGATTTTATTGACCTTTATAAGGTCACCCCTCAACCTCCAGTGAAAAAAATATCCCAGCTTACTCAGTCTCTCGTTATAACTCAAACCTTCCAGTCTCAGTAACATGCTTGCAAATCTTTTTTTTCACCCTTTCCTGTTTAATAAAATCCTTCCTCTATCAGAGCAATCAGAACTGTACACAGTGACCTCACCAACATCTTGTATAATTGCAACATGACGTCCCATTGACAGCCATTGACAGTTCCCACTCTGCTCTGGGGATGCAGCAGGTGACATACTCCAGTGAGAACATCCTTCGGGGAACAATTAACCTTGAGAGACTATTCCTTGCTGAGGTTCAATAGAACTTATTCTTTAAGCATCCTAAACATATTAACATCCTCTTGCTCACCCACCTCCCTCTTCCAGCAACCTGTCCCACTATTTATCATATTACAGCCTCTGTTGATTCTCTCTCTTGAGAGCTATCATAAACTCCTGCGACAATGACAAAGAGAAAGGAAGACTTATAAAAAGCTTCTTTCATGACCACCAGGTGTCCGAAAGTGATTTTGAATCAGTGAAGTACTTTAGAAGGGTGGTGGCTGTTGTGAACTCTTGGGAGCAGGCTTATCCCACACGATCCTTGCATTCCGAATAAACCCCAATATCCTGTGTCACACCGTTCTTTGTAGGTTTCAGCCACTTTAATCTGCCCTGGAAGCCACCAAGCATGATTGCAGAAGGAGCCTGAATCCATCCATCAGTGACAAGCCTGAAAGTAGCAGATGATCCTTGTAAATTCAGCCCCGGTAGGGAGTGCATGTTTAGTTTTATGTGGTTAAAAGGAGGCTTTAACTAGAGTGTTCAACTCCAAGCTTGTAGCACGGTCAACAAATCAGAATTATACCATAACCACTTAAAACCCTGATCCAAAACAGCCAGCATCGGTATAGCTCGACAAGTGAGTCCATGTATCATGGAAGCCATTTCAGGGATAAAAGGGCACGATGGAATTTCACAGGCAGAATGCTTCAAAATCTCCACGTTACAGTGGTCGATCAGCAAGGGACAACTTATTCTGTGTACAAACTTCACTAAAATGCTAGGGCACAATTTTCTCTGAAACCCTGATTTCAGTTTCATCAGCTTCCTTATTTTATACAATGTGTAAAAATGTTTAATTGGTAATTCGAGCAAATAATTTATCTGTGTGTTGAATGATTGTAATAATTGTTATCGTATAAACGGTAACGTGGTCAGACCCAGTCCCTTGCTGTTATTTTGACTGAGTGATTTAACATAAACAGCTTACTGCCTCCTTCAACACGAATAAAGGAGAGGAGTGTTGGGCATTCACTCAACAACAGTAATTACCAGTTTGGTATGTTTAATGAATTTGAAGTGAGGGAAAGCAAATTTATATCCTTTTCGATATTCATAGCAGCGTGATCACAGTATTTGTAATCATTAGGAGTAAAAAAGACATGCATTAAGCTATAATTTCAATTTGCTCTTATGTGGTTTCTCGTTGCTAATTGTTACACTGCAGTGCTTGTTTTTTTTAAACATTTGCATTTCAACGTCAGATCATGTGTATGTAGAAGTCCATTTCTATGACCAGGGCTCGCCTCCTAAACAAAATGAACTGCTGTGTAAGCTGGAAATCTTAAGTGACAAGTAGAAAATGCTGGCCATACTCAGCAGTTCTGGCACCACCTTCGCAGAGAGAAATAGAGTTAACATTTCAGCTCCATGACCTTTCATCCAGTTCGAATGAAATGTCAAGCCTATTCCTCTCTGGGACCCATTTCTTTCATTCTGTAGCATCTCCTGCATTAGTCATACTCACATGAAGTGATCACTTTGTATGCCCAGTAACATCTTGCGTATTGTCTGTAAGGTAGTAAAATGGCCCAAGGAGCTTCACAAGAACATTCTGTGACAAAAATTGACATTGAGTGACATAATGAGATGTAAGTAAAAGGTATAAGTTCTGAGGAACCTTTTAAAGGAAGTAGGGTGTCGGAGGTATTTGGTGAGAGACCTTTAGAACTTGAAAGTTGGCAGGTCTTTGGATACTGTGATGTGGAGGTGCCTGTGTTGGACTAGGGTGGACAGAGCCAGAAGTCACATGACACCCAGGTTATAGTCCAACAGGTTTAATTGAAATCAGAAGTTTTTGTCAGGGATGAAGGGGTGGCGCTCCAAAAGCTTGTGATTTCAATAGTCCTGCTGGACTATAACCGGGTGTTGTGACTTCTGATTTTGGATATTGTAGCACTGGTGGATATTATTGGGAGTCCATGGAGGGATTGAGACCAGGGATAAGATATTGAAACAACGTGTCTTTCGGAGTGATAAGTGAATGTGACAGGAGCATAATTCTTTGAAGGTAGCAGCAGAAGACACTGAGAGAATGGTGTTGGGAATAGCTGGAAGATTTTAAACTAATTGGTCACGTTGAGGATTAAAAATGGTTCGTATCATGTGATTTCTTGGTTGATGAGGTCAACTTAGATTAGATTAGATTAGATTACTTACAGTGTGGAAACAGGCCCTTCGGCCCAACAAGTCCACACCGACCCGCCGAAGCGCAACCCACCCATACCCTTACATTTACCCCTTTAACCTAACACTACGGGCAATTTAGCATGGCCAATTCACCTGACCCGCACATTTTTGGATTGTGGGAGGAAACCGGAGCACCCGGAGGAAACCCACGCAGACACGGGGAGAATGTGCAAACTCCACACAGTCAGTCGCCTGAGTCCGGGTTGAACCCGGGTCTCTGGCGCTGTGAGGCAGCAGTGCTAACCACTGTGCCACCGTGCCGCCCTGTTTAGTGTGTGCTGTTAGCTACTTGCTATTTTTACAGAAAATCAAGTGATTTTGGAGAAACGATAAGGGAGGTAAGAGATTGGGGCAATGGCTCGTGTTTGCTGGAAAACCTGGCCTTGAAAATACTAGGGGCCCTCAGAGCTTTTCTTGATCAGTCGGGGAATCAAAGATGACTGAGGAATGGCAGAGAACTGGGCATCAGGAATGTCGAATGAGCTATGATCCTATTAAATGGCTGAACATGCCTGCTCCTGCTCTTATCTTTTACAGTCCAACCCTTTTCCAAATAAACTCAAATAAGCCTTGTGGACTATAACCTGGTGTTGTGTGACCTCTGACTTTGTCCACCTCAGTCCAACACTGGCACCTCCACATCATGGCTATCATCGACACCACTAACTGTCGGCTCAAAGTGGAGAGAATCTCCAAGAAGATGACGCATATCGACAGAGACACCAAGTTTCTGCAGAGGTGCGAGAGAACAGAGAAGATGCCGAATGGACTACAGATCGTGAATCCACTCAAGTCAAGCTACAACACAGACTACACTGGGAGAGTCTGCCATCGCACTTCTCGCACACACCTCAACCATCTCATCCACCAGCTCTACAGCAGATGCCACAACTTTGAAATCGAGATAGAGTCTGTATTCTCAGCTTGTGCTCAGGACACAGTGGACCAGCAAGTGACCCTGCCATGCAGACGAGACAACAGGACTACACCACCACGCTAAGAACAGGAAACTTGAGAAACGCTTCACCTGACAAAGGAATAGCGCTCTGATGGCTTGTGATTTCAAATTAACCTGTCTGACTTTAACCCGGTGTCGTGTGACTTCTAACTTTGTCCACCCCAGTCCAACACTGACACCTCCACATCATAACCTTTCTGGGCTTGACTTTCTGTTCTCACTTGGTCAGGATTGGTCAGAAGGGTGAAAACGTCAGGAACGGAAGTTCTCATTTTTCATCCTCTCCCTCAGTGGAAGTCTCAGGAACTTGAACAGGTTTTTAAGTATTTCTGACCATCTTATCAACCCTGAAAACTGTGATCGTTTGTCAAATATCCTGATCCCGCTGGACTTCAATCTGAACTGAAGATTTTTTCATCAGTCTCCATCCGGCATCAATTTGAATTCATCAACAAGGAACTGGTGGACTGTGAAAAGTTATCAAATTCCAGACTGATGTGATCTAATTGAACTTTAGCAAGACTTCTGTTGAAGTTCCTCAAGATGGACTGGTCAACAAAATAAGATCTGAATGTCCGGTTTCCTTCCACAATCCAAAGATATGCAGGTTAGGGTGAATTGGTCATGCTAAATTGCCCATAGTGTTCAGGGATGTGTAGGTTAGGTGCATTAATCAGGGGTAAATGTAGGATAATAGGGGAGGGGAATGGGTCTAGGTGGGTTACTCTTCGGAGGAGAAAGTGAGGTCTGCAAATGCTGGAGATCAGAGCCGAAAATGTGTTGCTGGAAAAGCGCAGCAGGTCAGGCAGCATCCAGGGAACAGGAGGATCGACGTTTCGGGCATAAGCCCTTCTTGGGCTTATGCCCGAAACGGCGATTCTCCTGTTCCCTGGATGCTGCCTGACCTGCTGCGCTTTTCCAGCAACACATTTTCGGCTCTTACTCTTCGGAGGGTCAATGTGGACTTGTTGGGCTGAAGGGTCTGTTTCCACACCGTAGAGATTCTGTGATTCTGTGATAAGAGTTTACAGGATCTGAGCTGCACAGTTTGAGCTTTGAGGAAAGGTTCGATAGGCTGAGACTGTTTCCTTAAAGCAGTAAAGGTTAAGAGTGGAAATGTATAAGATTGTAAGGATATAGATAAGGTGGATAGGAATGCACTTTTTACATTAGAGGAGTGATCAATAACCAGGGTGCATGGATTTAGGTAAGAGGAAGGTTGGGGAGACATTTTTTCACTGAGGGCGCTGAGATTTTGGAACTCACTGCCTGAAAGGGTTGTTGAGTAAGAAATCTTTTAAATATTCATTTGTAGGACACAGGTATCACTGGCTGGGCCAACGTTTATTGCTCATTCCTCGTTGCCTTTGAGAAGATGTTGGTGAGCTACTGCAGCAGTCTACGTACTGTAGGTTGACCCACAATGCTCTTAGGAAAGGAGTTCCAGGATTTTGACCTAACGGCGCTGTAGGAATGACAGTTTATTTCAAAGTCAGGATGATGAGTGGACAGTGAGTGGCTTGAAGGGGAACTTCAGGTGGTGGTGTACCTGCTACCCTAGTCCTTCTACATGGAAATGGTCGTGGGTATGGAAAGTGCTGTCTAAGGATCTTTAGTGAATTTCTGTAGTACATTGTATCGGTAGTACACACTACTACTGAGGTCTGGTGGTGGAAAGAGTGGATGTTTGTGGATGTGGTGCCAATCAAGCAGGCTGCTTTGTCCTGGACGGTGTCAAGCTTCTTGAGTGTTACTGGAGCTGCACCCATCCAGGCACGTGTGGAATATTCCATCACACTCCTGACTTGTGCCTTATAGATAGTGGACAGGCTTTGGGTAGTCAGGAGGTGAGTTACCCACCACAGCATTCTGAGCCTCTGACCTGCCCTGTGTTTATGTAGTGGATCCAGTTGAGTTTCTGGTCATTGGTAAACCCCAGGATATTGATGATAATGGGGAATTCAGATATAGCAACAACATTAATGTCAATGGGTGTTGGTTAATTGTCACTTGTTGGAGATAGTCATCACCGGTTACTCTCATAACATATATTCTGTTTTCTCTTATATTGTCATACCTTCCGGGACTATGGGCTAAAAGCTGAAAAATGGAAGTACCGTAGTCAGATCTTTGTTGACCATGGTGAACATGATGGGTCAAATGTTGACAACGTGGAGGTTAAGGTGACATTTTGTGGAGGTTTACAAAATTGAGGTAGAGTAGACAAAAATGGGGTTCACGAGCGCTGATGACGTTAGGACAGAGGGACACAGATTGAAAATTTGGCCAAGAGATGACAGGTATGGGAAATAGCATTTTAGGAGAAAGTGAGGTCTGCAGATGCTGGAGATCAGAGCTGAAAATGTGTTGCTGGAAAAGCGCAGCAGGTCAGGCAGCATCCAGGGAACAGGAGAATCGACGTTTCGGGCATAAGCCCTTCTTCAGGAAATAGCATTTTAACTTAGTAAGTGATAATGATCTTTAATTCTCTGTCCATGGCTGAGTTGGGTCTGGGAGGGTTAGGGGTGGGTATTGGGGGGGGGGGGGGGGGTGTGGAGGGGGGGGGGGGGGGTGGAATGTGCAGATGAATGAACATTTAAAAAAGGAAGTTGAATACTCATGTGAGGGAAGTGAGCCAAGAGGATAGAGTAGGGGAATGGAACTGAGAACCAACATGGACTTGGTTAAAAATCACTCAAAACCACGTTATACTCCAGCAGGTTTGTAGCTTTCAGAGCACTGCTCCTTCATCAGGTGGTTGTGGAATAGGATCCTGCCCCAGAGCTACCTGATGAAGGAGCAGTGTCCGAAAGCTAGTGCTTCCAATTAAACCTGTTGGACTATAACCTGGTGTGTGATTTTAATTTTGTACACCCCAGTGCAACACTGGCACCTTCAAATCATAACATGGACTTGATGAGCCTAAATTCAGCACTGCTGCCTACACTGTTGATAACCCTCCCCACTAAAAGTACAGTGGGTGTACCTACACAAAATGGTCGACAGTAATTCAAGATGGCGGCTCACCATCACCTTCCCAAGGGCAATTGGAATGGGTGATAGATGCTGACACAGCCAGAAAAACCTACATCCCCTGAAAGAATATCGATTAACAAAAAAAAGACCAAAAGGAATTTCCATCCTCACTGCTTTGGGACTATGCCAAAGACATCAGCACTCACAAATACTGTGGGTGAGTATGGCCAAAAATAATCAGCACTATCCATCAACCAAATTCTTGTGTGAGCGCTACAGTGCCAATGATAAATGAGGAAAATATTGCAATAAAGTTTTGTAGCAGTAATCTTGTTTCGAGAATCTAATTTGAACAGGTCAGATCAAATGATTAGTCATGTCATGGTTCAATATGGGACACAACAAGTTGAAAAGAACCTCAAATAAAATTCAGGAAGGAATCTATTTCATGACGAATGTGGTTTTAATGAGGTTCATGTTTAGCACCAATTCTCAGGGAGGTTAAATATTGGAAACAGGGGCTGGATTTCTAGTTCCCCTTTTGCCTGTTGAGGCCCCATGTTGTGACAAAACCTTTTTGGGAATTTTCCCCCCTCACCCACCCCACTCCAACCAAACCAACCTCACTTACCCATTTCCTTCACCCATTTTGTTTTCAACAGTTGCTTTTACACACAGCAACAGCAATCTCAAAGCATGTATTAACACTATGGGGAAGGCACTGTAAATGTTTGGAGTGCCTTGGTTGAAGCATACTTGGCTTCTATATGACACAAGGGTTTTTGAATCCCTGGGAAAAGAAAAAGAACAAAATCTACAAGCATGTTACTGGAACTGTAAGAGATTATCGGGAAAGATTAAGCAGTCTGATAGCCTGCACTTGAATTCTTCACTTGGTTATCACAAGTCCGATATCCCTGCCCATGGCCTGCTGAAATGTTCCAAACTTGAGGTACAGCACATCACCTTTATATTAGATACTTGGCAACTTTCTGGATTCAGCACTGAGTTCAACAATTTCAGACCATAAACACTTGACCCCATTTTAACTGTTTCCTTTTCTTTGCTTAATTTGATTGGTTTGGAGTCATACAGCACAGAAACAGACCCTTTGGTCCGACCAATCCGTGCAAACCATAATCCCAAACTAAACTCGTCCCACCTGTCTGTACTCAGACCATATCCATCCAAACCTTTCTTATTCATGTACTTATCCAAATGTCTTTTAAATGTTGGAACTGTAGCCACTACTTCTTCTGCAAATGCATTCCACACATGAACTATTCTCTGGGTAGAAAAGTTACCCTTCAGTCTTGTCTTTTTAAAATATTTCTCCTCCTTAAAAATGTGCCCCCTAGTCTTGCAATTCCTCCAGCCCAGGGAAAAGGCACTTGCCACTCACCTTATCTATGCCCCTCATGATTTTATAACTCACCATAAGGTCACCCCTCAATTTCCTATGCTCCAGTGAAAAAACTCAGACGATCCAACCTCACCTTGTAACTTCAACCCTCCATTGTCCTTCCGGTCAGCAGCATATCCTTTTGATGCATCTTTTCCCATCACCACTCCCTTTGGGCGAGATAAGGCAAATCCAGTCCTTCTCTATTGTCTTCCACTCTTTTACAAACTTTCCTTTTGTGACTGTCCCAGCAACACTCCCTCAAAACCTATCCCATCTCTCACTTCTCCCTGTTCTGTTGAAAGACCACAGACTTGAAATGTTATCTCTGTTTCTCTCCATAGATGCTGCTGTACATTTTAGTTTTATTTTATTTTATGAGCAGTCTGGGGCTCTCATTAAAAACAAAGGTGTTTCACATTTGTTGGAGAGCCTATAAGATAATGGTTGCTCAACTTAGGAGTAATTTATTTACCAAAGAATGTGGAACTCACTGCTATATGGAGCACTTGAAACCAAATGTAATAAATGCCTTTAAGACCAGGTATTCATGAGGGAGGAAAGACAACATTTGGGAATGGAGGGAGCTGGTGTAAAGTACAAACACTATCATAGACTGACAAAGGATTCTGTACGTAATTCTGTGTTTAAGCTTGTAGGTAGATGCTTTTGTTACAATACCTTTGAGTGTGCCTCTTTATGTCTTTAGATTAGATTAGATTACTAACAGTGTGGAAACAGGCCCTTCAGCCCAACAAGTCCACACCGACTCTCCGAAGAGCAACCCACCCAGTCCCATTCCCCTACATTTACCCCTTCACCTAACACTACGGGCAATTTAGCATGGCCAATTCACCTAACCTGCACATTTTTGGACTGTGGGAGGAGAAAACCCATGCAGACACGGGGAGAATGTGCAAACTCCACACAGACAGTTGCCTGAGGCGGGAATTGAACCCACCGCGCCACCCTGTCTTCTTTGAACTTCTCTAAAGGGGTAATGATACGTGTCATGTGACTGAGACTTAGCTGCAATTTGTTCTGAGCAAACTGCCAACACAGATACATGGACAAATAACCTCGACTGCAGTGTAATTCTCCATCTGATTTAGTTTTCTTGGCATTATAGGCTAATATCTGTATTCCGCCAATATGTGCACGGGCAGCACTAGTTAAATCAGGAATGACACACAGAGATGGTTATCCTAATGAAAATTTAAATGGAAATATGCTGAAGATGGATCTTGAAGATTTAAAATGATGGGGCTGTGGCTATTTCCTTTAAGCTTTGCTCCATTGTAGAATTGTCTTTGGGAGTGTAGAGATTGGAATGAGGGCCAGGTGGATCTTGTTGAGTATGAGATCCTTGACTGGGGTTGTTGACCTCAGTCAATCAGGGAGCCCAGGCTGACAGGTATATCCAGATGATTCTGAGAGTCTTCTCATTCTAGGGTCTGGCTTTGAGCTGTCTGAGCAGAGCCCTTTTACTGAGCACACATAAATAAAGGGTGACTGGCTTCTGTGCAATTATTTTAGGGAAGAAAGATTGTTGCTGAATTATCTTGGAACCAAATGATCTTTGTAGTTTGTGAGGATGATTGCCTTGTGTTTTGTCATTGCCAGGGAGGGCTACTAGATACCTATTTCTGATAATCCCCTTCAATCCATTCCAGAGTTTACAGAAAATGACCAGTCTATTTTTCTCCCTTCAGCTTCTCAGATCTTTAATAAGTGAACCTGCATATTTAACCTTCTGTGTGATTAATGCCTTGATGTTTATCTACTAAATAAACACAAGAAGAAGGAAAACACAACAGCTTTCAGCGAAGATTTGCATTGTGTGAGTCTCTGCCCCTGAACTTGATCGGCTTGCATACGGAGCAAACACAGCAGCAATCACTCGAAACAAACACAAAAATTGCCGGAGAAGCTCAGCAGGTCTGGCAGAATTGAGGAGAGACAATCAGAGTTAATGTTTCGAGTAATTTCTCGAATTGATTTTAATAGCAAGAGGAAGCCATTAACTGGTGTAAAGGAGTTAAGAAAATGTACAAGGAAGCAAAGGCCACCCCTGTAGACTGTACTTAGTGACAGATTCTGGCCTATTATCCTTTCCTTTCAATCCCCTTTCAAACAAAAAGCACAGCTTGTTCAGTGGTTCAATTAATATACTTGAAAAGTTGTAAGAATTGTATGGATACAAAATGCTGAAGCCGGTACATAGCAATACTGTTATGTGGATGAGAAAGTATTTTAATGCACAAAGAGTTATGGTTTTCCGAACGTTTAAATCAATATTTCACATATCGATGTAAGCGTCAGTATTGATAATATTACCGAATAACATTTGAGGTGCCACTTTTAAAATGTTGTAAACAAAAGGTGATGTTGATAGCCAGAAACTGCGATCAGTCAGACAGAATTCGCATACAGTGGGACCAGATAGCTGTCCATGCTGTGCTCAATCGACTGGGAAGTTAAAGTGACCACACAGTAAAAACGTTTGAAGCTAAGATGGGTGGGGCAGCTGTGGTAGCACGACCTGGCCAGTTCAAGTCCACCTTACACCCACGAGAATAAATCAGTCGGAAAGTTAATGAGGCAGACTGTGAGAGGAGCTGCTCGTTCACAGTCGCTGATTTTACGAGCTGATATAGCAACAGAGATGCCAAAACATCTTGGTTAGGCCTCACTTGGAGAAGCTGCACACTGTCTTAGTTCCCATCCAATACAGATGGCATTGCAGCCCCAGAGAACGTAGAGAAAGCATTTACAAGAATGTTGCTGGTATTAAAAAAACGTGATTGTCAGGAAAGATTAAACAGGGTGGGTGTCTTACCTTGGAAAACAAAAGGAGAATGAGGGCAGATCCAATCATGGTATTTCAGATTCTGAAGGGGCTGGATAGTTTGGATGTGGAAAAACTGTTTCACACAAGTGAGGGATTCTACAGCAAGAAAATTCTGTCTGATGTTAGAGTGTAGTGTTTTACCCTTTCAGCATCAGGAAGAAGCAAGGATTGTCTTGTATTCCCCTCTGAAAATGCCTCACCATTTTCCTTTTGAATAAAACAGCAGCATATATTCATTCCAGTTAAATTATGTATATAAGCAGGTTATGTTACCCAACTTAGTTGTAACACGGTGTCAAGTGTTAATGGAGTTTTGATTTACCAGTCTATTAATAGTTGAATCTGCCTTGAGACAACCTGAGCTGTAAATGTGTTACAGTTCGCAGAGGGTTTTTACACAGAGGGAGATGTAAAAGTAACTGTGCTCGTTATGAAGCATATACCTAGATTGATATTCCCTTTTAGCTTCTATGAGATGTTAACGTCTTCTGTTATTCAGGATTTAGGGGGAGAATGGTATTCCAAGGTGTGTTTAAACGATGGATCTGCTTTACAGCACAGTGAGGAAAAGAAGAAATGTATTGAACCATAGCAGCAAATAAATCATTCTACTTAAACCTCATTTTCCATAAGACAAGCAGTTCATCATCTACCGCACATTCTATAACACTAGTGTAATATTAATTCAGATTCTAACAGATCAATTTGGCATGTGAACAGTTACTAATTGCCGCTATATGTATCTGCTTACATCATTCAAAGTGACCACATACCACAACCTGTTGTTCACCTCCCTCCTGTAAAACCCACGTAATTGCTTTAATTTCATTATCAATCAATAAGCATCATTTCCTCAGTCTCTCTTTGTTGGCAGGAACCAACCTTTACAAATCCAGAAGGGTCAACTTCTTTATGAGCCTTTAATGTGCTGGCTTCACTTCTGCCTCCCTCCCCCTTCCTTTGTACACCCTCAGGGCACTCAAGTGAACACTGACGATAATCACTTGTGATTGTAGATTAGCACAGCATTTGTCAGAAATGAAGGTACATCCGATTTTGGTTTGGCCCCACTCCATGTTAAATGAATATCCCAGAAGCGGGTTTCAGCTGCTCCCTCTTCCCAGTGAGAATTTGGCAAACTTCTTGTTCAAAACCTCTGCCAAGATGAAGAGGGAAGGACTTGATCTATTGGTGTATGAACATGCAAACACATGAATTAAGAGCCTGCTCCACCATTCAATAAGATCATGGTTAATCTGATTATGTCCTCCATTCCTGTTTCACCCTAATAACTTATTTTTTTAGTCAAGGATCTAACCACCTCTGTCTTCAAGGTATTCAATGAACATACTCCCATTGTTCATTAAGAAAGAAAGTTACAAAGACTCTCAACTTCTGTTAGAAAAATGTTCTTCCTTATCTCTGTGTTATACAGGAGACTCCTTTATTTTTAAACTGTCTCTCCCACTAGGGGCAACTTCCTTTCACACCCACCCTGGTATGACCCTTCAGGAACTTATGTCTTTCAATATCACCTCACATTCTTCTAGACTTCAACAGATACAGTCTGTTCAAACTTTTCTTGTGAGAAAACCCAGCCCCTTTACCAGGTGTCACTCAAGTGAACTTCCTTCAAACTGTGAGGTGATGCATTTTGGGAAATCTAATTCTAGAGCCAACTATATTGTAAACAGAAGAGCCTTGGGTAAAGTTGATGAGCAGAGAGATCTGGGAGTTCAGGTCCATTGTATCCTGAAGGTGGCTGCATAGGTGGATAGAGTGGTCAACAAGGCATATGGTATGCTTGCCTTCATCGGATGGGGCATTGAGTATAAGAGCTGGCAGGTCATGTTAAAATTATACAAGACTTTGGTTCAGCCAATTTAGAATACTGTGTACAGTTCTGGTCGCCACAATACCAAAAGGATGTGGACGCTTCAGAGAAGGTGCAGAGAAGGTTTACGAGGATGTTGTCTGGTATGGAAGGTGCTAGCTATGAAGGCAGGTTAATTAGGTTAGGATTGTTTTCATTAGAAAAATGGAATTTGAGGGGGGAACTGATTGAGGTCTACAAAATCATGAAGGGTATAGACAGGGGAGATAGAGATAGGCTTTTTCTCGGGGTAAGGGATTCAGTAACAAGAGGTCACATGTTCAAGGTGAGAGGTGAAAAGTTTAAGGGGGATACACGTGGCAAGTACTTCACACAGAGGGTGGTCAGTGCCTGGAATGTGTCGCCAGCAGAGGTAGTAGAGGCAGGCATGGTCGATTCACTTAAGGTGCGTCAGGACAGATGCATGAGTAGGTGGGAAGCAGAAGGATACAGATGCTTAGGAACTGGGCGATAGGTTTAGACAGTGGATTTGGATCAGCTCAGGCTTGGAGGGCCAAAGGGACTGTTCCTGGGTTGTTATTGTTCTTTGTTTGTTCTTTCTTTGTTTGTTTTGGATGTGTTTACATCCTTTTTTGTATAAGGAGAACAAAATGAAACCAGACAACTGTGGATGCTGGAGATCAGACAAAAGAAGCAGAAATTGCTGGAGAAACGCAGCAGGTCAGGTAGCCTCTGTGGAGAGAAAACAGAGTTAATGTGACTCTTTTGAAGAGGTAAATTGACTGTTCAGTGCATCAAGACATTCTGAAGAAGAGTCCCGGGACCCAGAACGTTAACTTTGCTTCAGCATTCTTTGATTTGATCCCAGATCTTCATAATTAGTCTCAACAAATGGTCTATACAACTGTTACAAAACTTTCCTTGCATCTATCTTTTTAATTTATAGGAAAGTCAGATTTAATCTGTAGAAAAACGCTTGCATTTAGAAAATGCCTTTCAAAACCTCAGAATCGTCATAATGCACTGAACAGCCAATTTACTATTGAAGTGGAGTCACTGTATAGGAATATTAGGAAATCTGGCAGTGAATTAGAATGAATCAAGCTTCCAATGTGTTGACAATTACACAATAAGTTTTTTTTGTAGTGATGTTGGTTGAAGGATGGATATTGGCCAGTGCACCAGGGAGAACACCATGGGAGGGCTATTTAAGATAGCTCATCAAGTTTAACCAAGGCTGCAATTGACAGATTTTTAAGCTGGAAGGGAGTTGAGGGTTATGGGAAAAAGACAGGAGAGGACGATCAGATCAGCTATGATCTCGTTTACATGACAGAACGGACTCAATGGGCTGAATGGCTCACTTCTGCTTCTATAGTCTTATAGTCTAACTGTTATGGTTTTTTTTTCTATATTGCCATATATTTTTTCTATCCACCTGAGACAACCTGGATTAAGTTCAAAAAAAGGTCGGATCCACTGATAGTTCACTCCGTAAGGGTTGCACTGGAGTCTCAGCCTGGATCACATGCTGAAGACTCTGGAGTGGGAATTGAACCTGCAATTGTCCCACTCAGGTGGCAGTGCCATCTAAAATGCCTTCTCTAAAACTGATCCAGTCTTGCTATGTAGATTTTAATGCAGACCAATGTGCAAATAAGCTTTGCTGCCATGTCAGTCCTTCCAGTATTTTTTAATTCTTTCGTGGGATGTGCCAAGAGTTGTCCTTAATTGTCCATGAGAAGGCAGTGGTAAGCTGTGGAGTCCTTGAGATCTGGGATCCACACAAGGCTGGTTAGAAGGGAGTTCCGGGATTCTGACCCAGTGATACTGCAGGATCAGCAATATAGTTCCCAGTCAGGATGTTGTGTGGCTCGGTGGGTAACTAGCAGGTGACGATGTTTCCATTCATCTGCTGCCCTTGTTCTTTCAAGGTAAAGTTTGTGAGATTTTTCTGCCTATTTTCCAGTGTAAAGCCTTGTTCAGTACAATGGCTCCATGAAATTTGGATCACATTATTGAATTCGCTGGGGAACACCAAGTGAGAGATGAAATAAGATAAACAAAGAGATGAAGATAAATAATAATAAAAAGTGACATGATCCTTGAGTTAATAAAAGACAGTATCTGTTTTGCTTTAAATGAATGCACTTTTGCTACAAAATTTATGAATTTGCAGCACAGCGCTGTCTTGCTGCAGTTTTTTCCTTTACTTGCCGCAGAATGCCTGTGTTACAAAACTTAATTCAAATCTTGACAATTTTTCCTATGATTTACAGTCTGCCAGTAACTTCTGGTACAATTCACAGGATGTTTCCAGGGCTTGTGACTGTACAACCGGTGGAGTTATTGCCAAAAAAAACAGTAATGAAGGGGCTGAGGCAGAGGCAGACAGCTCTTCTGTATAAACTTGTCTTACACTTGGGACACTCAATTACGGCATCGGAACTCCTTCAAGATTTCAGCAATTAACCTACCAAAAGCTATTAGTTTAACTGACGTGATGCTCTCATTCATTGTACAGGATTTTGTCCTGGAAAGTCTACATTCATAAATCACTGCAGTTCAGTTTTCTGCTGTGAGTCTTAGATATTAACAAGTGACGCAGATAATGTGGCAATTATGTTTGAATAAAAACTGACAGAACTGCGGATGCCGTGAATCAGAAACAAACACCGAAATTGCTGGAAAAGCTCAGCAAGTCTGGCAGTATCGGTGAAGAGAAATCAGAGTTAATGTTTCAAGTCAAGTGAGGAAGGGTCTCCAGATCTGAAATATTAGCTCTGATTTCTCTCCATAGATGCTGCCAGACCTGCTGAGCTCTTCCAGCAATTTCTGTGTTAGCGATTATATTTTTTTAAAGAATGAAAAGCCAGCAGTTAGTCACGTTAGAATAGAATGTTTATCTTTAGCAGGTGTGTGACAATGGGAAGCAATTATCATTTGTGCGAATACCATCCTGGATCTTCTCCTTTAATTGATGCAAATATTGTACTCACAAAAGAGGATTTGTCCTCAACATTGTCCTCTTATGCAGTATAAATTGTTGTTCCTTTCCATATTTGCTATTCTTGCCATGCTGTCCAGATGAAAAGTTTTGACAGCATGCCTCCTTCCTTCACCAATAATAATAGAGTAGCAGCTGAATGTCTTTGAGATGAGTTAACAGCTGCAGAGACGGCTGCGTTAATCCTTCCTTGTGGTTAACATTCCAGGGTTGGAAGGGAATTGAGCCTGGTGACTGCACACCCTGCATTTTCAGCGCACCAACATTGGACGGGGTTTGGCTGCAATGATTTCCAACGCCAGGCAGGACAGGCGTCTTTCCTGGATATTCCCAGCTGTGACCGCAGTAGTGACAATGATTTCTGTCCCATCCACATAGCTTCACGCCATTTAATAAACTCCTTCCTTCCTTTCCCTTTGACACGAAGAAGCTTTGTGACTGCTTGTAAAGCACGGTGACAAAATGGAGAACCATCCTGAGTCGCATTCATATGCTATTTATTCAGACTCACCCAGTGGACTGTGAGTAATTGGTTGATCTTACCGGAGTATGATAGATCAGTGAAAGGGCTACAGAACTGAAAGCAACAGATATATCGTTCCATATATGGCTGGAGAAAACTAAATTAGCAGAACAGGATTTTCTGATTATACCAGTACAAATGGACCTATTTTTAGTCAATCCTGTGAGACAGACAATGTGCAGTGCTCTGAATGGTGATTTTGTTTGTCTAGACTACACAAGTGCTGACGTAAGTTGAGAAGGGCAGTGCTTTTCCATTGTTGATAGATATTAGAAAGTTTGAAACATCCAAACACTTTGACCCTTGAAGATTCTTAGAGTGTTCAGTCCACCTACTCTGGGTGGAATGTAAATCTGTGAGGGGTGAAGATCATTACCTCAACTTCGATCAGCCACCTCTTCTCTCTCCAATCCATAGATTATCAAATTGTCTGTAAATGTATTCCGTATTATATTAAGTAGAACTTCATTCTAAATTGATGTTGCTGTTCAATGATCTAGAATACATATAATTACTTTATACACAAACACTATCAGATGACAAATCATAATTGGACTACAGTCAATTCTAATTAACATGAAATATCTCTCATTTGGTGAATTTTACGATTGAAAATCAGGCCCTGCAGCACAAACATGAAATCTGATGGTCGGTCATCAACTACCACCCAGTCTCTGATGAAATGGAAGTTGGGTGGGTTGGTTCTGGAATCAACGAGGTAAAAACAATAACTGCAGATGCTGGAAACCAGATTCTGGATCAGTGGTGCTGGAAGAGCACAGCAATTCAGGCAGCATCCAACGAGCAGCGAAATCGACTTTTCGGGCAAAAGCCCTTTATCAGGAATAAAGGCAGAGAGCCTGAAGCGTGGAGAGATAAGCTAGGGGAGGGTGGGGGTGGGGATAGAGTAGCATAGAGTACAATGGGTGAGTGGGGGAGGAGATGAAGGTGATAGGTCAGGGAGGAGAGGGTGGAGTGGATAGGTGGAAAAGGAGCTAGGCAGGTCGGACAGGTCCGGACAAGTCAAGGGGACAGTGCTGAGCTGGAAGTTTAAAACTAGGATGAGGTGGGAGAAGGGGAAATGAGGAAGCTGTTGAAGTCCACATTGATGCCCTGGGATTGAAGTGTTCCGAGGTGGAAGATGAGGCGTTCTTCCTCCAGGCTTCTGGTGGTGAGGGAGCGGCAGTGAAGGAGGCCCAGGAC
>NC_057741.1:28824632-28909438 GCF_004010195.1 Chiloscyllium plagiosum | reverse complement strand
CTCTATGCTACTCTCTCCCCACCCCCACCCTCCCCTAGCTTATCTCTCCACGCTTCAGGCTCTCTGCCTTTATTCCTGATGAAGGGCTTTTGCCCGAAAAGTCGATTTCGCTGCTCGTTGGATGCTGCCTGAATTGCTGTGCTCTTCCAGCACCACTGATCCAGAATCTGGTTCTGGAATCAGCTGCCCCATCAGCCATTGTAACAAAAACTAATGAATAAGCTGTTCAGAAGACAGTCATAGAGTCATACAGCACAGAAACAGACCCTTTAGTCCAACCGGTCCATGCCGAAAATACTTCCAAACCAAACTAATCCCATCTACCTGCTCCTGGCCCTTTTCCCTCCAAACCTTTCTTATTCATATACTTATCCAAATTCTTTTCAATGTTGCAATTGTACCCACATCCACCACCCTTCAGGGAGCTCATCCCACATCATCTACATAAATAATTTGCCCTCCTGTCTTTTTTAAATCTCTCTCCTCTCACCCTAAAATGCACCTTCTAGTCTTGAAATCTCCCATCCTAGGGGAAAAAAACTACCATTAGCCTGACCTGTACTCTTATTATTTTATAAGCCTCTGTAAGGTTGCCTCTCAACATCCTATGCTCCAGGGAAACCGGTCCCAGCCTATCTAGACTTTCTTTATAACTCAAACGTTCCATACCTGGCAACATCCTGATAAATCTCGTCTGAATCCTCTCTAGCTTGATACTATCCTTCCTGGGTGACCAGAACTGGATACAGTACTCTAGAAGAGGGCTCACCAACGTCCTACACAACCCCAACATGACTTTCCAACTCCACTACTCAAAGGACTGAGCATGCACAATTCTCCACTGTCTACGAGAGCATTTGAAGATTGGATGTCAAAAGGGTTTGGGAGTCTCTTACAACAGCTAAAACAAAGGGTGGTTGACAGAGGCAGTATGTCTGACCAGGTCTGGTACATTCTGCCAGGGATGGTGGCAGTATCTATGCAATCTTTAATGACCTTTTTTTTATATATAAAAAAAACTTCTCCTGTTCAAGATGATTAATAAATGGATCCTGAGGGAACTATACAATTCTATAAATACCAGTGTTAGCACACTACCCCTTGATGTGTCAGACTGCAGTGCAAATTTTCATGTGTTATCATGTGCAATGTGAATCTTGCTGCAACAAAATTTCAAAGGAGCATGTCCTGACCTCCAGACACTCCCCTGAGGAAATCTTGCAGAGGTGTCCTGCAGCTGAGATGACTGACCACCAACAAAGAGAGCCACCTTCCTTTGTGCTAGTTACGATTCCAACCATTGGAGAATTATTCTCCAGTTCCCATAGACTCCGATACTGCTAGGGCTCGTTAATGCCACATTTGGTCAAATGCTGCCTTAATGCCCATCATTCTCACCCTAATCTTTGAAATATAGCACTTTTATCCATGTTTGATTCAATGCTCTAATGACGGCTCAGCGATTAGCACTGCGGCCTCACAGCACCAGGGACCCTGGTTCGATTCCAGCCTTGGGCGGCTATCTGTGTAGAGTTTGCACATGCTCCCCATGTCTGCGTGGGTTTCTTCCCAGTGTCCCGGTTTCCTCCCACAGTTGAAAGATATGCAGGTTAGTTGAATTGGCTACGCTAAGATTGGTAGGCGAAAGTGAGGACTGCAGATGCTGGAGATTAGAGTCAAGATTAGAAAAATGCAGCATCCGAGGAGCAGGAAAATGGACATTTCGGGCAGAAGCCCTATGCAAAGATTGCTCATAGCATTCAGGGATGTGTACATTAGGTGTATTAGTGAGGGGAAATGTAGAGTAATAGGGATACTGTTTTGGAGGGTTGTGTAGACTTGTTGGACTGAAAGGCCTGTTTCCACACTGTAGAGATTCTATGATGTCTGGAGATGACTGACCCTGGTGGATCTCAAACTGCGTGTCAGTGAGTGGGTTATTCTTCTGTGCATACTGTCAATGTTCTGTTCTATCACTTGACTGATGATCACGAGTAGAGTCAATCAGCAGAGAGCAGAGAAAGAATGTGGCCTAGTGATACTATTGCTCGATGATTAATTCAGACAGCTCGGTAATGATCTGGGGACATGTGTTCAAATCCTGCCATAGCAGATGGTGGAATTTGAATTCAATAAAAGTCTGGAATTACGAGTCTAATGATGACCAGTAAACCATACAGTCAAAAAACCATCCGGTTCACTAATGACATTGAAGGAAGGAATCTTCCATTCTTACCTGGTCTGGACTATTTGTGACTTCAGACCCCACAGTAATGTGGTTCACTCTTAACTGCCCTCTGGGCAATTAGGGATGGGCAATAAATGCTGCCTAGCCAGTTTTTGTCCAGATCCTGTTAATGAATTCAAAAAACACTGAGGTGGTAGTAATAGTAATTGGTTTGGATTTATCCTGCTATTTGAAAGGTCATACCGAGATAATTTTCCACATTGCTGAATCCTCATGCACTGGAACAACTTAGCAGGTTCTGGAGGGCAAATCCTATTTCCAGAATATTATCAATGTAATATCCAGTTCCTTCAGCCATTTCTTGATGTCATGTGGAGTGAATGCAATTGGCATTTGTGATGCAAGTGCCCTCAAGAAAAAGCTAAGACACGTCATCGCCTGGCATTTCTGACTGAAAATTGCTAAAAGTCTTTTGCACTGCTATTCTGGGCTCCCTCATTGTTGTAGATGAAATATTTGGGGCACAACCTTCTCCAGTGTATTGTTTAGTTTTCTGTCACCATTCACGACTGGAAGTGGCAGAACTGCAGTCCTTAAATCTTACCCATTGTTTATGGAATTGCTTAGTTCTATCTATCACTTGCTACTTATGCTGTTTGGCACATAAGTAGTCCTACTTTACCAGCTTGACACCTAGTTTTAGGTACGGCTGGTGCTGCTGCTGGTTAGCATGCAGGGTCAGTTAGCAGTTAGGAAAGCAAATGCAATGTTAGCATTCATTTCCAGAGGGCTAGAGCACAAGAGCAAAGAGTTGTGAACACAGCCCAAACCATCCCGCAAGCCAACCCCCCATTCATTAACTGTATCTACACTTCTTGTTTCTGTGAAAAAGCAGCCAACGTCATCAAAGATTCCTCCCGCACTGGTTATAATCTCTTCCAACCTCTCCAGTCAGCCAGAAGATACAAAAGCTTAAACATAGGCACTAACAGGTTCAAGAACAGCTTCTTCCCCGCTGTTATTAGACTACTGAATGGATCTTCCAGATTTCAAATCTATCGCTGATCTTGCTTTTGTACACCTCCTGTGCAACTGTAACTCTTATGTGCCTCATTCTGTCCACCCTATCATCCGCATGTCCTTGTATGTTATGATCTGCCTGCACCACACACAAAACAGAACTTTTCACTGTACATAGGTACATGTGACCACAATAAACTAAATCAAGTGTATTGCTGAGGTTGCATAAGGTTCTGGTCAGAGCATATTTGGAATGTTGCGAGCAGTCTGAGCCCCATATTTAAGGAAAGTCTTGAAGGGGGTCCAGAGGAGGATTGAAAGACTTGTCACATGAGGAGCATATAGGTCTGTATTTGATGGAGTTTGAAAGGACTGGGGGGATCTCATTAAAACTTACCAAATACTGAGAGGCCTGGACAGAATGGATGCGGAGAAGATGTTTCCACCAATAGAAGAGACTAGGACCTGAGGGCACAGCCTCAGAGTGAAGGGGTGGCCCCTTTGAGCTGAGATGAGGAGGAATTTCTGCAACCAGAGGTTCTGGAGCTCTATCTTAAACGTGTACCACTACACCATTGTGTCCATCGATAATGAAAGGGTTGTCATTGTTACATTTGGAATCAGTAACATCGTGGTAATATTATTGGAGTAGTCATCCAAACATTTAGCTTCATCATTGGAAACCAAGTTCAAATCTCATCAAGGTAACAGGAATTAATCAATCAATCAATGCATCTGACATAAAGTGTTGCCATGTGACTCCAGACTAATAGCAATGTGGTTGACTCTTCATGAACTGGGAGCAGACTGTATCTCTCACTTGGTTGCATGCTGTGATAGTGCTCACTCACTCTGAGCCTACTTGGGGACTCACTACATCCCTGCTTGCCTTGCCCTTTTTAATTGCAATCTTCCACTGAGCCAGCGAATCCAGGCTGCCGTACCACTGTGCTCTTGAGCACGGACAGAAGGTCAGAGAGCTTGTCATTGACTGTCAGCTGTCATCAGTCAAACTTTGGCAGGGGATGTATCTGTGAAGGGTACTAGTGCTGTATGTTCGCCTTGGTCCCAAAGCCAATTCCTGGCTCACTGAAGTCTCTAATTCAATGACAGGGATGCCAAGTTCCATTCCCTGACTTGACTACCAACCTCTACTCCAACCTGATAAAACGTAGCCCTGAGACAGTAGAAGAGAGAAGTTTAAAAAAAAAGTTGCCATCAAAATGGCTGCTCGTGGTGCCAAATGCTAGAGGTTGATCTGCAGGTTTGGCATATAAAAATGTGTTTTCTGGCCATGTGTACACAGCAGATGTTGGAAAACAAATATTCACCTATAAACATTAACAACATGCAAATAGGCTTGAGTGATGATCTCTCTCATATTTGCTAAATTTAACTTGGTTGTTGGAGGATTGTCAACCTCATGCAGAATGATTCATTGTGAGTTATCTTGCAGGATAGTTTGAGTGGCCCTTACTACTCCAATATTATTACAACTATGCTACTGTCTCCAAATGTAAGTCCATGGCCCTTAATTACCTGGGTGGCGTCCACCTTTTGAGTAAGACAGAATCAATGGGCTGGCAAATCTTGTCAGTCAATAATCCACTAAATTATATCTGTTGTGCCATTCTAATATGCTGCAATCTGTCCCAATAAAGCCCCATCATCATAGTCTTGGCTGTGGAATGCTGGGTGGCTGCTTTTGTTCAGTATTTAAAATCTCAAATCAGGATTTACTACATTGTTTCATTTATGACGCCCTCCAATGCCACTCCATCTGTTGAAATCTCTAGCCATCAGTTTATGTTTTAAGCCTCGGGTATCTTATCTGCAAACGGGTGCAGCAGATTCATTAAGTCAGAGGGAATGCTCTTTCACTCGAATGAATATTTTTAAAAGTTGTCCATTTTCGCATTCACGAGTTGAGATCTCAATATTCGAATACGCCGGTGGCTTACCGATGGACAAACAGCAGAAATCCAAAACCAGTGAGATTTATAAATTGCTACAAGCCTGCCAGGTGGCAGTCAAGTTTATAAATCATTTGATGCAATTGTTTCTCTTCTTTTGGCTTGAATTTGGATAATAATGTGAGAAGCTTGTCAGTGCTGCATACATCTCCTGCAAAATCCATCCAGTTACTCAAACGCAGAGCACCAGTTCAGTGCTTCCAGAGGTGATCTGTTTGATGTCATTGAATAAGAATCTGGTAGAAGGCTGCAGAAAATGACAGACATCAGCAGGTAATGATGAACAAAACGGGTTATTCCACCATGAATGTAATTATTGTGAAATGCTCAGTAATTGCTAATTCTTTTGCGACAAAGCCAAATAGTTTGTGACAGCTCCCATTTTATCAGCTCTTGTTTTAAACTGTTCCTATCCTGTGCAATTTGTACCATTTGAATTGAGCTGCTGTGATGCTGGGGAGATTGCTATTTGCTTGCACATACGGACATGGATTTCTGCAGCAAGAATTTGCACAGGATGAGTCTATATCTATTTACCCAGCAGTGTTAGCTTAGTTACAATTCCAGGAGACCATTAACCCTGAATTGCCTTCTGGCAGCCAACTACAACAGCCACTTGTGTTTTTCTAGTTCTTTTTAAGGTAGCAAAACATTATTGAGTAAAATTTGAAACTGGGCCATATAAGATATTCGTAGTTGCTTGCTCGTACAAAATCTGAATATTGCTGGAAATAAAAGCAGATTTGATGAAGCTTTTCATCTTACACTCATCAGGGCATTTCACAAGAATGCAAAAGGAAAACAGCATTTATCTGTATGAGATAAATGAGATTGACAAGTGGAGTGTGATTGGTAGAAGCATTCCAATGGGGAATGTGCTGCTTCATGATGATTGACAGTTAACTGCTTTAATTAAAGCAGATTTAAGATTCAAAGCAGACTGTTTGATTCTGACTGGTCAAGACATTGCATTAAACATGAACTAGAGGAGGCTGTCACCTATTTTATTGAGTTGAAAGAGGTGCAGTGTGTATGCATGACAAAAATAGAAATTGCTGGAAAAGCTCAGGAGTTCTGGCAGCATCTGTGGAGAGAAACCAGAGTTAACGTTTAGAATTAATGTGTCTTCCCCAGCTCTGAGGAACGGTCACTCAAACTGAAACATTAACTCTGATTTTGTTCCACAGGTTCTGCCAGACCTGCTGAGCTTCTCCATCAATTTCTGCTTTTGCTTCTGATTTACAGCATCTGCAGTTCTTTCAGTTTTTATTTAGTCTGTATGCATATTCTTTCTTCTTAAAAAAGAACAGGACTCCGTTTATTAGTATATGTAGCTTCTCATGCATGCAAATGCGTCACGCTGCAAGCCTACCTCAAAATCGCAAATTGGTTGTTGAATTCTTTGCACATTCAGAAATTTTCAGCAAATGTTGTCCAACAGTGGAATCAAGTCAAATGTTGGACGCTATGCTTTCAGTTTTGTAAATGGGTGTCTGACTGGCAACAATCAGTACCATGCTTGCTATGACCAGCCAAAGTGACTCAATTCAATGGTCAGGTTTTGGGTTGTATGGCCTATATACGTAACATCACTCAGGCACTAAAGTTTATAGACCACACTACTCATTTGTGTGAAAAGTAAAACTCTTCTTGGCTTGATGGCAACATAGCATCTCATTAATCGCAAAAGCCATTTGTGTTGCTATTGCATCGTAGCAGTGTTCATAAGACCAAAGATGCAGGAGCAGAATTTGGCCATTCAGCCCATCGGGTCTGCTCTGCCACTTGATCCTGGCTAATAATAGGAGTTGGGAGGTCATGTTGCAGCTGTGTAGGACATTGGTTAAGCCACTTTTGTAAAACTGTGTTCAATTCTGGTCTCTCTGCTTTAGGAATAATGTTGTTAAACTTGAAAGGTTTCAAAAAGGACTTACAAGGGTATTGCCATTGTTGGAGGGGTGGGTATTTGAGCTAGAGGGAGAGGCTGAACAGGCTCAGGCTATTACCTCTGAAGCGTTAGAGCCCAAGGGGTGATCTTATAGAGATTTATAACATCATGAGGGGCAGGGGTAGATAGAATAGCCAAGGTCAGTTCCCTAGGGTAGGGGAATCCAAAACCAGAGGGCATAGGTTTCAGGTGAGTGGGTAAAGATTTATAAAGGTACCAAAGTGCCAACTTTTTCACACAGAGGCCGGTGTGTGTATCCAATGAGTTGCCAGAGGAAGTGGTAGAGGCTAATACAATAGCAACAGTTAAAAGGCATCTGGATCTGTATATGAATAGGAAGGTTCAGAGGGATATGGCCAGATGCCAGCAAATGGGACTAGATTAATTTAAGGTATCTTGTCGGTATGGAAAAGTTGGACTAAAGGGTCTGTTTCTGTGCTGTACATCTTCAAGACTCGATGACTCTATATTGGTTCTCAACCTCATTCTCCTTCCTTATTCCCATAGCCCTTGATCCTCTTACCAATCAAAAATCCCTTCGTATGTGTCTTAAAGTCACTCAATGATCTGGCCTCCACAGCCTTCTGCAGCATTGAGTTCCACAAATTCATTACCTTTCAGCTAAAGAAATTCCTCCTCATCCAAGTCCTAAAGAATCACCCGTCATTCTGAGGCGGTGCCCTTGGATCCTAGCCTTTCTCACTAATGAAAAAATCTTCTCCATTCCACTCTATCCAGGGTTCTCAGTGTTGTAAATTTCAATGAAATCCCCCCCCCCACCTTATAGAGTTCATTGAATACAGACCCAGAGTCCTCCGCGGCTCCTCATATGGCAAACCCTTCATCTCTGAGGTCATTCTTTTAAACCTTGTCTGGACCCTGTCTAATGTTAAAACATTCTTTCTTAGAGATAGGGCCCAAACTGTTCACAATATTCCAAATGACCAGAACCTTATACAGCCTCAGCAGTATATCTCTGCTGTTGTATTTGAGCAAATCAAAATGAATGCTGATATTAGCATTTGCTTTCCTAACTGCCAACTGAACCTAAATGTTAACTTGAAGAGAATCCCAAGTCCTTTTGTGCGTCAGATTTCAGAAGTCTTTCCCTGTTTAGAAAATAGTCTACACCTCTATTCTTTCCATGGAAATGCATAACCTCATACTTTCCCACATTCAATTCCATCTGACCTTTCTTTGCACTCTCTCCTAGCCTGTCCAAGTCCTTCTGCAGCCTCCACACTTCTTAAACACTACCTGTCCTTCCACCTCTCTTTGTATTATCTGCAAACATAGCAACAATGTCTTCAGTTCCTTTGTCTAGAATAGTTGTGGTCCTGACACTGACCCCTGTGGAACTCCACTATTCACTACTCCAGCTGCCATCCTGAACAAGATGCATCAGAGGGTGGTGAAACTTTGGAATTCTCTACCTCAGAAAATTGTGGAAGGTCAAGAATTGAATAATTTAAGAATAGAGAGGGATACTCATCTGAATATTAAAGCTATCAAAGGGTCCAAGGATGTACATGAAAATGGCACTGAGATACAAGGATCTAGTCAATCCAGCAGACTTGATAGACTGAATAGTCTATTCATATTTTTTCCCTCATTCATAGTACATGTGTGTCACTAGCCATGCCAGCATTTATAATCCATTCCTAATTACCCAGAGGGCAGTTAAGAGTCAACCACATTGCTGTCGGCCTGGAGTCACATGGAGGCCAGACCACATAAGGATGGCAATTTCCCTTCCCTAAAGGACATGAGTGTATCAGATGGACATTTCCTCAACAGCCAATCCACGGTGATCATTTGACTTTTAAGTCCAGATTTTGTTTTCAATTCAAATGCCACATTGTGGGCGGCACGGTGGCACAGTGGTTAGCACTGTTGCCTCACAGCGCCAGAGACCCGGGTTCAATTCCCGCCTCAGGCGACTGACAGTGTGGAGTTTGCACGTTCTCCCCGTGTCTGCGTGGGTTTCCTCCGGGTGCTCCGGTTTCCTCCCACAGTCCAAAGATGTGCAGGTAAGGTGAATTGGCCATGCTAAATTGCCCGTAGTGTTAGGTAAGGGGTAAATGTAGGGGTATGGGTGGGTTGCGCTTCGGAGGGTCGGTGTGGACTTGTTGGGCCGAAGGGCCTGTTTCCACACTGTAATGTAATGTAATCTAATCTAATCTGCCATGGCAGGATTTGAACCCAGGTACCCCAGAACATTACCTGGGCCTCTAGATTAATAGTTTAGCTATGGCACCATCAGGTCATTGTCTCTTCATATTCTCTGGAGTCTCATGTTTCTGTATAATCCTGGGTTGAGTGAATTCCCATTGTGTTTCACAGTAACATTCCCCTTTCTCACACTTTCTAATCAAGATAGTCACATAAATTATATTTTGTGGAATGTTATAGAACTGAAACTAACTATTTAGCTCAACCCCTACATTTTCGCTTCATGCAGTTTTTCCTCTTGTGATTAATTTCTCCCCTCTCCCAACCAGGAGTTTGACATTCCCACATGTAAATGCCATTTTCCTTTTGTAAGTACAAGCCTGTTGGATTTAGAGTGTCTTCTGTAACTTGCATGTTGGATCATCACCTGTTGCTGATCTAGATCAGTTTGGAACGGAGGACAGATGTCCATTCTCTCCCTCCCAGGAAAGATTACCAATCAGGAACTTAGAATCCTATTCTTTGTCTGATTTGGGCTGTATTGAGTTGTTACTGTTTTGTCTTCATTAGTTCAGTGGGAATCTGACAGGGATGTTAGCTGCCCTGTGTTGAATTTACTTGACCTGCAAATGAATGCAAGTAAATGATGCACAAATGACTCAAACGTTAATTGGAACATAATTCATGGAAAGGTGGTTGTCATTTTCACACAGCAAGATCCCACAATCAGCAATGATGTTGATGAGCAGGTAATTACGTAATTATTCTGGTTGATGTATAAATGCTGGACATTCGATTGGTAGAGCTTCCTTGCCACTAAAGGGCTCCACCAACATGACACAATTAAAATAAGGAAAGGTAAAGTTAACACTATCCTAAAGGGCCATGGGGCTGCTCTCTCATTAGACAGAGACAACTGTTGGTGGTTTAACCTGAGGGTCACTGCTGTGTTTGGAATCAGAGCCAGGTCGATCTCGTGGACTATGGGATCCTTGATTGCGGTTGTTACCCTGGGGCCAATCAGGGACCCCTGACTGCCAGATATAAACAGAGTGTCCTCCCAGCCCAACTGCTTGTTCTGTGGCGCTGTGGAGTCCGTGGACCACGTGTATATTAGGTGTGGGCGTTTGCACTCCCTTTTTGATTTCCTGAAAAACCTTCTCCTCTGTTTTTGGCTGCACTTCAGTCCCACGCTCCTGATCTTTGGGCACCCGGTACGGAGGAAGGAGGGCAGGTCTGAAGACCTCCTTGTGGGTCTGCTCCTGGGCCTGGCCAAACTGGCCATCAACAGGTCCAGGCAGCGGGCCGTGGAGGGGGTCGTTAGGGCCGACTGCCTGCCCCTCTTCCGCGGTTACGTTAGAGCCCGGGTGTCCTTGGAGAAGGAGCACGCGGTGTCAACCAACACCCTGGAGTTGTTCAGGGAGAGGTGGGCGCCGCAGGGAGTGGACACACACACCATGGGTGCTGGGGATAAAATAAGCACTACCACACTTAGGTGGTAGTGTGGGGGTAAAGGAAAAAAGAAAAAAAAAGGGGGGTGCCTACGTTAGGGCCCGGGTGTCCTTGGAGAAGGAGCACGCGGTGTCGACCAACACCCTGGAGTTGTTCAGGGAGAGGTGGGCGCCGCAGGGAGTGGAGTGCATCATTTCTCCCTCCAACTCTATTTTGATTTAGTCCCTACCCTCCCCCTCACTGTTTTTGATCACACAGCACTGTCCTTTGATGTGAAGGGCAGTGTTTGTCACTGGCCACCCGGGTGTTAAAAAAATAAATAAATAAATAAACAGAGTGTCAAAAAAGAAAAAAAAGATAAAAAAGATTCTAAGGACTGGCTTGGAGCTGGCTGGTCAGAACTCTTGTAAATAACGTGTGATGGGATGCCAGCTTCTGTGTAGTTATTTCAGTCACAACGTCTCAAGTGAGGGGAGACTTTGAAACAGAGAGTCCTTCATTGTAATCTCAGCTGGTGCAGGATTTGAGCCAATGCAGTTGGCGTTACTCCGCAATACAACCACCACCCAGCAAACTGAGCTCGCCTGCTATTACAACCCCTTCAAAGGTGTAAAGATAGACCCTTTCTCTCTCTCTCTCTCTCTCTCTCTCTCGCTCTCTCTCTCTGTCTCTCACTCTCTCTCTGTCTCTGTCTCTCTCTCTCTCTCTCTTGCTGTCTCCCTCCAATTTGTTACATGTGGCTTGGAACTGGTGAATGAATATAATTTTCTTCTTTGAGATTTGATCACTTCATTAAATCCTCTCTGTCTATTGCATGATTTTATTGCATGAGACAACTCACAACCTACCAGCAACCTGGCATCTCGGTTTCTCTATACTTGGCGGTAGGAGGAAATTGCACACAACCTTCTTAAGACCTTCATTTTATTAATTCCATTACCAGTTGTCAGATGTTCCTGGTGGATGTGAGTAAGGAGGTTTCTTTTTCCATAGTCTATTCATGCTACTCTTTTAGAATAATTGTTCAAGAGCTTGTAAATGGGACCACAAGTTTTGTTTTCAGTACAAGAGCCAGCGCTAATTACTAATAATGTTGATTTGGATGCCTCAACTTATCATTGGCATGACATTCCCGTGCATGAATTCAGAAGATAGTATTCTTCCAGCTCATAGCAAATCGAGTGTAGTTGATGAGGACAAAAACAGAAAGTCCTGGAGAAAGTCAGCAGCTCTGGCAGCATCTGTAGAGAGAAATAGTTCAAATCCTATGACCTTTCATCAGAATGGCCCTTCTTCTTCTGATGAAGGGTCACTGGACTCTAAACATTAACTTTGGTTTTCTCTCTCTCTACAGATGCTACCAAACCTGCTGAGTCTCTCCAGTGCTTTGTTTTTGTTTCAGGTTTCCAGTACTCACAGACCTTTGTTTTATTATAGTTGTGCTCATTTTATTACATAATGTGCTGTTAGTACCCAACTAGGGGAAATAGATCTTTAAATGCCTCATATGAAACCCAGTCATCAAAAACCTACATTCTGTCCTCGCTTTACCAAGAGTATGATAATAATATTTAAACATCAACCTGGGGCTGCTTTTGACTGATAGCAATGAGCAGACAGTTTGGGGCAGAAGTGACACTGATCACTCTGCTGGACAAGGCCCCTTGTTTGGAGATGAAATGAATGGTTATTCGTTTGTATGGAAAGTCAGTGGAGTAAAGACTTCAATGAATTTGTTGTGGACACTTTTTTGCTCTGTCTTCTCCAGAAGCCTGTAGACTTCAGACAGAACCAAAGTCTTTGGACTTTCAGGCAGGAAACCAGTGTTAAAAGTCTCACCATGTTTGGAAAGTTTATTTGCTCCCCATTCATTGACTTCCACTTTGCGAGATGTACCTGTTCCTTGTTGTACATATGCTTTGTATTGAAGTAAGTTTGTCTATAAGGACTCTGTATGCTATGTGTACGCAATGTTGCAAATCTTCCTGCCAGTTCATCTGCCTTGTATTTGAAAACTGCACACACTACAGAAATTGATTGGTTTCCTGTAACGTCTGTTTCATAATTGTAATGTGTCTTACAGTGTTATAGAAACTAAGCTACAGAGCTGAGCAAACCCTGATGAGTGATTGATTATGGGATCATTGTCATGAGCATGACATTTCTCCCTTTTGTAAAACTGAAAGTAAAGCAGCCCTTTGCTTCAGCATTTATTTTTCAGTAATTGATGCCAAACGGAAGAAGGTAGAAGACAGAGAGGGTGGTGGTAGAGGGTTGCTTTTCAGACTGGAGGCCTGTGACCGGTGGTGTGCCACAATAATCAGTGCTGAGTTCACTGCTTTTTGTCATTTATGTAAATAATTTGAATTTGAACATAGGAGGTATGGTTAGTTAGTTTGCAGATGACACCAAAAGTGGAGGTGTAGTGGACAGTGAAGAAAGTTAGCAGGTCAGGCAGCATCCAAGGAACAGGAGAATCGACGTTTCGGGCATAAGCCCTTCTTCGGGCTTATGCCCGAAACGTCGATTCTCCTGTTCCTTGGATGCTGCCTGACCTGCTGCGCTTTTCCAGCAACACATTTTCAGCTCTGATCTCCAGCATTCTGCAGCCCTCATTTTCTCAGTGAAGAAAGTTACCTTAGAGTATAATGAGATCTTGATCAGACGGGTCAATCGGCCAAAGAGTGGCAGATGGAGTTTAATTTAGATAAATGTGAGGTGCTGCACTTTGGAAAGGCAAATCCAGGCAGGGCTTATACAGTTAATGGTAAGGTCGTCGGGAGTGTTGCTGAACAAAGAGACCTTGAAGTGCAGGTTCATAGTTCATTGAAAGTAGAGGCGCAGGTAGATAGGATAGTGAAGAAGGTGTTTGGTGTGCCTTTACTGGTCAATGTTTTGTGTACAGGAGTTAGAAGGTCATGCTGTGGCTATGCAGGACATTGATTAGGCCACTTTCTGAATACTACGTGCAATTCTGGTCTCCCTGCCTTAGGAAGGATGTTGTGAAACTTGAAAGGGTACAGAAAAGATTTGCAAATTCATGAAAATCTTTCCTCCACTGACTTTCCATACAAACGAATATCTGTTCATTTCATCTCCAAACAAGGGGCCTTGACCAGCAGAGCGATCAGTGTCACCTCTGCCCCAAACTGTTGCTTAAAGTCTGTTCATTGCTACCAATCAAAAGCAACCCCAGGATGTTGCCAGGATTGGAGGTTTTGAGCTGTAGGGAGAGGCTGATTAGCCTGGGGCTATTTTCCCTGGAGTGTCAGAGACTGAGGGGTGACCTTATGGAGGTTTAAAAAATTATGAGAGGCTTGGATAAGGTAAACAGACAAAGTTTTTTTTACCCTGAGGTGGGGCAATTCAAAACTCAAGGGCAAAGGTTTAGGATGAGAGGAGAAAGATTTAAAAGGGATTTAAGGGGAAACATTTCCACAGAGAGTGGTGCTTGTATGGAATAAGCTACTAGACAAAGTGGTGGAGGCTGGTGCAATGACAACATTTAAAATGCATCTGGATGGGTATATGTATAGAAAGGGTTTAGAGGGATTTGGTCCAAGTGTTAGCAAATGGGATTAGATTCATTTAGAATATCTGATCAGAATGGATGAGTTAGACTGAAGGGTCTGTTTCTGTGCTGAACATCTCTATGATTCTAATATGATCAACTTTCACAATCAACTTGTTGGAGAGAGTGGTGAATCTAAGACTAGTGTTTTAAACTTAAATAAGGACAATTATAAGGGCCGTCATTGAAGTATTTGTGAGATAACATCTCAAATATTATGTACAGTTTTAGCTTCCTTCTTTAAAATAAACGGATATAAATGTATTTGAGGGGATTCAGTGAAGATTCATTTGTGACTGATTGCTGGGATGGAGCGGTTGGGATGTTGTCTTATGAAGGTAGGAAAGGTTAGAAAGTTTAATTCACTCATGGGATGTAGGGACCTCAATCGAGATAAGAATCCAACTCTAATTACCCTTTAGAAGGTAGTGGTAGGATGTCTTTTAAACTGCCGCAATCCATGATGTGCAGGTACACCTGCAGTGCTGTTAGGGAGGAACTTCCAGGATTTTACACAGTAATAGTGACTGAACATGATATAATTCCAAATCAGGATGGTGTATGACTCGGAGGGGAACATTAATGGCTGATTTTCCCATGTATCTGCCGCACTTGTCCTACTGGGTGGTAGAAGTTATGGGTTTGAAAAGTACTTGGTTAGTTGTTACAGTCTATCTTGTACACACCATTTCTATTGTACATCGATTGAATGTTTAAGGTTACAAATAAAGTGATTTGTTTTGTCGTGCATGATGTTGAGCTTCTTGAATGATGTTGGAGTTGCACTAATCCAGCCAAGTGGGGAATATTCCATTGCCCTTCTGCCTTGTAGATGATGAACAGGCAGACAGGAAGTTAATTACTCACTATGGAACTCCTAGCCTCTGACCAGTTCTTGTATCTGCACAATACAAGATATCAGATTAGTTTCTGATCATTGGTAACCCCAAGGGAATAGTGGGGAATTCAGTGATGGTAATGTCATTGAATGTCAAGTGGTAATGATTATGTCATCTTTTAGTGGAGATGGTCATTGTCTGGCACTATGTGGCATGAATTTTACTTGCCATTTATCAGCCCAAGGCTGGATGTTATCCAGGTCTTCATGTATTTGGACATGATCTGCTCTGTATTGGAAGAATCATGAACAATGCTGAATATTGTGCAGTCCTCCCCTCCACTCCTTATCTCTGGAGTTCAGCTCTTATGTTCATGTTTGGAATAAGATTTTGAGATCAGGAGTTGAGTGACTCTATGAACCTCAAACTGAGCTTCAGTGCACGGGTTCTTGTTGAGTCATATAAACAGCTACAAAACGTCTTGACTCTCAAAGTTTTGAAATCCTTCAGAGTCAAGGTGGAATTTTATAAGCTTCACATTCTTCCTCCAAGTAATACTGCACAGCAACATAAGGAACAGACTCTGAATAATTCCGAAAACCTGGCATCGGAAGAATTGTAAGCTGGTTTTATAATTATGGCCCATCAGACATGCTGTAGGCTCTGAGATACAATTCTCAATCCAGTTGGGAATATGAAACAGAGTGAAAATGAATCTAGACCAATCAAATAGGCCAGCCTCATTAATTCAATGCTATAAACAGAAAATGCTGGATTTCAGTCCGTAGGTCAGGAAGCATCTGAGAAGCAGAAGCTTGGATCTTCCGAGGTGAGGCAGTTGCTAATCTGCTCGAGCTTTAGTCTGGCTTGACTTGGTTTCTTGAGGGTTTTCCAAGGTTGGCAGTTACCAGAAATGCAGAGTGTAGCATCCCTTCAAGAGCTCAGCTACAACTGGGTAGAATCAATGGAGGAGTGAATAATGCCTCCTTTTTTTAGAAGTTGCTGCAGGGGATAAAGGCAAGATCCAATTTGAATATTAGTGAATGGATGAGTGAGGTAAGTAAGCAATCATTGGCTGGGTGTGGGGGCAGCCTTGCAGGCAGGTGAGCAGGCAGATGAGTGAGGTGGGAGCTGGATAGTATACACAATGGGTAGGATGTCCAGTGGGTGAGTTGTCAGGTGGGTGAGCTGGCAGCTGTGAGTGGTGGCAGGTAATGAAGTGTTAGTCAGGACTGGCCATGATCAGGGATTAGTCAGGTAGTTGAGGCAGAGTAATCCAGGATGGAAGGGAGTGGTGAGGGGCTCAATGCTGATTGAGGTGTCAGTCCTGGAGTCACTTGGGAGTTAGACTACGTGTCTTCTTTCTAACACTTTCTGGGTCACTATTCAGTTGGCGCAGAATAATTCGGCGTCTCTGTGGCTCAGAGATGAAAATTTTTATTAAGGATCTCTGGGAGCATTCATTTGAAACTTAAACCTTCTAGTCAATTTCCACACAGGTTAGCACATCAGAATTTCCACAGAATTCTGATGAATGGCTCTGGTTGTACAATCATTAGAGACTGGAAAATTTGTACTGGAGCAAATATTTCTGGTTGTTGGTCTGGTGGAGTCATCAACCTCCAGTGCTACATTGAGTTCTCCCTTTACAGGTGACTCCAGGTCTGTTGAGAATCCAACAGCATGTTGTATTTTTCATCCTATATAGATCGGTCAAGTAGAATTGGTTGACTGCTGCTACATTGTTGGCTTCCTGCCCCAACCACAAGGTACTTAGGCTTTGCAGCTACTGCTAATGGCCATTTGTAATACTTTAATTACCTGTCACTCCGGGCAATTCTACCTGTAAACGAAGGAGTTGAACATGTGTTGGAAAGTTGAAGTGGTGGCAGGTGAAGCAAAATTGTTGGTGTTCTTCTTTTAAACAGCCATTTGTTGGCTCAGCCTTGCAGGACCTCAGAATTGCTGAAAGGAAGATTTTCATTGGGTTGGCTTATTGATATCTTTGTACAAACATGCCAAATGCCTCATTACAAGAGTTAGCAACAACTTCAGGTGGCTAGCGCAATGGCCCATCCATCAAGCTGACATGGCTCTGTGTCAAAAAGGGTTATAACTGATGGCGCCCTTGAGATATTTGCAAAGTGGTTTTAGTGATGGAGAACTAAGATCAGTTTACTAAACATTCCTGAATATTAGAATTTAGGTAATAATCCCATTGGTTACATGTGTAAACCTAGATATAATTACACGTTAATCACACACTCTACCTTTTAACCAAATCTTAGCCTTTGAATTCTCATCAATTTGCTCATGCTAATGAAAAGAGAAGAGCTTGCACAGGGCAGAGAGGAAGATGATATTTTAAGAATTTCACTAACAGCCTGACCTACTAAGCATCATCTTTAAAGGGCTTTGGTGAAACAGATCAGTTTTTCCCCAAAAATGGGCAACGGTTTAATGATCATCATTAGACTCTTAATTCCAGATTTTTGTTTCTTCATTGAATTGGATTTCCACTATCTGTTATGCTGGGATTTGAACCCAGGTCTCCAGAATATTATTTGGGTGACTAAGATTAATAATCTACTGATTAATACCACAAGGCCATTGCCTCCCCATGGAACAGGGTTGTATATGAAGAGAATATTTCTTATTGCTTGGACTGAAGACTCCAATGTTTTAGATTGTGAATGGAAAATCAAACAGCATAAAGTTCCAAGTCAGAAAATATTGGACATAACTTGTGGCTTCGTCAATATGAACCTTGAAGTTCCACAATGTGAAATGGGACTCATTTTCACTTATATCACCAACACGACAATGTCGTGTTCATACTCAGAATTATCTTCCCTTTCTCTCTACCTATGCAAGTTCAGGTTAGTGCTTCCAATTAAAACACAATATGTTTCCATAATATGGAGCTTGCATGTTCTGCATGGGCTTCTGCCAGGTGCTCCGGTTTCCTCCCATAGTCCAGAGATGTGCAGGTTAGGTGGATTGATCTTGCCAAATTCCCCATTAGCAGGGATGTGCAGGGTGGTTGGTTAGTGAAGGATAATAGGGATAGGATAGGAGGCTAGGTTTCGGTTAGGATTCTCTTTGGAGGGTTGGTGCAGACTCGATGGGCCAAATGGCTTTTTTTCTGCATTGCAGGAGTTCTACAATTCAGTTACAAATTTCATCACAGCATGGTAACCTTGTGGCTGAAATGAGTTGAAATCTCTCCTTCCTGTTGTTTTAAATCTATCATCAGCTAGAACAGACTGGTTGGAGTCACTGTGGAACAGGATTAGCACAAATATTCTCTCTAATTGTGATATTTAGCAATCTTCCAGAATTTGCATTGAGTCAGTTATCCAAATATACCACTGATCTGTTCATGAGAGAAACAGTATCTGAAGCTTAAGCACTAACTTCTGGAATTTCCTCTCTGTCACTTTACCCTGCCCTCTGCTTCATTTAAAGACCCTTCATCACTTAAATCAACACATGACTTGGTGTCAAACTTTGTCCGATTATGTAGGTCACATCATAAAGTGTCTTGTCATATCTTTCTCCATCAAAGGTGCTGCAAATCCTTGTTGCCGGAAATAACTCAGGAGAATTTGCTACCAAATTTTGGAACTCAGTTTGGTGGATTTTGGAACTCATTTCTGCAAATGGCAATTGACGTTCCATTAATTTTAAAATTGAAATTAACATTTCCTTATTATCCAAAGGGAGACGGGGCTGGTTGTTTTGTTTCACAGATCTTAGAAAGACAGTACCAGAGCTACAGGCAACATTCCCAGATTATAGATCCCAGTCTTATGTTCAGTGAGTCAGTTTAACATTCGAGGTAAAAACAATGACTGCAGATGCTGGAAACCAGATTCTGGATCAGTGGTGCTGGAAGAGCACAGCAATTCAGGCAGCATCGGATGCTGCCTGAATTGCTGTGCTCTTCCAGCACCACTGATCCAGTTTAACATTCGGTCAATTAAGCAGTTAGTCAGCTGGTCAGTTAAATATACAATATAATGTCTCAGTTCCAGAACTGCAGGAGTTCCTCTGGGTGGTGTCCTAGACCTAATCATCTTCTGCTGCTTCATCAATGACCTTCCCTCCATCATTAGGTTAGAAATGGGGATGTTTGATGATAGCAATGTTCAGCGCCACTTGTAAATTCTCAGGGACTGAGGCAGTCCATGTACAAATGTAGCAACACCTGAACAATATCCAGATTTGGGCTAACAAGTGGCACTTAAGATTCACACCACATGAGTGTCAGGCAATGGCCATCTCCAATCATTGCCCCTTAATATTCAAGGGCATTACCATCACCAAGTCCCCTACTATCAACATCCTTGGGATCACCAATGACCAAATATTGAACTGGACTAACCATAGAAATACAGTGGCTACAATTAAAAAGACGGGCATAGATAGGGTGAATAGCCAAGGACCTTTTGGGTAGGAGAGTCCAGAACTAGATGGCATAGATGTAAGAAGAGAGGGGAAAGATTTAAAAAGGACCTGAGGGTTAACAATTTCACATAGAGGGTGGTGTGTATGGAATGAGCTGCCAGAGGAAATAGCGGAGGTGAGCTCAATTGCAACATTTAAGAGGCATCTGGATGGGTACATGAATCAGAGGATTTAGATGTATATGGGACAGATGCTGACAAATAGGATGAGGTCAGATTGGGACATCTGGTTAACCGGATGAGATGGACTGAAGTGTCCGTTTCCGTGCTGTATCCCTCCATGTCTCTTTAACAGCAGGTCAGAGGCGAGGAACCCTGCAGTGAGTAGCTCACCTTGTGACTCATCAAACCTGTCCACCAGCTAAAAGGCACAAATCAGGGGTTTGATGGAATATTCCCACTTTTCTGGATGAGTGCAGCTCCAGCAACACTGAAGAAGCTTCACACCATCCTGAATAAGGCAGCGCATTTGATTGACAACACGTTTTCAAACATCCATTCCCTCCACCAACGATGCATAGTAGCATTTACAAGAAGCACTGAAGAAATTCACCAAAGCTCCTCAGACAGTACCTTGCAAACCCATGACCACTTCCATCTGGAATGCCAGTAAATATATGGGAACACCACTGCCTGCAGTTCCCTTCCAAGCCACACATCATCTTGACTTGAAAGTATGTCAGCATTCAAAGGACAAAGAACAATACAGCACAGGAACAGGCCCTTTGGCCTACCAAGACTGTGCTGACGCATGATGCCTTTCGAAAATAAAATCCTGTTACCTCAATGCTATCCATATCCCTCAATCCCTGCCTATCCATCAAGATGCATCTTAAATATTGCTATTGTATCAGCTTCCACCAACTCCTCTGGCAGTACATTTTAGCCTCTGTGTGTAAAAATGTGCCTCTCACATCTCCTTTAAACTAACTCACTTTTGTCTTCAAATTATGTCATTAACATATCTAACCTGGGAAAACATTCCAATTATCCATTAATATTGCTATTGTATCAGCTTCCACCAACTCCTCTGGCAGTACATCTCCTTTAAACTAACTCACTTTTGTCTTCAAATTATGTCATTAACATATCTAACCTGGGAAAACATTCCAATTATCCATTCTATTAATTGTTGATTGATATAAATATGGATTGTCGCAGAATTGAACTGGTGTCATGTGACCAACCAAGTCAATACAAATGGCCAGCAGCTCTGAAATCCCAGTGTGTGGGGATTGCTAAAGGGGAGCGTAGTCCAGGCGGGGTCATGAGGGACAGTATCCAGATGGTCTTGATGAAGATAGGGGACTCACAGGTGGAGGTATACTGCCTTGTTTTGCCTTGACAGTAGCCTGCACAGCAAAAACTGCCAGGGTATCCACAATGACTCCATCCTCCCCTGTCCAACATAAAATGGAGTCAGGCCCTTATATATATAGACCATGAACTGGCCATGAGGGCCTCAGTGCACCAAAGGATGAACAAACTGCCTAGCATTTTCCCACCCACCATAATATGGGAGATCAGCCGGGTTTTGACTGGTAGATAGTGGGAAAGCTGCCTGCTCTATTTTGTTAGCCCTCTTTTCAAATATGCCAGCATGATCCATAAAATCCCAGTCCATCGATTAATCAGGCTTCAGTTCTCAAGTACAGTAATCCTGTTGCTCTCACCTGTATTTGTATTTATTTGTTGGCAACAGTCTTTTCAAACAATATTTGAGAAGACAAATGCTGTGTTCCTTCAGCAATTTTCAGTGTTTAAGTTGTCACTGTGCCTGTAAATCATTTCAGACCAAAGATTATCCAAAACCTGGAAGCATTAGAATAATTAGCAGACTGACATCCTAGTTCATCTCGCTGAAAGTGTTGCTGCCAACTCTGCTTTCTGTTTGCATCATTTTCCCAGCTCTGACGCTCTGAGTTTTCCTGACTGGAGTGTCGTGCCTGTATACTAATTTGTATTGATGCAATATGGATTGGAGGAGCTCAGCCTGTCTGAAAAATGACCTGTCAAAATGAGAACTAGTCCCTCTAAATAAATGACAGTTTTCAGAGTGAGAAATAAGCACAGATTTGAAAACTGCACACACCCTTAGAGCGGACGGAATTATTGACTTCGTCAAACCATTGATGTTCATGAGGCATGATTTTCCATGGTCATCTTATTTTTGTATGAGGATTGGGACACCTCGCAGAAGATTAAATCAATTTTGACAGAGTAGACACCATAACTTGTTATAACAGCTCTGCAGTTAAGGGTCCCCAGTTTATTAGGATTCTGGGTGGGATACGCCCAGGCTGGTTACGCTCCCAGGTGAGAAGGCATTAACTGTCTCCCCTTCTTTTTCTTCGATTCATTCATAGGATGAGGATGTTGCTGGCTAGGCTGGCATTTATTGATCATCGCTAATTTTCCAGAGGGCAGTTAAGAGTCACATGTAAGCCAGACCAAGGAAGGATAGCAATTTTCTTCCCTAAAAGGAATTAGTGGACCATTTTTTCCAGCAATAGATTCATGGTCATCGTTAAATTCTTAATTCCAGATAATTATTGATTTCAAATTTCACCATCTGTCATGGCAGGACTTGAACCTGGGTCCCGAGAACATTCTGGGTCTCTGGATTAACAATCCACCTATAATACACTTGCCTCGCCCCATCCATCCCTTCTTCAGTTAGTCGCAACAAGACTAACTTTACACAAAGATGACTTTTCTAGCCCAAGTGTTTTAAAAGGAGCTAGTTTAATCCAGAAGGAGTATATTTGTTGGTTACTAAAACACAATAAAATATTATAAAATGTCACACATCCACACAAATCAGAAATGAGCGATGAGTTCAAAAAGCGTCAGTCCAAAAAAGGGGAATCTATGTATCAGTCTTCAGCTTGATGTGATGAACAGATTGTGAAACCTTAAAACCATTAAGGTGAATTCTTCTGCTAATACTGACTCTGATGTGGAGGAGCTGGTGTTGGACAGGGGTGGACAATGTTAAAAATCACACAGCACCAGATTATAGTCTAACAGGTTTACTTGGAAGCACTAACTTTCAAAGTGCAGCTCTTTTTTCAGGTGGTTGTGGAGTAGGACCATAAGGCACAGATTTTATAGCAAACGATTACAGTGTCATGCAAGTGAAATGATATATTTAACAAACCTCAATTGTTGTTAAGTCTTTCATCTTTTAGAATGGGTTACAGGTTTTGGTTCATTAATATGTAAATTCCAGAACTTCTTTTGAGTCACATTATAAATATAAATTAAGATTTTATTTAAAAAAAGTGACATCTTGGCTCAGACAATGCCTTAAAGGTATGAGGCTGTCTGTATCCCAGTCTTGACTCAGACTAGTCAATGATGACCAGTATGAATGACTCCGACTGTCTGAAAGGGAGTTATCTCTGCAGCCACAGGGGATCACAGTTAAGATTATACAATAGCATCTCTCCCTTTCAGGTGTTACTGTTTGAAGTTCCCTAGATATTCTTAAAGTGCAACATTCCATGGTTTCTCTTAGGAGCCGGTGGGGATAGTTTAGTTTGGAATTATATTCGGCATGGAGTGGTTGGACTGAAGGGTTTGTTTCTTTATGAAGTTGCTATATGACTCTATGATACAGTATAGTACGTACTCTGATCGAGGACAATACTGTAGGCTGCCTTCTTGTGTGGCAGTGCATCTCAGATAGTATCCCATCAGCTGCCTGTTAACTGTCTACCCATTTCTTAGTACTATTGTCTTCAATAGAATTGAATTATGAAGGACATCGCACCAGAGACAAATACAATAATATTGATTTAGTGCTACTGCTATTGCAATCAACAAAACTAGTATTGAGGACCATTCACAAGTCTTTATTTGACATTATGCAACAATCCAATTTCCTTTCCAAATCTCACACGTTCCTGGATTAGAAATATCAATGGAGCCCATCATTGCTGTGTCAAAATCCTGGAACTCAGTACCTTAAAACACCAAGTCAACAGTAGCAGTTTAAGAAACCCACTCACAAGGGTAACTAGTAATTGGTAATAAATACTGACCTTGTCATTGATGTTATTATCTCATCTTAAGTTAGTATTTATGGGTTTTTTTACCTGCTAAGTGAACAATTCTAGATTAATTAATTAGTTGCACAATTAATACATTTTAATGCTGCCATCTATTTCCGTTTTAGCACTTTTGATTGCTTACTGCCAACACCAGCACCCCAACCCATTCGCAAACATTATGTTTGACCTTCTAACTCAATTCCACATTCCTGCACAATCCCCATATTCTTATTCCCTTCATACCAAAAATATTATTGACCTCCGCAACAAATGTTGTCAATGTCTGTTCTCCATTGCTCAGCACCTATTTAAGAATTTCTGGTTTAATCAGATATCTCTCATTGCCCCAAACTCTAGGAAATGGGAAATAGTCTCTTCGATCCCCTCATCCCAGGAACTTGTTTCAAACTGCTACTGTGGGCGGCACGGTGGCACAGTGGTTAGCACTGTTGCCTCACAGCGCCGGAGACCCGGGTTCAATTCCCGCCTCAGGCGACTGACTGTGCGGAGTTTGCACGTTCTCCCCGTGTCTGCGTGGGTTTCCTCCAGGTGCTCCGGTTTCCTCCCACAGTCTAAAGATGTGCAGTCAGGTGAATTGGCCATGCTACATTGCCCGTAGTGTTAGGTTAAAGGGGTAAATGTAGGGGTATGGGTGGGTTGCGCTTCGGCGGGTCGGTGTGGACTTGTTGGGCTGAAGGGCCTGTTTCCACACTGTAATGTAATGTAATCTAATCTAATGTAAATGCATCATACAACAAGTATGTACATCCGTACTATTTTCTATATTTCTATGTTTAATACGCCTTACCTGTGCTATGCAGAATTGTAGTAAGGTTTCTGTATTGATATCTTCCAATCCCTTTCTAACAAACATTAGCACACTTTTTGCCTTCCAAATCATTTGCTGTACCTGCACATTAACCTTCTGATTCATGTACAAGACATTCAGGCCGTTCTAAATGCAAATGTTTCCCAGTCTCCTACAATTAAAAGATATTTTGCTTATTTTTGTTTTCCGTATAAGTTTGACCAGCACCGCCTTATTTTATCCACCATGTTCTTACCCATTGACCCAAACAACTGAAGCATCTGTGAATCCTTCCCCCTTTTTACCTTACTGAAGCATCTGTGAATCCTTCCCCCTTTTTACCTTCTCACCAGACATTGTGCCATAAGTAAACCTGGATACATTATATTCCGCCACTTCACCTGAATCATTGATTGAGATCGTAAATAGCTGAGGCCCAAGTACTGATGGGCGGCATGGTGGCACAGTGGCACAGTGGTTAGCACTGCTGCCTTGCAGCATCAGAGACCCGGGTTCAATTCCCGCCTCAGGCGACTGACTGTGTGGAGTTTGCACATTCTCCCCTTGCCTGTGTGGGTTTCCTCCGGGTGCTCCAGTTTCCTCCTACAGTCCAAAAATGTGCAGGTCAGGTGAATTGGCCACGCTAAATTGCCCGTAGTGTTAGGTGTAGGGGAATGGGTCTGGGTGGGTTGCGCTTCAGTGGGTCGGTGTGGACTTGTTGGGCCGAAGGGCCTGTTTCCACACTGTATGTAATCTAAAGTACTGATATTTGCGGTACATTGCTAATCACAGCCTGTAAACCTGAAAATGTTCATTTTATTCCCACTCTGTTTTCTGTCGATTAATGAGTTCTCATTCCATAATGACATATTGCTCTTAAATCCATGTCCGAATTTTACGCTTGTGTTGGCAGCTTATTGAATGCTTTTTCAAAATCTGAATACAATACATCCATTTATTTTCCCCTATCAATGCTCAGAGAATGCTGAAAATTTGTCAAATGCAATTTCCCTTTATAAAACAAGTTGACTCTGCTTAATCATATTATGAATTTCTACTTGCTCTTTTATGGCATAATAATGCATTTCAACATTTTGCTTGCTACTGATGTTGTGCTAACTCACATCTAGAGTTCCCGCATTTCTCCCTTTGTTCATTCTGAAATAATGGGGTGATGTTTGCAATCTTCGGGAACTGTTCTAGAACCGAAAGAATTCTGAATGATTATTATCTGAACGGTGATAGATTGGAAAAGGGGGAGGTGCAATGAGACCTGGGTGTCCTCATGCAAGTGTTCACATGCAGCAGTCAGTGAAGAAGGACAGTGGTATGTTGGCCTTCATCATGAGAGGATTTGAGTACAGGTGCAAGGATGCCTTGCTGCAATCGTACAGGGCCTTCGTGAGACCACATCTAGAGTATCACGTGCAGTTATAATCTCCTAATCTGAGGAAGGATATTCTGGCTGTGAAGGGAGTGCAGTGAAGGTTTACCAGACTGATTTCTGAAATGGCAGCATTGACATATGAAGAGAGACTGGATCAATTAGGATTAATTCACTAGAGTTCAGAAGAATGGGGTGGGGGCTGGAGGGCTGGTGGTGGAGGTGTGCAGAGCTCATGTGAATCTATCAAATTCTAACAAGAATAGGCAGGGTAAACACAGGAAGGGTGTTCCTGATGAGTGGTGAATCCAAAACCGGGCATCATAGTGTCAGGTTGTGAAGAAGGGCAACGAGGTCTGAGATTTGGAGAAATGTCGTCACCCAGAGGGTGGTTAGCCTGTGGAATTCTCTACCAACGAAAACAGTTGATGCCAGAACATTGATGTTTTTTTCAAGAAGGAGTTAGATGTAGTCCTTAAGGCTAAAGAAATCAAAGGATATGGGGAGAAAGTGCGACCAGGGCACTAGGTACAATGGCGAAAGTGAGTACTGCAGTTGCTCGAGATTAGAGTCCACAGTTTGGTCAGGCAGCATCCGAGGAGCAGGAGAGTTGACATTTTGGGCAAAAGCCCTTCTTTCTGCTGATGGGCTTTTGCTCAAAACGTTGACTCTCCTGCCTGACCTGCTGTGCTTTTCCAGCATCACACTGTGGACTCTATTAGGTACGATGATTAGCTATGATCATATTAAATGGCAGAGCGGGATCCAAGGGCTGAATGGCCTACTCTTTGTTCCTATTTTCCACGTTTCTAAAACCCTATGATGCAGATCACCATATCCAGGAATCCGCCATCACTTAATCCCATTAATTTCCGCAGTATTATCTTTTACTTAGATTGATTATTTTTAAGTTACTATTTCTTGCTAGACCCATAATTGGTTCTCCATTATATATGGAACTTTTTTGTATATTCTGCGAAGTCAGATGTCATGCATTTCTTTAATATTTCCTCAGCTCACTTATAATTTCACCTTGATGAGTCCATGTTTCCTTTCACTGACACCTATCCAGTTTACATTCATATGAATCAAATAAATAAGCAGACAACATCATTGTAAACCCAGAAATCATCATTTTTCATTCATTGTGCATTCCCTCGGTGTAATTCATGAGTTTTAAATTGTTGAGGGAAGAATACAGGAATCCTCTCAGTTTCTTTTCCCTTTCGCCTCTCTGGTAACTGTGTTAATGTAAACCGTGTGCTAAATAAATAAATGGCAGAGTTTCCATTCACAATTACAGATATTCCTAGCAGCAGTGAACAGAGACTTTCTACAAAGGCTTGCAGAATGACAAATGGAAAAATCAGCATTCAGAATGGGTAGAAGGGGTTTTACCATGCAGTGATATCCAGTCACAGAGTAGATGTTAATCCCACTCTATTTAATGTGAATTCTGCTCTCCGAGTCCTGGGTCCATTTCTTGTTTTGGTGGCAGTAAATAGCTCATGTATACTGATCAATGGCAGTGAATACCACACCCATTAACTTTCTCGTGGGCTGATTGTATGGCACAGGCATGCCATAATTTCGTACTGCCGATGAGGTTTCTGAACCAGAGTTTCTTTTATCCCCTAATTTACTTTTATTATCCGTATTGGCTGAGCAAGAAGTTATAGTTCAATATTGAGGTTAACAATCCGATTGGCCTCCGCAGGGTGAATGGTTGCGATGCCACTTGCTCTGGACTTTCCAGCTGAAACTTGCTGTGTGGGTTATGGTCTGACTTGGACTGCTGCAGAGACAGCCTGAGCTCTTTCCCATTGTCCACCTGTGGAGCAAGTGACCCCATCTTCACTGGTCCGTGCTCAGACCGTTTTGAATTGTCCAGATTCACCTCCCGGATCACTCACTGGATTGTAGTTGGTGGTGTCTAAGGTTCACCAGGAGGTGTGCTGTTCAGAGGTAGGACGGTCATCAGTTTCTAGGGTGTTGGCCGTGTTCCTTTTGGCATCTTCGCATACATGGGGTCTATTGTATTTGTCAATGGGAGTGCAAAAGCAGCATACTGAGGAAGTTAGAAATGTGAAAGAAAATAGAAAATTCTGAAAATCAGTAAGTCAGCAAGTCAGGAAGCAAAAGTGGAAAAAGAAACTGAATTAACTCATTCAGTTAATAATCTTTCTCTGGCCTAAATGGTTTATTGTCTCCTGGATTTTGAAGCACTATAGTTCTGTAGATGGGAACGGAATTGTTACTGGGATGTATCTTGCCGCGAAGGAAAAGGGAATTCTCTTGTTGAGATTTGTTTGAGGTGCCATTGTTGTCAAGACATAGGAAAATTGGCAGGCAACTTATGCACAACAAGATCCCCCAAATGGCAATGAGTTCGTGATCAGCTCATCCATTTTGTGAATTAGATTGACACCAGGGCGAACTGCTTTGAATAGCGCTGTGGGACATTTCACATTCTCTCAAGAGGGTATTTAGGGCTTCAGGATAATGGGTCAGCTGAGAAATCACAACAACCACTTGGAGGATCCAGGTTTTTGCTCAAGTTTCTGGAGAGGTGAGAACGCTACACTGAGAGCTTCAGTTGACCGGAGAAGTGAAGGAAAACCTTCATGTTTCAGGCCCTTTGGCACTTGTGTCAGCTCCATTTTTATTCATATTGTTGTCTGAGCCAGGGATGATTGCAAGGATAAGAGATTCAGTTAAACCATGGCCTTCAGTAAACATATGATCAAATGCAGGGAATGAGATAGTGTTGAGCGGAATTAAAGAGACGGTAACAATCTCATCAAAAAGAAGCCATGATGTGGAGGTGCCAATGTTGGAGTGGGGTGGACAAAGTTAAGAATCACACAACACCAGGTTATAGTCCAACAGGTTTATTTGGAAGCACTAGCTTTCGGAGCACTGCTCCTTCATCGGGTAGCTGTTGAAGGCAAAGCGCTCCGAAAGCTTGTGCTTCCAAATAAACCGGTTGGACTATAACCTGGTGTTGTGTGGATTTTTAACCACATCAAAAAGAAGAGCAGTTTTTTCATTAGGCAGCCAAAGTTTGAAGTAAACCAGCAACAAACTGAGCAATTGAAACAAAAAGTCATCATTTTGTAAGACCATAGTAAACAGAAACAGGAGTAGGCTTTCATTCGGGAGCGAGGGTGCAATGTGTATCTCCAGATGCCACTCCACCCTTTCTTCCACATCATTTGCTTGACAGAAGTTGACCCTAGCACAGCCGTCTCTCTCTCTCTCTCTCTCTCTCTCCTGGGCTCTAACATCCATCCCAACTGTAAAATCTTAGAGCTTCCTTCAGCAGCCACATCAGCTTTCTTCCTGCAAGACCAACAGCCTGAACTCTGGCATTGCTAAGGGTGATGATGTTCCTGGCCAATCAGTTAGGCTAGCAGCTACGGAGGATGGGGTGTCCACCAACGTGAAAGCTAGGAAACTCGCAATTGGTCAGTTATAGTCCACATGTGACGGCTGTGGGGAAGGCTTCCAATGAGCACTTGGCCTCCAGGTGGCATTGCTTCTGGGTGTTGAGGGGGCATTGATCTTCCAGTAGTCTGTCATTTCAATTCTCCACCTTAATCACACAATGACTTCTCCATTTTGGGCCTCTTGTGTGGTTTTAACGCAGCTTACCTTAGATTCAAAGAACAACTCTTCATTTTTAAACTTGACAGTCTCTAAACACTTCCAGACTCAACCATTTATGCAACAATTTTGGACTGTAATCTTTGCCGTTATACATTGTGGTTTGGATGATCAGAGTTGAAGGTGATGCTCCTATTCCCATTTTACCAACTTCTCTGGCCCTATCTTTTGTTTTGATACCTGCCCCCTTACTTTTTGTTATTCTTTATTTGCTCTCACCTGCTTTCCATTTTCTCCCATGCTTTTCCATCTCCTCCGACTAACCCCACCATCCCCTACCAAAACACACCTTGTCCTGCTTTTGCATTCACTCAAAACCTGATACACCTCTAGCTTTTTCCACTTCTGATATAGAGTTGCTGCCCCGAAAAGTTTCAAGCCTGACTGCTGGATGTAGTAAGTTTTGTTTTGTTGTTCCAGCATTTGCAGCGTTTTGAACAAAAAGGATAATACAGTGAAGACTAGATATTGAAATCAAATCAGAAAACGCTGTCTGTGCTTCTTTCACGAGGCAGCATCAGCAGAGAAAGGAAAATAGCTAACATTTCAAGACCACCCTCAAGTCAACAGCAGCCCCAACTTGCATTGTAATCGCGCTTTTATCAAAATGAAACAGCCCAAGCTCCCATTGAAGAGATGTGGATCTGGATTACAAGGTGTGGGAGGGCCTGGCTAGGAGTCTGTCTGCCACGCTCTTGTGAAGGTGGATTGTGACTAAAGAATAGGAGTTGGGTTTGGATTTAAGAATAGAATTGAGACAAGGGACAATAATTCACTGTGCCTTCTACACTGCATTTATCATTCTAATCACACCTTACATTATTCAGCATTTTATTCTTGCAAAATATCATTCAGAAACTCTAAGGAACTTTAGTGGTCATTTAATCACAAAAGGCTAGCTGAGAAAGAGCTAATTCTCATTCAGAAACTTTTTAAAAATCCAGTGAATTGAAGAATCACAGGCAAGACTTCAGTATACCTTTGGGGCTCTCTGCCTGTATTCCCGATGAAGGGCTTTTGACCGAAACGTCGATTTTACTGCTCCTTGGATGCTGCCTGAACTGCTGTGCTTTTCCAGCACCACTCTAAGCTAGACTCTGGTTTCCAGCATTTGCAGTCATTGTTTTTACCTTCAGTATACCTTTGAATGCTATTGAACCAGACTGTTCAAGATTTAAGCCCAGTTCAATGACTTACACTTCTAAATCTGTTCCAGTCCTCTCGTGCCCTCCAGATGTCGAGGTAATATCTACTCATATCCGTCAGCAGTTTGCAAACAAATGAGCATGTGCGACCAAAGCCAAGAATAACTGAGACAAGAGAGAGGCCATGGAGTCTGGAGATTTTTGACAGTATAGGAAAAATATTGATTCATTCTCTGTCTTAGGATCTAGAGCATCCTTTACGTCCAATGGGTCTTCAGTGGTGGCCAGGCCTTTCATCGTCTACATCCTCAGTGCTAGAATTCTCATCTTGAACTTCTTTCTCTGGATCTTCCTCCTCTTTTAAGAAGTCCTTTAAAACCTATTTCTTCCAGCAAGCAAAAGCCTTGTTCCTTCTCTTGGAAAGATGGCTTACAAGAGAGGTTTTGAAGAATTGTAAAAAGAAAATAGTGATTAAAAGTTGAAGGACAATCCACTCAGGGTTTAAGAATGGGAGAGAGGCTCAGACACAACACAGCTGCTGCCCGTGAATTGATTAAAAATTTGAAGGACGGCCTGATAGACAGCCCTAAGGAGAGAGTAGAGCGGTTTGATTAATGTTGGATTTCATTGGCAAATAACCTGCTCTGAGCTAATGGGCCAAACAACCTCTCCTATTACTGTAAAGTTGTGGTCCTGTCGTCCTACGATTATACCTAAAGCAGGGCAATCAAATAACTTTTACTAAGCAAGACTATTTATCAACTGTGTCTTTTGTGGATCCCTGTACCTATACTGTGCTGCACTTGATTAGTTCTGTTTGAAGCTATCCATCCAGTGCTCTGGCACGGGTCCCCACAGACAGAACTCAGCCTTTCTCAAATGTCTTTTGATGGTGGTTGGTTACACAGGACGTGGGAGTTCCCAAGCTTCACTAAACAGGTCCCGCTGTGCTCTGCATAATGAAGTTGTCAAGGACGTTGTACAAGGTACCTTGGGAAGGGCAGACACTCTGCCAGTAACAATGTGGCTATTCTGCAAAAACTGCTGCACTCTTCCACTCTGTATGTTGTTGCTGGAGACGGCTTGAGAAGAACTAATGAATTGTAGTTAAAATTGTTCTGCAGTTTCTCCGTGAGCATTACTAAAATTGTATTCAATGTCTTGTGTTTGTGTATGTATTTTGAATGAGTTAAACAGTGCAAGGCATATTTGATATGAATGTGGGCTTATGTTCATGTGCTAATGTTAAGGCCAATAATTCCCAGCCAATAGGCTGCATCAGAAGGTGCAGGACCAGGCATGTACATCAGAGCTTGCATGTGTGCTGAATGAAGCTGTACTAAGCTACTACTGGTTTACATCGGGTGCAGACCTAGAATGGGGTCTCTGGTCACTATGCCTGGACATGGCGGGTGACATTGACCCAGTGAGAAACTCACTGATGTCTTCAGTTGGTTCATGAAAGGAGGAGAAGGCAATCAAAAGGAGAATGCGGTGATATAGCCAAGAGTATGCAGTGTGGCAAACATCTGCTCATCCCAACTGGACAATCAGGGATGTATTTTTCTGTGTAAAGGATTATTGATCTGTAGGAGAGGTGATAGCCTCATGGTATTATCGCTAGGCGATTAATCCAAATACCCAGATAATGTTCTGGAATCATGGGTTCAAATCTCACCAGGGCAAATTGCAGAGTTTGGATTCAATAAAGGTCTGGTGATTAGAGTCTTAGTAATGACCCTGAAACCATTGCTGATTGTCAGGGGAAAACCCATCTGGTACACTAATGTTCTTTAGATCAGGAAATCTGATGTCCTTACCTGGTCTGGCCTATACATGACCCTCCATCATAGAATGCCTACAGTGCGGAAACAGGCCATTTGGCCCAACAAGTTCACACCTATTCTCTGAACAACACCACACCTCCCACCCAACACTATCCCTGTAACTGTGCATTTCCCATGGCTAATCCATCTAATCTACACATCTCTGAACACTATGGGCAATTTAGCATGGCCAGTCCACCTAACCTGCACATTCTTGGATTGTGGGAGGAAATCGTAGCACCCAGAGGAAACCCACACAGACACGGAAAGAATGGGCAAATTCCACACAGGCAGTCATCCGCGGGTGGAATCAAATCTAGGTCCTAGGTACAGTGAGGCAGCAGTGCTAACCATTGAGCCACCGTGTTGCTCCAGTCCTACAGCAATGTGGTTGACTCAGAATTGCTCACAGGCCATTTAGGGATGGGCAATAAATGCTGGCCTCGCTAGCTGATGCTTGCAACCTGTGAATGAATAAGGTTAAAAAAAAAGTCTCTTAAACTAAGTATGTAAGCTAACTTCTGGTTTGAATCTGAAAACAGGCATATGTTCTTTCAAGGAGAAAGTGAGGTCTGCAGATGCTGGAGATCAGAGATGGAAATGTGTTGCTGGAAAAGCGCAGCAGGTCAGGCAGCATCTAGGGAGAAGGGCTCCTGAAGAAGGGCTAATGCCCGAAACGTCGATTCTCCTGTTCCCTAGATGCTGCCTGACCTGCTGCGCTTTTCCAGCAACACATTTCCATCTCATATGTTCTTTCAAGGATACTAAGAGGGCTGAATGCTGTTTTTAGAAGACCAACAACAATGGCTCTACAGTGTTTGGTACATCTTTGTACAGACTGAGCAGTTATGTTTTAAGACAGCGATGGATAGATTCTTGATTAGTAAGGGAATCAAGGGGTGAAGGTAGGAGAATGGGGGGTGAGAAACAGATTAGCCATGATTGAAGGGCAGAGTAGACTCAGTGGACTGAATAGCCTAATTCTGTTCCTATGTCTTATGGTCTTTTGGCCTATGGTCTTATAACTTGGAATGCATTTCCTGAGGGTGGGTTGGATCCAAATGCAATAGTGATTTTCAAAGGAGAATTGGAGAAGTTTCTGAGGAGAAAATAAATTCTAGGCTGCAGTTAAATAGCTGGGCAGTGGGACAAGGTGAGCTACTCTTTCAGGGTGTTGGCATGGACACAATGAGCTGAACGTACAAACTTGTATTCTCATAGGAACCTATAAAACTCTAACAGCACTTGACAGGGTAACTGCAGGAGAGTTGTTCCTGATGACTGGGCAGTCCAGAACTAGGGGTCACAGTCTAAGTGTGTAAGACAGGCTCGTCAGGCGTGAGATGAGGAGAAATTTCTTCACCCAGAGAACTATGAGCTTGTGGAATTCTCTGCCACAGACAATGGTTGAGGCTAAAACATTGAATATTTCAAGCAGAAGTTAGGTATGGTTCTTAGGGCTAAACGGATCGAAGGTTTGGGGAGAAACGTGGGACTCAGTTGGATGACCAAGCCATACTCATAATGAATGGTGGAGCAGGCTCGAAGGGCTGAATGGCCTCCTCCTAGTTTGTATGTTCTATATAACATCCTCCTTCTATCCCATAATCAGTCCCTAGCTGCATATGCTGCCAAAGCTGTTTGGGTATTGGAAGTAGGTCCCTTCACTTGACGCTCTGAACCCATTTATTTCTCTGGCTTGGAACAATCGTGTAACCAAGCTCAACGTCCCCCCGAATAAGGAGGGTAAGCTATTCCCAAATCCACCACCATTTTCAGCCAGAGGCTGGTTATGGGACAGAAGGAGGCTGTTATATAGAACATATAAAACAGGAGGAGGCCATTCACTTGTGCTTCTCAACAATGATCAAAGCTGTACTTTTTCTTAAAAGGAAATGAAGTAAGTTATATTCTGGACCCATAGCAATGACACATGAGACTGTGCTAGCTTGTTTGTTTTCAAATTAGAAGACACTGGCTGAAAGATGACATTTTTCCAAGGCTGGATTGGTATTTACCGTGGGGAGTTGTGCAGGTACTTTGTGAAAGCGTGATGATAATAGTTTCTGATATCACTTTCATTCCTATCAGACAGCAGCATAAGTCTAATCGCCAGTTCCATAACCTCAGTTTTCTCTCTGGGCTTTGATTCCAAAGCTTTGAACAGGATTGATTCTATTTAAATATTTATGCCGAACTGGAGCTTGCTAATTCCCTGAAGGTAATGAATTTGAAGCTTCCTTGTTTGGTCTTACAGAATGTGCTGAGACAGTGTTGTTTTAGCAAAGGAATTACAAAGCCCCTTACTTTAAATCACTGAATGAGGGACACTTTGACACAAGAGCCTTTTTAACCACAAAAACCTGGATGAAATATTCATGCACTTTCTCCAATTAATGCCAAAACCTCAAATTAAAATTATCAACCAAGTGAAGCTGAGTTTGTTACAGTATAAACACACATTCATTACATCATTTCCTTTATCCATTTCTGCTCAGACAATTTGTCAAGAAATGGTCAAAACTGTAGTGATTCTCCTTCCTCATTTCGGATATATTTTATTCAAACTGAGTCTGCTGGCTCAGATGTAGTGACACTACCACTGCACTGCAAGAGAACTTGCTCCTCATTGTACGCTGCCTGACCAACTGTGAGGTTATTGTTCTCTGGACAACAACAATTTCCATTTGTGTAGCATCTTTAATTTAGAAGGATACAAAATGCCTCCTCCAGGTGCCTCACTGAGGAGTAAAGAGAAACAAAAAGGATGGTGCTGAGCTGAAGGAAGAGCTACTAGGGAGTGTGAGGAAGCCTTGCAGTTCTCCATCTACCTGAATGATGGCTGGTTTGACAGGAGGGTCTGAGAGGGAGGTGGAGGGAACTTAAGAATTCTGAGCAAATCAGGCATGGCCTCCAGTATCAGTATGGTCAAAAAGTAAGGGATCCATCAATGAGCAGTGTCAGGAAGAGCCATTTCCAAAAAAACAATCCCCTTTCAGATGTAACATGCACGAAAGGCATCAACATACAAGTAAATGATGCCATGTAGCTTTTCCAGTGGTTGGTATGATTTGAGCTGAAATCTACAGTATGAGCATGGACATTCAAGCATGGGCTCTTAATCACTTCCAGGCTTTCATTGTCTATGAGTTATTAAGATGCAATCACTTCTTCATAAGATTAGTGTTAGATTCCGTCTTTTATGCAATGCTTGTTTAATTCTATCTTTGGAAGCTCAGTTCCTTGAGTTGAGCCAGAATGACCCAGAATGGAGTGCCCGCTCCAGCAAAAGTGTCAGATCTGCTGTGCAGTTCCACACAAGTGTACAACCCTGTTCCCTCCTTTGTCTTGGCTTCCAATGCCACTCTTCACCTTCCCAACTCCAGAGAGTGCTCACTCGCTACATAATCCTGTCACCCACTGCTACTCTCTTACCCTCCCCAATCCAAATGCCCAACATTGTGCTCACTTCTCCTCTGTCCAGTCCTGGTACCCTCTGCTGGATGCTGTCCCTGCCTAGTCCTGATTCTCAACTGCTGCGGTCTCTTTCCTTGCTTTGCTGTTGACCCGACTTTGTCTATCTATGTAGCTAAATGGACTCATTTTATCCATACCCCAGGAGATTGGGATCACTAATTGGCACGTCTTAGTGGGTAAGCTTAAACCTGGGTTTCTTGTGGTGTAGTGGCAGTGTTTCTATCTTTGAGACAGAGAGTCTGGTTTCAAATTCACTCTCCCCAGAGATATGCCATAACATGTCTGAACATCTAAAAATAACTACACCTGGTTTTAGTGATCATCAAAATTTAATGTGGCCTTTTCTGTTGGTGACTGGGACAACCTAGCCAGAAAAACTGGATTTGGTGCTTTTTGCTCAGTGCAAGCATATGATGTCCATTCGATTCAGCACCTTCCGAAATGTGAAGGTGTGTCATCACAATAATTCGGCTTGACCATTTAGTTTGGTGTGGCAAGATGTGAAGAGTTTTTCTAAATTTAAATACAGGGGCAGTCCAAATAAGTTAATGTTGCCATTAAATGAAAGTTTTAATGATTGAAAATGCTATTGTGGCTTGTGTGTATCTCTGTCAGCAGTAGTTAGTGACTGCACTTCTTTGTGTCAAGAACTTGTGGTTTCAAGTCCAACTCCTGAATCTGGGACCCATACCAAGGCTGATTCTTCAATGCAGTACTGAGGGAGTGTTGCATTGTCAGAGATAACAGGTGCCTTTCAGTTGAAATGTTAAAGCAATATCCTGTTTGCCCTCGGATTAGGACAGACAATGGTCTTATCCCTATCTCAAAGAAGGAGGAGGGTTATGCCTGGTGTCCTAGGCAATACCATTCCCCCTTGACCAACATCACTAACACATACCCAAAGGCAAAATACTGAGGTGCTGAAAATCTGAAGTAGAAGCCAAAAACTGCTGCAAGATTCAGCAAGCTAGATATTATGGGGAGGGGAGAGGGATAGTGCCTCCCAGTAAGTGATATCTTTGCAGGACAGATGAAAACAGTGTGAGGCACATGGAAAGTCAATGCCATAAACAAACCACTTTATTCCGGCATACACATCAATACCAATGGCAAGAAAAGAATGCTAGTGCACTCCTTATTCTTGAATGAAAATGTTACACAAGGTTCACAATTCCATGCACCACATATTTATTATCCACTAATTAACAAATCTAGTTTTCCCTCTGGTTTCACTTTCTTCACTCTGACTTCCAGAACATGATGCATCTGGACCTGAGACGGAGATATTTTTTCCTGATTTTGCACTTGACCTTCAATTGGAATTTTCCCCTTCGTCAAATGTCTCTGCCTAACTCTGACTCGGATCGGAACTGGATACAGGCAGTGTTTGGGGGAACTATAGGTGCTCTGTTCACCCTCTAACTATGCAGTTCATCTGACTCATTTGATTCTTCCCACTCCTTTCTTTTTCATGAACCTCTGAATGTAAACTACATAGACAAATGTAACCTTTTGAATATTAAAATCTTGACTAATCATGGGTGATCACACATATTTTTATGACTCTCCCGTGTAGCCATTTCAACCAGTCATAATAATGTTTTTTTCACCTGAATCTTCTGATTCAGCTTCACACTTCTTTCTTTCGCTCTACCCCTGTCTTGACTCTCTTTTGATCTGCATTGTTTTTCTTCGGCTGACTCTGCTAAATGTGGCTTCAGCAATGAAATCTTGTCTCTGGACTGTCTTCCAAGAAACAGTTTAGCTGATGTTCTACCAATAGTGGTATGAGGTGTATTACTATAAATAAACAAAAGTATTTGCTAGTTTGTGATTCAATGATATCTGACATCTCTTCCAGTTTGGATCAAGCATTAGTTTAACAAGATAACACTTAATAATTTGTACGGTGTGTTTTGCTGTTCAACTTGAAGCAGGATGGCACAGCGAAACTCAAACCTATTATCATGAAATTTGAAAAATATTCTGAACAAAATGAGTCCATTCTCAGACAAAGTAGTTTCCTCAGGAACCCATAAGCAGCAATTAAACAATTCAAAATCTCCAAACCTTCTTTAGTTGTTGTTCAATTTATTGCAAACGCTTCAGTCTGTGATAATAGAATGACTATCCATTGAAATGAGTAGTTGTTGCCCCTTAAATCTCTTCTAAATCAAGGTACAGCCTCTACCACACCTGAGCTGGTCACTTCCAGGGCTGCAAAGATATGATGGTGGCTTCCTCTCTGAAGCTTGTCCTTGTCTAACCATAGCCACCAAACATGGCTCCTTGCCAGCCTCTTAGTCAAACTGATCCCCTAGTGGTGATCATGAACATCAGGTAGCAACTGAAATCCAAACCCGACATTACAACTCTGGCCCTCCACTTGACATAAACTTTAACAACAGACAATTCATCTTTACAAATTTTAAAAAAAGGCCTGATTTCTAAATCCAGTTTTTGTGTAGGTCTCCCATTTGTAACATACCTTTGTTCTACCATTGTCATATACGGTGACTGGCATCTAGATGTGAGGCGAAACATATTATCCTCCCTATTGGGTCCTGGGTCAGATGGGGATAATAATCTAGACTCCACATTGGCATTGTAATTATCTTCCAATTGTCTGTACTTAGGGCAGACTGACACGCAACCAAAGTCCATCTCTAAATCTGGGCTCTAGATGGACACTAGGCATTAGGATTTAAAATGTCCATCAATGATCTGTGATCAGTGTCAATTGTATATTCGTGCAAGTTGGTGAAATCATCTTACTCCAAAAATCACATACAGTGCTTCAATATCTACCTAATATAATTCCTCTCATGATCACTGGTCCTTCCTCAGCATTATCCAAAATGTCAGAGATCATGGCATCTAATCTGCAATGTAGAGGCATCAAATGCTTTTCAACTCTTTTGGACACATATCACAATGGACAAACATTGCATCATCTTCCAGTTGACTTTTACACAACCTGAATACACCTTTGTTCAAAAGTATGGAACATTCTTCCTCAAGAGTTTGTTATCTGAATGCCTCAAATTTGTGAAATTTGGTATGAGATTACAATATGCAAAAGAAAATCTGTGTTTAGAAATATTCTGAGGGTGTGGTACATTTCTAATGGCTTGAACCTCATTCTGCATAGGGTGTAATCCAATTTGTGACCAAAATACTCTTGAACTTTAAAGAAGTTCACATTTGACTGCCTTCACCTTAATTCCATGCTTTTCCAAAAGCAGCTTTTTTAGCCAATCATCATGAAGTTGCTCTTTTGGACTGGGAGTAAGTATGCAATTCAATTTTCAGGAGGCTTTCCCTACAGGACACTGGTTAGAAAGATTAAAACATATGGGTATGTAGGAGGTAATGTACTGCTATGGATTATTTATTGGCTAACAGAGAGTTGGAAAAAATGGGTCATTCTCACGTTGGCCCATTGCTCCTTGACTTGACTTGAACAGTCACACTTCCCATTATATGGATTTTGCAGTCTATGACTTCTTAATTCTTTATATTGTTTCTTCAGATGATGTTGACTCAAGTCTTGAATATATAGTGATTGAGGAATAATGCAGATTGATGTCTCTCTGTAAACCTCTGTCCAGTGCGGCTCTATATGATATTAATTAGACTATAACATCCTGTGAACTTTCACTGAGCATTTTTCTGCTTTTTATTGCGTGAACCTTAAATGACTTCTTATTGATCTAAAAGGCCTTCAGCAAGTTTGCCTTCATTGCTCACTCCTTTGAGTACAGGAGTTGGGAAGTCATATTGAGGTTGTACAGGACGTTGGTAAGGCCTCTTCTGGAATACTGTGTCCAGTTCCGGTCACCCAGTTACAGGAAGAGTATTAGTAAACTGGAAAGGGTTCAGAAGAGAGTTACCAGGATGTTGCCAGGTATGGAAAGTTTCAGTTATAAAGAAAGGCTGGATAGGCTGGGACGTTTTTCCCTGGAGCATAGGAGGTTGAGACGCAACTTTATAGAAGTTTATAAAATAATGAGGGGTATAGATAGAGTTAATGATAATTATCTTTTCCCGAGGATGGAGGATTTCAAGACTAGTGGGGCACAGTTTTAAAGTGAGAGGAGAGAGAGATTTAAAGACATGATGGCAACCTTTCTACACAGAGTGTAGTTCACGTGAGGAAGTGGTGGATGTAGGTACAATTACAACATGTAAGCATTTGGATAAGTAATGAATAGGAAAGGTTTGGAGGGAAATGGGCCAGGAGCAGGCAGGTGGGTCTAGTTTAGTTTGGGATTATGTTTGGTTTGGACTGATTGGATCAAAGGGTCTGTTTCCGCGCTGTATGACTCTAACTTTCTAACTGTTTACAGTGACTGTCCAAATAATAAGACAGGCTCACTGGAAGTGCTAATACAATGGATAGACATTCTGGTGGAAATGCTCCATGGTATTTTGATCATTTATTATGGACCCCAGGAAGTCTAATGGCATAAGGACAGACAAGTGCATGGAAGCTTCTTGGTGGTTAACACCCATTTGCCCTCCTTCAGCTGATTAACTTGTGCTTCTCTTACAAACAGAAACTTGGAAAAACCACAAAGGTAGTAGGTCCACCAAATGGTATTTTAGGGTTGGGGGTGTGGTGATAGCTCTGATGTGGCACCGGTGTTACTATCACTGACTTAGCTGGTTGTGCCCTGTATTCTGGCTATGACTATGCTGTAATGACTGACTAATCCTCCCTATCAGAAAAGGCACTCTTCAGCCAATTTCCCTTTGGATCAGACCACTTGCAGCTCTCCCTGAATGTTGTCCATCAAGCCATTGAGCCATCAAGCCATTGAACCATTGAGCTTTTCAGACAAAGAATAGCCATTTTATTTTCCCTGACAGCCCCTACTGGAAGGGAATAATTTATACAACTATGGGGTCTTCAAGGGAGCTCCCAAGGAGTATCACAGTCAGTGAAATCATTTCTTGAAGATTAAGCTAGTTCTACCTGCTTGGTCCTGGCCCATTTCCCTCCAAACCTTTCCTATTCATGTACTTATCTACTGTAAATGTTTAAATAATGTGATTGCACACACATCCACCACTTCCTCAGAAAGTTCATTCCATATGCGAACCACCCTCTGTGTAAGAAAGTTACCCTCACGTCTTTTTAAATGTGTTTATATAAAATGTGCTCAGTAAGATCCTACAAATGTTAAAAAAAAACCTGTTTTGAAATTGGAGCAGAAATTGCTGAAGAATATCAGCAGGTCTGGCCATATCTTTAGAGAGGGAAACAGAATTAATGCGATAAGTTCTGAAGGATTACCATTGAACTTGAAACGTTAACTGTATGTCACTGCAGATACGCTGAGTTTCTCCAGCACTTTTTAAAAAAATTTCAGATCCCCACAGGTTCTGTTTTGGTTAGGTTAGAAGAAGGATTTAGAGATGGAAATGTGTTGCTGGAAAAGCGCAGCAGGTCAGGCAGCATCTAGGGAACAGGAGAATCGACGTTTCAGGCATTAGCCCTTCTTCAGGAATTCCTGAAGAAGGGCTAATGCCCGAAACATCGATTCTCCTGTTCCCTAGATGCTGCCTTACCTGCTGCGCTTTTCCAGCAACACATTTCCATCTCTGATCTCCAGCATCTGCAGACCTCACTTTCTCCTAGAAGAAGGATTTACTCTGGTGTGGACACCTTGGAGGACTGTTCAGCTTTGATGTACCACACTGTCTGCCATATCCAACCAAGGTTACATTCAGAGCATGGCTTTTACAAACAATGACACCTCTGACAATGCAGCCCTCCCTCAGTGTTGCACCGGTATGTTTGAGTTTTAACTGGCGACATGTTGCTTCGTTGTCTCCTGGGCTGTTGTAAAGTCCGTGTGGAGTCGAGACAAATCTCCCAAAGTCTTTTTATCTCCCTCGGACACTTCCATTTCCTCCCAGTGTTGCCTTTCGAGGGCAGAAAGGGTGTTACATGAAATTGTGCCATCTGCTGGACGGGATATGTACTGAAAATTCTTAGGTGGCTACAATGGTGAGCTTGCATCTCAGCTAACCTACTTTGGGTAACTCCCTTCTCTGGGCAACTCACCAATTTACACCTTGCCCTGACAATCATCTTATTTGTCTGTTTATTTAGAGGAAACAAAAAGTTAAAAGGAGACCAGGGCATCTTACTAAATTAAGAGTTACACTGTAGAAATTTGATAGGCCTCATATTTGTTTGTCCTATGATTATCTGATTTTGGAAGTTTATTTTTATTTGCAGCACTGATTTGATCCTTTCTAACTTGCATATTACATCATAAACAATCATCTATATGACAGGGGATGGATAGATATACACATCACGGTCCCTCTGAGCATAAATGCTTCCCAGGATCCTTCTGTATCCCCCTTACTTGTCTGTCCTACCCAAGTGCATCACATCATGCTTAGTCAGATTGACTTCCATTTGCCACTGATCAGCCCATCTCTACCCTCCTGTAATCTAAAGCTATCATCTTCACTACTTAATACTGATGATTTTATCCTGCGGTAATTTCACTGAAGATATAAGCCTTTCTACAGTCAGCAGTCAAACCAACCACAAACACTGGATCAGTGTAGCCTCAGAACTCATAAGGTGAACTCACAAGATGTCCTTCTCCCCTGTCTATGTGGTATTTCACCCACTGGTCTCACCACCTTGCATTAGTTTGTGGAAGGCACATGTACTTTTGAATGATACCGAGTGACAGAACAGAGTTGCCAAGCCCTAAAGTTTGACTCAGAGTCTCCAGAAATTGAAGAATGAATCTTTATGATCCAACTGGAGAAAGACAGTCAGGATAATTAAAAATCAGTGTGTTTAAAATGAAAATCTCAGAACGAATTTGCTTATCATTTGTTGGAACCCATTGGAAATGGGAGAAAGGTCTGTTGTAATGAAGATTGGAGAATCCTACAATTCTGTGTGAGCATAGGAAAGCAGGACTGATTGAAGATGGAGGTGTTAGTGGATTAACAGGGAGATGAGGCAGTGGAAGATGGAAAGTCATCCATTAGGAACATGTCCAGTCAGTGTTGTTCCCTCTTTGCGCAATGAATTACCTGTGACCCTATGGTCATGGTGATCTATAGGCTTTCCTGGCTGGGACATCCTTTAACTGTATACATCTAGGCCAAGTTGCTATTCATTTCTGCTCCTTCAATTATGCTGATTGAGATCCTTCTTTGAAGACTTTTGAGTTGTTCCTGGATAAAGACATTTAGGATTTTGGTCAAATTTGGGATATTTCTTTTTGTTGATTAGATTCCCTACAGTGTGGGAACAGACCCTTTGGCCCAACCAGATTCTGGATTAGCGGTACTGGAAGAGCACAGCAGTTCAGGCAGCATTCGAGGAGCAGTAAAATCGACGTTTCGGGCAAAAGCCCTTCATCAGGAATACCCTTTGGCCCAACCAGTCCACACCAACCCTCCGAAGTGTAACCCACCCAGACCCATTTCCCTCTGACACACCTAGCACTCTGGGCAATTTAGCATGGGCAATTTACCTAACCTGCACATCTTTGGACTGCGGGAGGAAACCGGAGCACCCAGAGGAAACCCATGCAGACACAGGGAGAATGTGTCCACACAGACAGACAGTCACCTGAGGCTAGAATTGAACCTGGTGCTGTGAGGCAGCAGTGCTAACCACTGAGCCACAATGCCATTACAGAATTCTTCTTCAGCCAAAGACTATATTAATATCTCTTGCCTGTGGCTCTTGGGAATATTTTATCCTCAGTAAAGATGAATAATTACCATCTTCAAATTTCAACCATTTGTCAAATGGAATCAATTTTAAACATTACCCCCCATTTCCCAAAGCAGTTGTAGTATGTTCACAGAGTTACCAGTTTGTCGACTGTCCATCACCAGATTTCCCACTTTATTTCCTTATCTGCATATCCTCTGTTTCTCCGTTCAGATAAAACAGGAACGAGAATGCAGCTTTCTTGTGGGCACCAACATTGGCTTTCAGTAATAGGAGCAACGTCACATTGAATCAGGTATTGAGTAGGGAGATGGTAGAGGCGGAAGAGGCTGGCAGTTTTTTGGAAACAGAAATCTTGCAAACCTCTGCCAAGCTGACCCTGTGGAGGATCTTTTGAGGTTCCTGTGTTGCCTGGGGGGGTGTCAAAAAGCCTGCACTAGGTTCACACAGTTAATTAAACTAGTTTGTGAGTTCACAAGTGTAAAATGCTCTTACAAATGCGATTTCTACTGAGGGTGGCATGGTGGTTCAGTGGTCCGCTCTGTTGCCTCACAGCAGCAAGAACCTGGGTTTAGTTCCGGCCTTGGATATATGGAGTTTGCATGTTCCCCTCGTGTCTGTGTGGGGTTTCCACCAGATGGCCTGGTTTCCTCCCACAGTCCAAAGATGTGCAGGTTAGATGCATTTGCTATGGTAAGTGCAGTGTTACAGGGATAGGCTTGGGTCTGGGTGGGATGCTCTTCGGAGGGTCAGTGTCAACTCAATGGACTGAATGGCCTCTTTCTGCGCTGTCAGGGTTCTATGATTCTATGAAGGTAGTCAAAGTTTGAGAGCATTGTTGAAAAGAGAGACATCTTACATCTTGAACTCATCAGAACCACAGCATGAATGCCAAATTTCAAAAGCTCACACCAATTTGTACAGCAGAAGAATAGGATCCTTTTTCAAAAATCTTCTGAGGCAATACCTTGGCCAATCAGAGTTGACTTGCCAAACAATCAGCATCCTTTTAAACATTCAGCAAAATTCAACTTCTGTTAACAAGTGACTATTATTGGAGATTCAAATCATGGACATTTCAACTGGAGGTATTAAAATTGATGAGGACAGCAATCTTGATCCATGCATCCATGTGGATCCCACACCTCCCAATGATCAGCCTGGTGTACCTGGTCTCATTAACCCTACAATAGCCAGATGCAAGTGGACTTCTTGATGTAAAACTTCTCATTCATTCTCTTGCCTATCACATTTGGCACAGACAAAGGCTTTGAATCCAACATCCCAAGTACTGGATCTTTAGTCCATGACCGACCATTTCTATTTCCTGGCCCAATTCCCTTATTGAGATAATCATGGACATTGTGATCTTGTCCCTGGAGGAAAATTCTTTCAGCACAGCGGGATCTAAACATATTGGAAGGGTGAGTGGTGTCCCCTTGCTTTTCTGTCAGATAATCTAGTTCTTGAATGGATCGACTGGCGATGTTTCTCATTTGACTACAAGTGGCAAAGCTCAGCTTTCAAAAAAGCCATTTCCTTCCCCACTCCCAATTTTATTTCTCTTACCCTGACGACACCAGTGGGGATCATGGGAATTCAAAACATGATTTCCTCCAATCCCACATCAGTCCCTGCTGGGTTAGTTTTATGGGGCTTAACAAGACAATGGCGTAGGTCAGAGGGAGAGAGAGAGAGAGAGAGAGAGAACAATATTATTACCCAGAATCTGCCAGCTACACTTTGTGTGGAGTGGTCCAGACCAGCAGGGGAGATTTCTGGGATCACACCCACCATTCAGCATTATATTCAGCAAAAATTGGCAAGACCCAGCTCTTTGTTGCAGTTTTCTTTTTGATTGATTTTTGACAATTTGACCCGGAGTTTATCTCTGAGCTTTCTTGAGGTGATCATGTAAATATATCTCAGTGGATTGCTGCTAATTTAAAGTCGTTGTTAGAAAGGGATCAGGAAAGAGAAGCCAGGTGACCCGTCATTTTTGACCATAAGAGCTCTCCGGTCATTTCCCATGTTTGTCTATGTGCAGTTCAGGTCCATCGTTGGTCATTATGCCTTAGTGACATTGAGACGGACGATCCATATTAAATAACAGAGGGAGCTCAATGGGCTGAATGGCCACCTGCTCCTATTTTCTACATTTCTATGTTAGAAGATTTCCTATGACCACTTTCTAGTGAAATCATAAAAGAATTGTCCAGGAGTCCATTCATAATAGAGCTGGTGATTGGAAAAATCTTCCAGTCTGCTAACATACATTTAATGAGAGACAATCCTCCCAACATGTGCCTGGGTTTGTGAGATATAACTGTGAGCAGTTGTGGTGTTTGTTCTGGGATGTGAATTTTGTAATATCATGGATATTGGTTTCCTGAGCCCATACACTAACTTGACACATACACTCTTGAAGGTTGAATGATCACGTTTTGGCAGGATGTGCACCTCCTTCATTTTCTTGCTATTAAAGTTATCTAAAAGCAGAATTTTTCAGAGGCACAGTATATTTTTATAGACTGATGTTTTTCCTCCTGGAAAGTTTACTGCAGATCTGAAACAAATTGAGTTATCTAAACCTTCACTCAATTACTTAATTGGATATACCTGTAATAAATTATTGGGATCTGAACTGGCTGCTCACATCTATAGCACATGATCCCATTGCCTTTACAATAACTGGAGTTAATGTATACTTCAGCTATGAACTCTGTGAACAATAGTGCTAATAAATCGGTTTGCAAAGGGTCTGAATGCAATTTGGACATGAGATGTGCCAGAAATGGTTCTGTTCAGGATGTTACATAATTCTTATGAAGTTGCGAGGCACAGCATATGGCCAGCGAGCAGAAAATTTTAAAATTGTATAAACAACTCCTAGAAATGTCAAGGTCCTCAGGTTCAAGTTTCCATGTTGACATTTCAAAGTCAAGACTACAGTGTCTTGGTCCCTCTTATTTATACAAGTGCCTAGTAAAGACCAACAAATAGCTACCAGCATGAAGTAAACTGTAAGATGATCTGAAGTTGAAGGGACAGACAGGGGAATAGTGATAACACTCCCTCGGCTACCAGTCGTGCAGTGATGTTTGCACAGAATTATGTTTGTGTGGGTCAGCTGCCATATGAGAATGAGAAAGAAATTTACAGTAACTCCCCACTCGTCACTCATTAAATTGCCCGATAAAAATAAGATATTAATGTAAATAATTGCCATATACAAATAAGAGAAGATCAGAATGGTTGATCCTTATTGCTTTCTGACATGTTCTACCAAGCCACTCACGGCATCAAACCTCCACAAAGAATAATGAGATCAACACATCGGTTCTCGATTATAGCAATTCAAGAGTTTAGGCTCACCTACTCCTGGCATCTAAGGATGGACAATAAATGTCAACCTTTCACCAACAATGCCCACATCCTGTGTGTGAATGTAAAAGAGAACATAGAAATGGAAACTCTGATCATGGTAAACTCTGTTAAATGGAAGTATGCAGACCAATTTGGACTTCCTCTTCAGAGCTGACAGAGTCTGATCAGATTGTTCAGGAAATGTTTTAGTTTCTGTCTTTCCATGGCCTCGACAAAAGGTATTTCCACGAGACTGTTGGTGAGAGTGTTGAAGAACTACCTAAAAGAAGTTTTTCAGATGTTTACATCAGTGCCGTGGGAGAGCTGTGTTAATGTTGCAACAAATGCTTTCCCTGATGTAAACAGACACCAGAAATCTGCTCATTGAGACTGTGTGCACAAATGGTCACCCACACAGCTCTCCGTGAGGTCCATCAGACTGGGCTACACTGCTGCACTATTGATTAGCTTCCCATTTTCCCTCATTTCACTTGACTGATTCCTGGGATGGGGAGGGTTATTTTGTAAGGAATGGTTGGACCAGCCAGGGCCTGTACCCCATTGGAGTTTAGAAGAAAGAGAATCATAGAATCTTAGAATCATACAGAATGGAAACAGAAGTTTGGTCTCACTTGGCTGTGCTGACCAGCCATTCCAGTCTGACCTAATCCCATTTGCTAGCATTTGGCCCATATCCCTCCCCCACCACTTCCTCTGGCAGCTTGTTCTGTACACACACCACCCTCTGTGTGATAAAGTTGCCCCTCAGGTCCTTTTTAAATCTTTCCCCTCTCACCTTACACCTATGCCCTCTAGATTTGGACTCCACTACCCTGGGAAAAAGACTTTGGCTATTCACCCTTTCTGTGCCCCTCAGCCTCTAATGCTCCAGGGAATGCAGTCCCAGCCTATTCAGCCTTTCCCTATAGCTCAAACTGAGAAGTGAGCAAATTGAAATGTAGAAGATCATTAGGGGACTTGAGAGAGTGCAGAAAGAACATTTCCCCTGAAGGGAGGGACAAAAACCTGAGATGCCAGTTTAAAAACAAGGGATCACCCCTTTGAGATGAAGACAAAGAGAATTTTGAACTCAAAGGATGGTGATTCTTTGGAACTCTTCCGAGACCGAGGTGAAATGAGGGTCATTGAATGCTATGATTGCAGAGGTCAATGGATTTTGACTTGTCAGTGATTATTGGGATAAGTTGTAATGTGGAGTTGAAATTAGCCATTTTCTGTGTAGGTTAATGGGGCTGAATGGTTGACTCCTAATTTATATTTTAAGACATGCTATATCTTCAAACGTTACACCTTCTGTATATCTGTAAGTGCATCCAAATTTCTGCTGTCCAGGTTCTAACATTGCAAGTCCCATTTGCCTCATCACCATAAGTCCTCAGTCCTATACCAGTGCCTCCTGGCGATGCCTCTTTTTAAAGAAATTCTCAACCTGGTTTTCAAAACCACCAAAATGTCCCCAGTCCTCCCTATCTCTATAAGCTCCTCCAGTCTGCATTGCTTGAATACTGGCTTGTTGTTCACTCCTACCTTTGGTGGCTGAGCCTTCAACTACCTCAGCCCAACAAAACTGCAGTTTCTAAATCAGTCTGACTCTTAATCAATCCTCCCCTCCTGCCAAACCTTACTGCTTCGATCGACCTTACGGTCATCTGTTCGAATATTTCCTTATGTGACTCAGCTTGTTTGTCAAAAGTCAAGAGTGTGGTGCTGGAAAAGCGCAGCAGGTCAGGCAGCATCCAAGGAGCAGGAGAATCAACATTTCGGGCAAAAGCCTAATGAAGAGCTTTTGCCCGAAACGTCATCTCTCCTGCTCCTTGGCTGCTGCCTGACCTGCTGGGCTTTTCCAGCACCACACTCTTGACTCTAATCTCCAGCATCTGCAGTGCTCACTTTCGCCTTGTTTGGAATGAGTGGGTTGTCTTATGAAGATGGATGGAGGAGAAAGTGAGGGCTGCAGATGCTGGAGATCAGAGCTGAAAATGTGTTGCTGGAAAAGCGCAGCAGGTCAGGCAGCATCCAAGGAACAGGAGAATCGATGTTTCGGGCTTATGCCTGAAGAAGGGCTTATGCCCGAAACGTCGATTCTCCTGTTCCTTGGATGCTGCCTGACCTGCTGCGCTTTTCCAGCAACACATTTTCAGCTATGAAGATGGATGGACAGGTTGGGCCAAGGTCAGCGAAGTGAGGGGCTGATTTGACTAAAGTATAAAAGATCCTGAAGGGTCTTAACAAGGTGGATGTGGAAAGGACATTTCCTCTTGAGGGTGAGAGCAAACCTAGGGGAAGCAGTTTTGAAATTAGGCACCAGATGTTTTAGAAGAAAGATGAGAAGAATTTAATTGTCTCGGTGCAACTTTGATTCAATCTGCTTCAGAAAGTGAGGTTTTTGAGTAATTTTGTGCAGAAGTCTGGACATTTTTGTTAAAAAGGAGAACCAGGGGTTATCTGGAGTGGATGAACAGGTGGGATATAAGACACCAACATATCAGTCTTATTGAATGGTGGAGCAGGTCTGAGGGCTGATTGACTCCTGCTCTGATTGCCTATGTTGTATGCTCCCATAAAAGTTGTGGGATATTTTCTTGTGTTAAAAGCATTATATAAATCCGAGTTGCGATTCAGAGGATGGAGGAGCAAAGGTTGGATGCTTCGATCAGCTTCACCCTGCTTTGTTGCTGAAGTCACGCAGAAATAGTCTAACTGGACCTCATGCACTTCCCAGAGGGAAGGGGTAACTGATGGAAAGGCCCTAAACGAGGAGAGGTGCGACTTTGTGGAAGGTTTCCTTTGGGCCATTTGAGAGCAAGAGAGAGAAAGATTAAACAGAAAATAAGCAGCCGGAGGAGTGAGGTGAAGGACAGAAATTGACTTTTCTTCCCACCACTACACTTACCCCCCACCCCACACCTCCACCACCACTTCCCAGAATAAGAGGGCAGAGAGAAAACGATGTGCACAACACCCAAGACTCTGAATGAATCCTTTCCTGAAAAAAAACCCCACAGAATCACTGCCTTCCAGCCAGGCAAAGTGCCCTGTCAACCCAGTTAATGAAACTATTTTTAGAATATTTAAAAATAAAGAAAATCAATAGGCAGGAGTATTGAACATCTGCTGAGTCTCCCAGAGATAATTTGATTTAAAATTAGCCTCTCTGTGTGATGGGTAGTGAATGATAAGACTATGATACTCGCAAGGCCAATAAAAGACAACAGCTTGTGGATGGAATAAAAGATTGAATCAGTTAAAAATAACACAGTGTATCATTGGGAAGGGCTGCAGTGCAGACAAGCTAAAGGGTGGGAGTCCTTTATACTGCATAAACAATGATGTTGTTCAACAGTCCAACAGTTCTGTGACCTTGGATTACACAAATGTCACGACAGTAATCAAACCTATGAAATAAATACCATTTTCTGGAACCCATTTCAACTTCATTTGGATCCTTTACACAGCCCTGTGTGTCAAGGGTACAGTGGATCCTTGTTGAATCCATTTAAAATAATTGAGTCATGCAACGTAGAAGGGTACAGCATTGGCAGTATAAACTTGATTGGCCGAAGGGCTACTTTTATACAGTATGATTTTAAGGGGGTCATAAATTGTGCACTTGCAAATCTCTCTGATCCGAAACTCAATGCTTGCACTGAATTTACCAATGGCCAAGAGTTGCTGGTTGCATGACCGAGTAGTCTATAGTCTGTTCTCAGTTTCTCGACTTTCTGGAGTCAAAGGTTTGAATCCCACAACTGCTATAGATCCATTCTGTTTCTGGACTGTAGCGGTTATCAAATGTGCCTCACACATGAATCCCTGGTTTGAAACCAATAATAAAGGTCTCCTGTATCGCAATAGTACTGTTCCTACTTCTGACCAGCACATCCACATTCAAATTCGATGAGAGCCAGAATCTTGTCAGAAGTTGATAAAAAGTATCTTGAAGACATCACCACCATCTCTGATTGATGATACTTGTAATTGATCTAGCAACAGTGTTACTGGAATCTTTTTCGCAGAAATATGTTTTACTCTCACTCCTTTTTTGTCAGTGAGGCTGACGTGAATAGTTTGGTTTCTGTTTTGTTGTTATTCCTATCATTGTATAACAAAGGTATTAAGCTGAGGTCTTCACCACCCGATTATGTATCATTTGAGTTGTAATCTCTTGCCCGGATAATGCAAATGTGAATTTGCATTGAACATGGCCTGTTGCTGGTATCAAATGGCCTATAGTGGTTGTCTGACATTGGTTGAAGCTCTGAGACAGTGAAATGTAACTGGAACTGACGTGGAGTAAAGGGTGAAGCATATCTTTACTTTAAGAATGGCAACAGAGAATGTGCAGAAGGAGCTGTCAGAGTGGTGTGATCTGGAACCTGAGCCCATAAAGATCCAGAAGAAGTTTTCTCTGACCATCCCTTGTCTGTAGTCATATAGTCTGTTAATGTTAATTTACAATAGTGTAGACCTGATCTTGCTACAACTGGAGCTATAAAAGGTCCAGATTGGTGTGGTCACACTGATTATCAAATTCCTCAAAGGTAATTCCTACAGCAGTCCGTCACAGTCCAGGCGATGAATGTGAGTAGATGAAATACTGTAAAGACAAGCCAAAGGCCATCAGGGAATCCCAACAATTGGTAAACCACGGTGCCAGAAGGTGAGTTGCTGCAAAACCTGACCAACTCTCTATACCTACCATTATCTGCCTTTCCATGTGGTACATATCAGCAAGACAGTCAGCTGGCTAGCCAGATAACCTACCTGGCCATGAATGGGGAATGTGTTGTATTGTTCACACACTATGTTGGAAGGACTTGTCCTCTGAAGACATACAGGATCCATCGCTCATTGTAGTACATCTCCAGCTTACAGAAATTGTAGGCCCCAGTTCCACTGCTAGTCCAGCCTGCGATCCCCAATCTAAGCTGCCAGGCCTTATAGAACAGGCCCTGGTATAGCTCCCTTCCCAAGTGTCTGCATGAAATAGTTCAGAAGATAGATGCTATTGCTCCAGAATGTTCCAGAAAGTGAAGCTTTGTTTCATCACACACCCACCTCGATGGAGTCACTGGGAAGGAAAGTGGACAGGGGACAGAGGTATTTAAAATTATGAAGGAAATGGAGAAAGAAGCTCGGTAGAACCTGTGCACATGAGAGGAAGTGTGCAGGACTAGAGGATACTGATATACAGTACAGTGATTGATGAAGAAATCGGGGGTAACATGAGAAAAATCTTGGTTAGGATCTAGGAGTCTGCTTGGAATTTCATTTTTGTCAGATATTTTTAAAACGAATGTAAATCATTACTCATGAAAAGGGTTTTAGCATTCTTTTTTGAGGTAATTGAGTCAAGAGATTATGTGTTAAGACATTTCTGTCGTGACACAGTGTAGAGATTCAAAACAGTTTATACAACTGCCAAATACTCTCCTCTGGTTATCTACTTTGACTATGTTCATAAATAATCAAAATTAAATCTATCTTAGTCAGTTATTTAAATGGCACTCATTACTGGTGTGGTGTGCTGTTCTTGTGCAAGTCATCCATTATTAGCAAGTATTATGACGTTCATCAAAGGTTCTCATTGTAAAAGTCAAAGAAAAAAAGGTTAAATCTTCTACATGTCTTATTTGTTCCCATAAGCCACACAATAACTTGCAAATTTCTTTCTCGACGATAGATTTGAGCTTTTACACAGGGGAACTACACAGGAACAGGATGACGCCATTCGGCCCTTTGAGTTTGTTCCACCATTTAGTGAGCTAATCTGAGACCTAGCTCTATTTGCCTACCTTTACTCTTTATTCCTTCATACCTTTGGCTGTCAAAAAGATCTGTCAGTCCAAGGTGAACGTTAAGAATTTATCTGGCATCAGTTGCCATTTGTGGAAGACAAGAAGGCAGATATATTTCTCATTCCTGGTCCCACTAGCCACAGAATGATCCCAAACACTTGAGAGGTAATAGAGCTATGAGCTTTGAAGCAAAAAACACATAGAAACAAAGGAACTCAGGAGCAGGAGGAGTCCAAAGATTTATTGACCAGTCACCTAAGCATTGGTGCTGCAATAAATGGAAACACAACTAAAAGATGAAGAACAAAAGTTATAATCACGAATAATCAAAATAACAAAACCTTGCTCAACCAAACCTACTGAATGTTTTGCGGAGGTAACAGTGGGAATACAGAGTAGTTGTAATTTATCTGGATTTTCACAAAGCCTTTAGTTAGCTTCCAGTTATTGATCAGTGAATAAGATCAGAGGATGTGGAGTCAGGGACAAATGGCAGAAAGGATTGCTAGTTGGGTTTAAGGCAGATGGTGGGAATAAAAGATTGGTTGTTCAGAGTGGCAGATGGTGGAAATTGATATTTCTCAAGGATTAGTGATGGGACTGGAAATGGCAGCCAATGCTTCCTCTAAGTGTGAGAGACAGGTTACTTCAGGAACTGACTCTGAGCTGGCTGACCACAGCCAGTGAACTGTGCATGTGTGAATAAAGGGGGAACTTGGTGATGGGACACCAGTCTCTGTGCAGTTATTTCAGGACTACTGCTGTTTACAGTTTATATTAATAATTCAGACATACCCAATTAAAAGCACAACTTTAAATTTTAGAAATGATATCAAATTTAGGGGCAAATGCAGAAATTCCTGGAAATTCTCAGGAAGGCTGGAAGCATCTGTGAAGAGAAATCAGAGTTAACATTTCGCGTCCAGTAACCTTTCTTCAGAACTGATGGTAAATGGGAAAAAGTTGTTTTTTTTAATGAAGAAAATAGGGTGGGGGGGAAGGGGCTAAGGTGGGGGGGAAGGGGCTAAGGAGTAAATGATGTGTCGAGAAAGAGCCCAGAAAGAGAGAACAGTTAGGCAGACAAGGAATGGATAATAATCAGCCTGGGAGAATGAATTTCCCAAATTTAGGGGGTAGTCAACTCTAAGGAGGACTGCAACAATATGAGTTGGCATCAATAAACTTACAGAATGGGCAAATACTGACAAATGAAGTTCAACACAGAGGTAATGCATACTTATTCGAAGATTAGGAAGCCACTTAATTGGAGGTAAAAGTTCAATATGGTAAAAGGAATCTCAGAATACAAATAGACCAGTTCCTAAAAGTTGTACCACTAGTCAGCTAGGCCATTAAAAGAAGCAAACAGGAACTTTATTTCTCGGGTGAAGAGAAATTGTGCTTAATATTATCAAATCTAGGTTAGATCATTCTTGGAGTAAGGCATACGATTTTGATCACTAATATTAAAAGTGTAAAGTCACCTACTCTTTCATTAGAGACTGGTGACTACTGATAGTATTACTTGGTCACCACACCTCAGCTGAGGGGAGGGGTTCATTGTAACCTGAACCAGTGCAAGAATTGGACCCACACCATTGGTGTCACTCTGCAGTGCAAACCAGCTATCCAGCCAACTGAGCTAACCAAATCCCCAACTCTTTTCCCATCTATTCCCCCTTGAGATTACATTTGTAAAATATCAATTATCATTGCTAACTGAGTGCGTGATCAGAAACAATAGCTGAGCTAATTACCAGGTCAGAAATTGGCTATCTGAAAGAAGACAGAGGGTGGTTGTTGATGGGAAATGTTCATCCTGAAGTTCATTTACTAGCGGTGTACTGCAAGGATCGGTTTTGGGTCCACTGCTGTTTGCCATTATAAATGACCTGGATGAATGTGTAAAAGGATGGGTTAGTAAATTTGCGGATGACACTAAGGTCAGAGGAGTTGTCGACAGTGCTGAAGGATGTTGCAGGTTTCAGAGGGACAGAGATAAGCTGCAGAGCCGGGCTGAGCGGTGGCAAACGGAGTTTAATATGGAAAAGTGTGAGGTGATATACTTTGGAAGGATCAACAAGAATAAAGGGTACTGGGCTAATGGTAAGATTCTTGGCAGTGTAGATGAGCAGAGAGATCTTGGTGTCCGTGTACATCGATCCCTGAAAGTTGCCGCCCAGGTTGATATGGTTGTTAAGAAGGCACACGGTGTGTTAGCTTTTATTGTTAGAGGGATTGAGTTTTGGAGCCATGAGGTCATGTTGCAGCTGTACAAACTCTGCTGTGGTTGCACTTGGAGTATTGCATATAATTCTGGCCTCCGTATTACAGGAAGAATGTGGAAGCTTTGGAAAGGATTCAGAGGAAATTTACTGGGATGTTGTCTGGTATGGAGAGAAGGTCTTATGAGGAAAGGTTGAGGGACTTGAGGCTGTTTTCATTAGAGAGAAGAAGGTTGAGAGGTGACTTAATTGAGACATATAAGATATTCAGAGGGTTAGATCAGGTGGACAGTAAGAGCTTTTTTCCTTGGATGGTGATGGCCAGCATGAGGGGACATAGCTTTGAATTGAGGGGTGTTAGCTACAGGACAGATGTCAGAGGTAGTTTCTTTACTCAGAGAGTAGTATAGGCGTGAAATGCCTTGCCTGCAATAGTAGTAGACTTGCCAACGTTAAGGGCATTTAAATAGTCATTGGATAAACTTATGGATGAAAATGGAATAGTGTAGGATGGATAGGCTTCAGATTGGTCCCACAGGTCGGCGCAACATCAAGGGCCAAAGGGCCTGTACTGCGCTGGTATGTTCTATGTATTTCTGGTTTTGGTGAGGAGTGCAGTACTGTCAGAGGTGCTTTAGTTTTGGATGAGATGTTAAGCTGCATCCAGGTAGATGAAGAAATTTGATGGCACTAAGTGAAGGAGAGATGGGGGTTCTTCTTGGTGCCTTTAAAGAATCTGTCAACCAGTACCACTATACAGACAGCATGCTCATTACCTATTACAGTTGAATCTTGCTGTGCACAAGTTGGCTGTATTACAACAGAGATTGAGCTTCAGGAAGTATTTTAGTGCTGTAAATAGGGAATCAGAGATGTCCCTGGTTGTACAAGATGTTGAACTATTGGAAGTCTTCCTTTTCCTTTTGTTGGGTGAGAAGTGAATATTCACCAGGGCAAATGGGCAAGTCCCAGTTATCTTTCAAATATTGTCATTGGCTCTTTCTCCATAACATGTGATTGCCACTTATGCAGTGAAAATGGAAGCAAGAGGAGGTAAAATACTAACAGCAGCAATTTAAAAGTAGGCAATTTTGGAATGCCATTTGATGAATAGTTGTGAAGGAGTCTTACATCCATGAGTCTGGACTGATTGGGTACTTAGAATGTTGACTTTATAAAGTGTAAAAGAGGAGTCATACTCAGACCAAAGAATTAAAATTGGTTAGTCAAACATCAACATTTGATAAAATGCTTAAACATTGGAGAAAATTCAAAGTTCATTTTCATAAAGAGATGAATCATCAGGATATTCCAAGCAATTGGTCATGCCTCACAAATCTGGAGTTTTCAGAGCGACACCGGTATGTGAGGACTAGCAAGTGGACATGATTTATATGGACTTCTGAAAATGTTCCACTTTATAGGTCCCCTGCTGATCATACTATGTGTGAATATATAAAACAGAATTCTTCCTCTAGATAAGCGTATAATTAGAGTAACAGAGATGGATATCATTCAAATGGGTTTTGACAAATTAAGAGCAAAGAATAGACCAGAAGAAATGCTTTATATTCAAAATATGTAATCACTCTCAAGATCCAGCTGAAAGAGAATTCATTATCAACATATTTAAGGTTCCTGCATGAGCATGCATTATAATTGGCCACCTTCTGGTTACCTGAAAATTTGCCCCCCCCCCCCCCCCCCACCCCCACCTATCATTCTCAGCAACCTCTGCTCACTTTAGTTATGATTTGCATGCGTTCTACAGCAACCTCCTTCACTTTAATCAGAACAAGACTCGCAGGCAGCAACTTGATAGGATGTCTCCAAATACTTTGAGGAAATGGCATTTAGGGCACTACCCAAGCCAACGACCTGTGCTGGGATAGTGTCTCTAACATGGATAGATTCTCCAAGTCATTTAAAATTAAATGGGTGCCAAACTAAAATGAAGAGGAGATTTTTAGAAATTCTTTCTTGGGATAGAAAAGCCGGGGCAATTTGTTGTCTGTTGTTGCCCTTGAACAGAATGGCTTGCTAAGCTAGTTCAGAGGGCAGATGAGAGTCAGCCATATTGTTGTGGGTCAGCCTTTGTAAAGGCAGGACATTTCTTTCTCTAAAGGGCATTAGTGAACCAGATTAAACAACAACCTATGACGGTTTCAAAGTCACCTTTACTGAGATGCACTTCAAATTCCCCATCTTTATTAATGGAATTTAAATGCCACCTACTGTCACAGTCGGACCATTTAACCCAGACCTCCAGATTACTTCTCCAGTGACATTGCCACCATCTCACCTGACACTTTATATTAATGAGTTACTGTAGTGTGGGTCTGCCCTGTTCAGAAGGGAATTCCAGGATATTGACTCAGACACAGCGAAGAAGCAACAAAACAGTTCCAAATCAAAATAATGTGTGATTTAAGGGGAACTAGTGGGTGGTAGTGTTGCGTTGTGCTGGTCTGCTTTCCCATCTATGAGGTAGGTTTGGAAAATGATGAGACCTTGGTGAGTTGCTAAGCTTCATCTTGTACATGGTGCATACACGCTGCTGCCACTCTGCAGTGGGGATTAGGTGGTAGATGGCACTCCAGTGAAGTGGGGTATGTTGTCTGGATGGTGGGAAGTTGCTTGAGTGCTGTTGTAGTTGCACTCATCCAGGCAAGTGGAGAATATTTTGTCAGATTCTTAACTTGTGCTTTCAATGTAATGGGTAGGGGATGGGATGTGCAGAGTCAGGAGATGAGTTCATACCCACTGAATACCCAGCCACTAAGCTGGCCTGGTCACTACTATATTTATGTGGATGGTCTACTTCAGTTTCTGCTCAACAGCATCCCATAGGATATTGATGTTCCATGAAATTGCTGTGGTAATATCGTTGAGCGTTATTGGAGCTGGTTAGATTCTGTCCAGTCGGAGATGGCCATTTTCTGGGGTTTCTGTGGTCTGAATGTAGTTTGCTTCTTATCAATCCAAACCTGAAGGATTTCCAGGTCTCATTGCTGGAGGACCTGGACAGCTCCTTCACATGAGAAGCTGAAAATAGAAATTATTGGCTTGATCACAGAGGTGGGTTTTAAGAAGATGAGAGAACTGGAGAGACAGGGAGATGTTTGGTCATGGGATTGGAAGCTGATTTTGCTCAGTAAGTGCAGAGATGAGGAACAGGCAAGATTTGACACAGAAGAGATAGGAGCTACAAAGATTATAGGTGGACTGACAAGGGCAGAGAATCATAGAATCCCCACTGTGCATCTAGAGGTCATTCAGTCTATTAAGTCTGCACTGACTCTCTAAAGAGCTTCCTAGCTAGACCCACCTGCGAAGCACAACAAACAAAACTAATGTCATTTACAAAATACCTTGCAAGAACTGTAACAACAACTACATTGGACAAACAGGTAGAAAACTAGACACTAGAATACATGACTCACTCTCACTAGTATCCTTACATACAGATGAGGAAGGACACCACTTCGACTGGGACAACACATCCAACCTAGGGCAAGCTAAACAGAGGCATGCATGAGAATTCCTAGAAGCATAGCATTCCAACCAGAACTCTATCAACAAACACATTGACTTGGAACCTATTTACCACCCTCTGAGAAAAAGAACAGGAAATGACATCACCACAGGAAATGACATCACCAACCCAAAGAAACCTAAACACATTAATAGAAAGCGGGCCATGCCACCAGTACTTCATCTGGAGGCTCTCTGATGATGTTACCTAGTATGGTGATGAAACATCTACAAACCAACCTTCCAGCTCAGTGAGCAAGCTTACATCCAGAGTATCCATTGAGCTACAAATCTTCTCAATGAATCTGCTGCCTTTGTCCATCTAGGTGATAGAAGTCATGGGTTTGAAAGGTGCTGTCAGAAGAGTTAATACAGTGCATCTTGTAGATTTTACACATGAGTGTAGTTTGTTGGTGAAGTGAGTGAATATTGAAGATGGTAGATGGGATGCCAATCATGCAAGCCAGGTGGTAATACAAAATGGGAAAAAAAATGAGATTAGAAATATAGTTTCAAAGACAACATAAACATTGCTTCAAGTTTCATGGAAGGGAGTGGGGACACCACTGTTTCCCAGGAAAAAGACTCCTGTACTCAGTAATGTTTACCTTGGTTATTTTTTAATCCTCAATCCACACATCTAGAACAGATTAGTTGATCATTGTCATATTAGTTTGTAAGAATACTTAAGGCGTTCAGCAGGACCCACCAATTAACTGGCCATTGAGGATCACAGAATTTCCTGTGAGTGGCACATACTCCTCACCCAAATTTGGTTGTTAATACCCCAGTTCCCAAGAAACAGCAATGCATAACAACCAACACTGCCAAAGCCCAGTAAGTCTCTTATTCATTGTATTGAAAATAATTAACATTGACATATAATTTGGCACTCCTTCCGCATAAGACTGCTGAAATAACAACTCATGGATACATAAGTCATAATGATTAGTGAAATATGGACTAGTTCTCATAACTCTAAAAAGCTCATTAACAGGAATGGGCATTTAACATACTGCTAGATATCTTTGGCGTGTATGTAAACATGTATCTCACACTGTTTTCGAACTATCTCCTCCAAACTGTTGTGCAGAACCCTAGCTAATGAGGATTAATCTACAAGGAAGGAGGAATCCTGAGAGAGTCCTCACTGTAAATCTGTTGGTCAGATTACAGGGAAAAGAATTTGAACAACGAACTATAGTTTTCATGAATTCTTCTGTTACGTGCTCTGAACAACCCAAAGCAATGCTGATTCCATGAGAATGCAGCAAAGCTTCATAAAACAGATATATCTTTGAAACCAAACCACTTTCTGACTGTAAGTTAGCACAAAGTCTTTACTGCTGCAGTGCTCAGATTACCCTTAGTTTCAGTACTGACCCAGGTCACACCAATAAAATCTGGCTCAAATCACTAAAGTGCACCACATTCTGTTCAGGTGCTATGCTTTAATAATTAACATACAATGTACTTGCATCTTTACTTTGTCCTGTTTAAAAATTGAAGATGATACCATTTGTGGAAGTGTAGCACAATCTTGCAAGAGCAAACTTTCTGTTGCAATAAGTCATGTGATGCACTTGAGACATTGGTCAGACCTTTCCGAAGGTTTTGGTGCAACTATGACTGTACAGTGGTATCCGAGGAAATTCATGATGAACAGATTCACACAGAAATGTCACCAGATGTCCTTGATCTTGTCCACTGGTCCTGAATTTTGATCATCATAACCACATTTAGCTCATTGATATAACACTGCTCACTTCAAAAGACCAAAGTAATTCAAGTTCCCTGTTCTGCACCTCCTGATGTTGCTTGGCTTACTGTGTTCTTCCAGCCTCCTGTTTGTCTATTCCCTGTGTTTGTAGCAGTTCTACTTAAAGGAAAAGACACGGGTAAATGTAAGTAAGATGTTTCCCCTGGTTGCTGAATCTACCACTGGTGTGCCCTATTTAAAAATGGGGAGGATGCACTTATGTCCATATGGTGAAAAATTATTTTACTCCAAGGGTTGTGAACTTTTGGAGTGCTCTATCACTAAAGCCACTGGAAGCTCAGTATTTGAGTATGCGTAAGTAGAGATTGATAAATTTAAGATTACCAATTGTGTTAGAGTGATGGGGTGAGTAAGACGCATTGAGGTTTTTGAACATTCATGATTGTATTTAATGGGGGTGGGGGATGGGCAGGCTCAATGGCCTATTCCTGTTGCTATGTTCCTATTCCACACCTTTTAAGGCACGACCTGAAGTCTCTCTGTTTCTGTATTGTTTTATTACATTACTTTCTTTTATTCTCCTTACTGAAATCTGTGCTATATTTTCTGTACCTTTGACTTTTATGACTGTTACATTAAAGAGTGCAAATCCACTATAAATGCATTGTTTTTTAAAAATGCCATGGTTAATGTGCATAAATGATGGGTTTATGGCTTCTAACTTCAGTTTTCATTGTATCACTAAGGTCTGGTGATACTAAAGGATGAAAGCTACTGCACATTCCACATTTTCCTCAGGACCCTGTTTAGCTAATTCCATTGTCTACAATCTATCATTGAAGATCAGCAGTGATAAGGTTTTCTCCTTTGTCTGTTGACTGTGAACAATACAACTCAAAAACTAACAGAGGGATTTCAGATAGGAAATGGTTCGAGGAAGAATCCATTGGTTTTGACAAAAGTGTGGAATCAGATTCAAATCTTGGAATTCTTTGAAATGATGCATTAACATTGAAAGACAGGACAAACTGACATTTCTTAGAATCTTGGAGGGTTGTTTTCTTGAAACTTATTGATTGTTTTTGAAGATTGTTGATGTTCTCAGCTGCTGTAGTGCAATTTGTCAGAGCTGTGAAATATGAGCAGGACCTTCAGAGCAGGTTGTTGAACGTGATTGGTCTGAAACTTCAATGAGATGGAAGTTCTTAATGAAAGTATTTCTTTCCTCAACTTTGTACTTACAAAGCACTAGTAAGGCAGAATAAGTCTGTGTAGTGGTAATAAAATTGACTTAATGCTATGTGGCAGAAGTATGCAGTTCACTGAGTGCAGTTATTTTAATGTTCTTTTTAGTATTCCAATGTACACAAATCTTAGGAAATTTGGGCACAACATGCTACAGGCAAGATAGGTGAGCAAAATTGATGTAAATCTCAACATAGTTTCAGTAGAAGTATGCTTTCAGAAACTAGCCATCAATCTAAGAAACTTTGTGTATTGTTCCGGTATGTGTCTTTGAAATGAGACAAGTGATTTGGTCTCCTTCCTGCCTTATAAGCCGTGGATAGCATATAGCAACAGTATGGATTAAAAATAGCATTAATCAAGCTGCCGATACAGTGCCCCTCCAGATTACATTTATCAATTCACTATAATTGTAATGTCTGCAGAAATACATTATGTGCATAGTGAAATTCTTGCAGCTCATTCACAATAGAGTCAATTATGAACTTATGATTCCTGCCCAAGTGACACAGTGACTAGAGGATTGCACTTTTCCACAGGCCTGATTTGTCTGTATTTAATTAACACTCTGAAGTAACAGGGGAATGAAAAGGCATGTTTACTGAACAGGGACAATGACGATTGCGAACATTCATGTTGTAGATTATGTCAGGGGCACTGTTTTGAGATCTCACCAGCTAATCTTCAGAGGGTACTGAAAGAGCCAGAAGCACTTCTGTTGCTCTGGGTTCCACTTTATATAATGAGCAGTTATTTTCATAGCAGCACATTATTATGCAGTTGAGAATTGTTTAAATATTCTACTCATTCAAATGCCCAGGCCTGTCATGCACCAGATGTTGTTTTTTGATGCTGAGGTTGACTTGTAACTTCCCTCTGCAGTGGATGAGTGAGCCACTCAGTTACGGGTAACTAGGGATAGGAATTAAATGTTGATCTTCATTGCCAGCAATGCTTAACATGCTGAGGAGAGATTGTTTTCAGTTAAGTTACAGTTTAATTCTGTGTCCCTTAAAAGGCTGGCCCTGTAATTGCAGTTACTGTAATGCTTTCCAAATGTAATTGCGTTGTTACCATTTTCTTGCGAATATAATTTCAGTTTAAAATAAAAGCTTACATGAAGTGAAAATGCTTTATTTTTTCTGGATCTGCCCAAGTCTTTCGGAGATCAAATAACTAATACTTGTGAATCTTCTAGTGCAGTCAGGAGAGAGTCACCCTGAGGCATTTCATAAGCCAGATCTTTACGACAATGTGATTTGCTTTTAAAATCTTTAATCTGTTGGAACAAATGATCATTTAGCTAAATTGAATAAGCACAGTGCAGTACAAAATATTTTTATATCACATCCTTCTATATGTTTCACCACTTTTGTTATATTTGAAAACAAATTGTCAAATCTTGACAAATGATTCTATTTTCTATTTACAATCATGACTATCATTGCCCATAATGTAATAAAGCCTCAGGTCTTTAGTGTAGGAGCTTGATGAAGCTTCCACTGCATTGTCTGGTTTTAATGAGGCACTTTAGGAGAACACAACACAGCTGGTGACTCCTCTACAAACAGCCAATTTTCTTTTAAGGAAAGCACTGTCGATCTGTTAGCCCTGCTTACAAGTGGAACCCTAAGCAAAACTAAGAACTGCTGCTCATGTGATATCATGAGCCAGTACCTTATGATGAGCATCTTTAACACTGTCTCACTACATTGATGTGGCTGAGCTGTGTATCATCTTGGCTCAGTTGGTGCTGCTTTTACCTCTGAGGCAAAGGATTGAATATTCAGTGCCTATTGCAGGAATTGGACACACAGTCAGATTCCCAATACTGTTGTATGTAGGTAGGGTGTTTATCCACTGGAAAAGGTACTGGAATGCATATGAACTCTTGAGCAATGCTAATTCATAGGAGCAGAAATAACCAATTTGCCCAGTGAACCCTGGCGCTGAATACATTGAAAGCAGGTTGAACGGATGCCTGAGCTGTCACAGGGTCATACAGCACAGAAACAGAACCAATCATCCATGCCAACTGAGTTTCCCAAACTAAGCCGGTCTCACTTTCTTGCGTTTGGCACATATCCCTCTAAACCTTTCCTGTTCATGTACCTGTCCAAATGCCTTTTTAAATGTTGTAACTGTACTTGCATCTACCACTTCCTCTGGCAGTTCATTCCACACACAAACCACTCTCTGTGTGAAAAAGTTGCCCCTCAGGTCCCTTTTAAATCTTCTTTAAAGATAACTCATGGTTTGCAAAGCTGGTGACATATTTAAGAATGATTGTGGGTGTATGTATGTGTGGCTATCTTTTACGTGCAGCGCAGTGCTAAGCTGTAAAGTGTAACACCATCCAAACTGTCACCCATGGTAAATGCATTTGCACATCAGGAAGGCACTACAAAACAGTCGATTTCCAAAGAATTGTCAACATATATTCGCAAGGAGTGAAATCTTGCTTTTCCCTGGAACAGTATCTTCAATTTTGACTTCAAAGCTCATTCATCATTACAGAAGTCAACCATCTCTTAGCCAGATGGGGAATTGAGCAGGAGTGGGGTAGGGTGGTGGTGAGGTTAAGTCTGTCTAAGTGTTATTTACAGAACTGTGTCAATGTTCTGGTGAGAGGAAGAGGGCCTTTCAATCTAACAGCTTTGACAACTGCCCACCTCAATTACTCGCTTGGGCCTGCTTCCAAGTTCTGGGCCAGCATCACCCATGATGAAAATAACTCGAATCGACAGTGCAGGAGTAGGGATCATGACACTGGGAAATGTGCATCAAGGATGAAAAGCCTCTTGACACTATGTCAGTTGCCTTTTACATCACCTTATCACTCACAAACATTTGGTGCAGTTTTCTGACATGGTGACAACACTTCAAAAGTAATTGTTGGTTTGGAAGGCCCTCTTAAACACTGTCTTTTTCATGGAATTGCTGGCATTTCGACTTGTCCAGCTTCCCTTTGTTGGGTTTTTGGAATTCTCTTCTGCAAAGAGCCGTGAATGCTCAGCCATTCATTGTATTGAAGGCTGAGATTGATGGCTTGTTGCACCCTAAAGGAATGAGGGACTTGGGGATCAGGCAAGAAAGTGAAATTGAGGTGAAACTGAAACCTTACTGAATGGCAGACTGTCCTCCTCTCAATTCTTACATTTAGAGCCAGAAAAAGGCAGCAGATGTTAACCTAACGGTATATAAGATGTAACTCTGTCAATTGTCACTTTATGTTGGCCTTTGGAGTCAGGTGGGAGGGGGATGGGGCTGGTGGGAAGGGAATGCCATAGGTAGATGAAGGTGGGGGTGAACGAGATAGGTCGGAGAGGAGGTGAAGTGGATAGATGGGAAAGAAGATGGATAAGAGGGCGGTGCCGAATTGGAAGGTTGGATCTGGGATACCTCCGTCTACTATTGCATTCCCAGTTACCATCCCCACCCCCCGCACCTCTCCCCTCCCACACATCTCTCAGCCCCCTTGGACCACCCCCTCATTCCTGTTGAAGAGCTTGTTGTCGAAATGTTGACTCTTCTGCTCCTCAGATGCTGCCTGACCCACTGTGCTTTTGTAGCACCACACTCTTCGACTCTGATCTCCAGCATCTGCAGTCCTCACTTTCCTCATTGGAGTTAGTTGCTAAACAAGTGATACCCATTGAAAAACACACTTTGTTGGAATTTCCAAAGTGCACCGGAAAGTTCATTAAGAAACTAGAGGAATATTCTTCAGGGTTTAAAAAAAAATGTTTAAATAAAGTTAAGGAAAGATATGCTGGCTGGATTTCTGTCGGGCTAACAAATCTCTCACCGGCAAGTTTAGGATTGGGCAGGTAGTCCTTTCAGAGTCATTGGAGAGGACAAAGAGATGAAGTGCTCTTCAGGCATTGAATTGGCCACTCCAGGTCTTTACCCATGCTGGAGGACCCGCTCGCCAAGAACTGCTAGCTAATCACAGGCTAAGCAGCCACCTATATTACATGATTAGGGGCAGGAGGCCGGACTGCACTCACAGGAGGCTGAGGATCATCGCGAGGTCCCAGATCAATGGTGACAGAGGGCTGGGTTGGCATCATGGAGTGAGAGTCCTTGGGTGGCAGCAGAGTCAGTGGCTAGATCGGCGAGGTGGCTCTTAGGTGCTTATCAATGAGAGCCTCCCTCTTGGTGACTGCCCCATTGGGAAAGCTGCTGGCATACACCACAGGGTTTGCTGGATGGCAATCTGAGAGTGTGGGAAAGCTACTTGGCCTCCAATTACGTCCTGAGCCACCACTACATTATAGCGCACTCCAGGATGAGTTAATGGAATCAGGATCAAGGCTAATTGGCATCCCACTGGCAACAACCAGGAATCTCCGGTCTCCATGGGGCAATGAGCTGCAATAAACCCACCCTATCTGGTAGAAAACAGATAACACTAAACAAAACCAGCTCAAACTTATTAGATCTTCAACCACAAACAGTCTAAGAACACTTTGTAGAAGGCAGGAGAAAAGATCAAAAGTAAACAGAAGGAACATTCTCGATCAAAACTGATGGATATTAAGATGGGTTTAAAGGTGAGATCAATGCAGGGAATTCACGGAGAGGTTTAGGTAAGTAATTCTGGAAAATAAACCTGAAGAAGCCGAGTACTCTGTTGTGATGTGCGGCCGAAAGAAGGAGAGGAATCCACAATAAGCCAGACTTAGAAGGTGCAGGATTGTTATAAAGTATTACAGAGCTGGACAGGATCTGAAGAGGATGAGAATGAGCTTGAACAAAGAAACCAGTGACGTTCATGAGAAAGGAAGCAATGGGTGTGCAGATGAGATGCCCTAGTTAAATCATAGGAAAAAACTAGTTCAGGTAAACTGCAGATCAGAAATGTGAAGAATTTAAACAGGAGTGTTTAAAGGTGTCAAATGTGGGTCCCATTCGTTAAAGAACATATATGATTTTCATTCCATTACCATCAAATTGTGTCATTTAGGTATTTAATATTTCTCTGAAACGTCAGACAGAGAGTGAATATTATGTAGTGGAGATAGTGAGGACTGCAGATACTGGAAATTCAGAGTTGATAAAATGTGGAACTGGAAAAAGCATAGTAGGTCTATCACCAGTCCTGATAAAGTGTGGACACACTGCCTGAAACATTGACTCTCCTGCTCCTCTGGTGCTGCTTTGACCTGCTGTGCTTTCTCCAGCTCCACATTTTGTCAACTCTGCATATTATATAGATCAGATCAGAATATTGGATTTACCTTAGATTTATGTTCAGATGTGGAATGCACACCAACTTATGGGCCAGTGACTGAGGTTTATTCTGGTTACAGCACTCACCCTGAAACATAAGCTCTAAGAGTCTCCATTATGCCCGTCAACATTCTCCATTTGGATTTAGTTCCCATAACAGTGGGAGGACTGATCTAGTCAATCACTCCTGGGCAGCATTCCACTATTCCAGGACGGCAAAGCTCCTCTGAATGAGGACTACAGTTAGGACTACATCACTCCTGAGCTTCAGATGAAGTTCTGTCACTCCCACGGTGTGTTAGAAAGGCTGGGCCAGATTTGCTGAGATAATCACTGGAATTGTAACTTGTCAAACCAAGTGAAACATTTCTTATACCATTAATTGGATATCTGGTGAAACTTAGTTAATATTTCAGTGTTGAGAATGAAATATATACACACAATATGTACTTTGTCAGTCGTCAATTGAGTTCATTTTCAATCAGTATTTCACAGAGTCCCTTGATATATCCTTTAGTCAGAAAAAAATGAACTTGACAGCCTGTAAAGATAGCAGTGAAATTTGCATAGCTATTTAATAGATATGCTAATATCAGTGCTGGCTCCACAGATGGCTGCCGACACAGTAGATATGCCAATGTACGAAAATAAGAGTCTTTTTTCAGGATGATTTGGCTTCTCTCAAGCCCAAACTAAAGAGATTGAAAGAAAAGTTGGCCAAAGGAGGAGGGAGAGAGAGAGAGAGAGATCCAGTGATGTTCCCCTATCTAAAGCCATTAGTAACCAAATGGCATAATGGCTGAAGAACATCACTGATATGCAGTCGATGGTCAGTAGTTTCTATGTACACTCCAGTGAGTCCCCAAAAGCTCTGCTCAATGCCAGAAACAATTGGAGTCTTCGGCAAGCACACCCCATTTTAAGAGCATTTCTCATTTGCACACTGCCATTTTCTCACCGGCTGAGAGAGACAAAGGCTCTGTCACAGCTTAACATGGAAAAGAGACAAAGAACATGGATTCACGTAGCATCTTTCTTCCCTTCAGAGCATCCCGGGGTGTGTTGTGACAAATTAAATACTTTTGAAGTGTGGCCATGATTGGGAAATAGATAATCAATCTGTGCACAGCACAGATAGCAGTACAATCATGACCATGATGTGGTTTCTCAGATAAATAACAGCCAGGAAATTTGGCAGAATGTCCCCGTACTGTTCCAAAGCAATGACTAGGGACCTGTTACAGAGCGCAGATATATGGGGTCTCATATAGTGTCCCATCCAAAAAACATAATTTCTAGAAATCTTGACACTGCCACACTTCATCAATGTTAAAAATCACACAACACCAGGTTATAGTCCAACAGATTTAATTGGAAGCACTAGCTTTCAGAGCGCTGCTCCTTCTCCAGGTGGTTGTGTGATGAAGGAGTGGCGCTCCGAAAGCTGAGGCTTCCAAATAAACCTGTTGGACTGTAACTTGGTATTGTGTGATTTTTAACATTGTACACCCCAGTCCAACACCGGCACCTCCAAATCATGACACTTCATCAATGAAAGCATAGTCAACTTACTGTTCACTTTCTTATGAGTGTCCTTTCATTCTCTGATTTCCTGCACTTCTGGGTTTTATCAGTGAGTGTTGACCCTCTATTCCTTAACAACACTGATTCCTTCTTGCTGCCCAAGTTTTTTTTTATTGTTTGAGGGCATCACTGGCTAGACCAATGTTTATTGCCCATCCCAGAGGGCAGTTGAGAGCCAACCACATTGCTGGGAGTCTGGAGTCACATGTAGGCCAGACCAGGTAAGGTTGGCATTTTCACCCCCTAAAAGACATCAGTGAACCGGATGGGCTTTTCCAACAATTGAGAGTGGTGATCATTAGATTCTTCATTCAAGATTTTTTTTTATATTATTGAATTCAAATTCCACCATGGCAGGATTTGAACCTGGGTCCCTGAAACATTACCTGGGTTTCTGGATTAAGAGTCCAGTGATAATACCACCAGATCATCACCTCCTCAGTTTGCTGTCAGTTTCTTCCTCTGCCAGTTGCTCTGGCTCTTTCACCACAAGCTGCATCTCCACAGGCAACTGAGGGAAGATTTCCAGAACTCACCCAGTGTGGTTCCTGGTAATGCAAGTTGCATTCTAGTTTGGAGAAGCCACTTCTTGGATGCATCCATCAGACATAATCATTACCTTATTCTTCTGCTTAAACACATGAAGCAGCTCAAATTATGGACCAATGACTAAGGTCTTTATTGGCTACTGCACTTTCTCTGAAATATCTACTCTCAAAGTCATGATTACTGCCCATCAACTGTAGGTTGTAGCCTTTGCAATGAACAAAAACTCATTTGGATTTAGAAGTACCATAACAACTACAGAATTTACTTACCCAGTCATTGTGGGCAGTATGTCTTCTTGTTGCTACTTCTCCAATACAAACATGTCTTTCTGAAGCCACTTCTCTCTGGCCATTAATGCATGGTCTACAGATGAGGTTTCTCATGAAGAACAGAATATGTCTGAGCCGGATTTTAGTTGCAATACTTTTTGTTTAGATGATAATAGAATATATAGCTGAAAATGTGTTGCTGGAAAAGCGCAGCAGGTCAGGCAGCATCCAGGGAACAGGAGAATCGACGTTTCGGGCATAAGCCCTTCTTCAGGAATGAGGAAAGTTTGTCCAGCAGGCTAAGATAAAAGGTAGGGAGGAGGGACTTGGGGGAGGGGCGTCAGAAATGTGATAGGTGGAAAGAGGTCAAGGTGAGGGTGATGGGTCAGACTGGGGTGGGGGCGGAGAGGTCGGGAAGAAGATTGCAGGTTAGGAAGGCGGTGCTGAATTCGATGGATTTGACTGAGACAAGGTGGGGGGAGGGGAAATGAGGAAACTGGTGAAACCCGAGTTCATCCCTTGTGGTTGGAGGATTCCTAGGCGGAAGATGAGGAACCCGGCCAAGTGTTAGATTTGGCACTTCGGTGACAGTGACCACAATTCAGTTATCTTCATTTTAGTGATGAAAAGGGATAGGTATATACCGCAGGGCAAGAGTTATAGCTGGGGGAGACGCAATTATGCTGCAATTAGGCAAGATTGAGGATGCATAGGATAGGGAAGGAAACTGCAGGGGATGGGCACAATTGAAATGTGCAGCTTATTCAAGGAATAGCTACTGCATGTTCTTGGTAAGTATGTACTTGTCAGGCAGTGAGGAAGTTGTTGAGCGAGGGAGCTGTGGTTTAGTGAAGAAGTTACTATTGTCAAGAGGAAGAAGAAGGCTTTTGTTAGGATGAGACAAAGGCTCAGTTAGGGCGCTTGAGAGTTATAAGTTAGCCAGGAAAGATCTAAAGAGAGAGCTAAGAAGAGCCAGCAGGAAACATGAAAAGTCATTGGAAGATAGGATCAAGGAAAACCCTAAGGCTTTCTATAGATGTATCAGGAATAAAAGAATGACCAGAGTAAGATTAGGGCCAATCAAGAATAGTAGTGGGAAGTTGTGTGGGGACATAGGGGAAGCGCTAAATGAATATGTTTCGTCATTATTCACACTGGAAAAAGAACGTTGACGAGGAGAATACTGAGATACAGCTTACCATGATAGATGTGATTAAGATGCACAAGGAGGATGTGTTAGCAATTCTGAAAAGTGTGAAAATAGTTAAGTCCCCTGGGCCAGGTGGGATTTATCTTTGAGGAGAAAGTGAGGTCTGCAGATGCTGGAGATCAGAGCTGAGAATGTGTTGCTGGAAAAGCGCAGCAGGTCGGGCAGCATCTAGGGAACAGGAGAATCGATGTTTCGGGCATAAGCCCTTCTTCAGGAATGAGGAAAGTTTGTCCAGCAGGGTAAGATAAAAGGTAGGGAGGAGGGACTTGGGGGAGGGGCGTCGGAAATCCCCCTACCTTGTCTCAGTCAAATCCATCGAATTCAGCACCGCCTTCCTAACCTGCAATCTTCTTCCCGACCTCTCCGCCCCCACCCCAGTCTGACCTATCACTCTCACCTTGACCTCTTTCCACCTATCACATTTCTGACGCCCCTCCCCCAAGTCCCTCCTCCCTACCTTTTATCTTAGCCTGCTGGACAAACTTTCCTCATTCCTGAAGAAGGGCTTATGCCCGAAACATCGATTCTCCTGTTCCCTGGATGCTGCCTGACCTGCTGCGCTTTTCCAGCAACACATTTTCAGCTCTGATCTCCAGCATCTGCAGACCTCACTTTCTCCTCAATAGAATATATAACCTGTCTCAGCAAATAAGACATATTAATGCCAGAAATTGAATGCCAATGAGTCAGATCCATTCCACCTCAAAGTAGAAAGATGTTCCACAATACTGTGCAGATGTTGTTTGAAAGCTCGTGGTGAGAGACTTGGGGATCTTGGTTTGGCAATGGAGTAGTATATTCCTTACGGAGAGCGAAAAACAGAGGGAAAGGTTTGACAAAGCAGTCTTTCTTGTGACAGGACTTTAATAATCCTGTACTTCTTGAGTGACGCCAATTGTAGCTGATTTTCTGATATCAGTGAATGGTGTTTGATAAAGTAATCCCACAGGATATGACTATAATTTTTCTGCAGAAACCTTCTGTTTCTGTGTGTGCAGATGGATTATAGTACAAGCAAAATAACTTTGCAAAAGACCAGATGTGAAATATATCTTACCAAATCATAGCGCTGTAAGAGACCACATATTTTATCTTTTGGACTACAAACTGGAAAATGCAAGTTGAACATTGTATAAGGCTAAAAGTAGCAGGAGAGGTTTTTGCATCTTGAAGGTCAAATGGGATTGTATGGCGTATACATTAGATTCATAAGATAATGTTACTTTTATTAGCAGTGAGGTGGATGCGTTATGAGACAGAGTGGGCACTAGGAATCTTTGCGATAGGAAAAATTACCCAAAGACAGCCCTCAGATATGTCCAATTGTGGTTCATCACAGACCTGTGAACACAATGTCTTCAGAGATATACAGAAGTATGCAAATAAGCAACATCTTTCTCCCTTTGCTCTGAGAGTAAAAAAAACCTTAGAGATGCCAAAAAGAAAATAAATTCTTAGCACAAGAGAAATATCTGATTTCACCTAATTGGTCATTTAATCAAAGATTGACCAACACTCTTGGACAACATCATGGCATCATTGCTATAAGTCAAGAAAATTTGATCTACAGAATTTGATTTTCCTATCTATACTCTTCCACCCATCACACATGTGTCAAACTGTCTTTGTCCACCTTGTTTTGAATGAATAGTTTTTAAAGGGGTATGACTTAAGTTGCTTTGTACTGAATTATTATTACATTTTGCCACTAATTAAAGGATGTTTGTTTACAATAAATAGTTATTTTCCTATTAATGATGAAACCTGGTGCAGATTACTTTTATCCTGAATAGCAGGCTGTCAGACAAATTGATCATCTTCGTGGTTTAATTGGGTAGTTACACAATTGTGATGGTTTATGGATCAGGGGAGCTCAATTAATGACATAATCTTCCCAACTGTACTGTGACAAAGCCCATGATCTTCAGTAAAGCCCTTAATTCCTCAACTAGTTAAAAAAAAGAGTGGAAATATTGTCAGCCTCTGAGAAGGAATAGTCTTCTATAAAGATGTAAAATGGGAGAAGTGCAAATTAGGGCTCCCGTCCATGTGCTCTCTTGTCTGACTGACATTCCCATCAAGCTGGGTAGACATTTGAAAGTTACCCTCAGTGTGTTTTGTGAGTCAGTGATGCAGCTGCCAATGTATGAAATGGCTTTCAATATTTCCATGTGAATGGCTACATGAATCCAGCACTTCCTGGTTCTCCGACCTCCACTTCAGTGTTGCAGGAGTGGCACAGTGGCTCAGTGGTTAGCACTGCTGCCTCACAGTGCTGGGGAGCCCTGGGTTTGATTCCAGCCTCAGGCAATGGTCTGTGTGCAGTTTGCACGTTCTCGCTGTGTCTATGTGGAGTTCCGGTTTCCTCCCACAGTCCAAAGATGTGCCACTGGGATTGGCACCGTGGAGGATTGGCCATGCTAAATAGCCCTTTGAATCCAGGGATGTGCTGGTTAGCCATGGGAAATGCAGGGTTATTGGGATGAGGTGGGTCTGGGTGGGATGTTTTTTTGGAGGGTTTTTGTGGACTTGATGGGCTGGATGCTCTCCTTCCATACTGTAGAAAGTCGATGAATGCTTTTGAGTTCACTGCTCTGAGGCAACCCATTCCAAGTTAAGGTCATCAGCTACATCCTTTTGTCATATCCAAATACTTCCCAGACATTTAAAAACTACTTTAATGGCTTTATGTAATTATGATATTGAGGTAGACTTTATGATTTTGGCAAAATTGCTTTTCTGGTGGAATAGGTGATGTGTTCTGTGACAGTTGGGAGCAATTCCAAAGAATATTTTCCCTCAAAAAATCCATCCCAACAATACCTTAATTTCCCAGTTTTCCCACCCTACCATGAGTTTCAGCCACATCCATAAGCAGTTCTGGTAATATGTTCACCAAGTTACACCAAATCCTGGAGTCACACCACAATTTGTGACTTCCTGCTTGACTTAATACCAGTGAAATGTTCTTTATTTCAGAGTTCCTGGATGATGTGGCATCAAGCTCAGGTACTTCCATTTTGCCCATGCTGGAATAACAGCAGGCCATTAAAAAAGAGGAAATCTCTTTGTTAGAGATCTCCTCTTCTAACTGATGATCTGAAACCATCAGGATATTCCAACATGACAATGGCAAACAACAAATGCTGGAGATCACAGTGGGCAGGCAGCATCCATGAGTCATCTTAATTCGAATTGGTAGCTTGCTCTCTCCATGGATGCTACCTGACCCACTGTGATTTCCAGCATTTGTTCTTTTTGGTACAGATTCTAGCAGCTGCAGTAATTTGCTCGATGATGGTGGAAAAATCATCCATTACTGAAGTAAAAGCATCTCACTAAAAAAAAATGCAAAAACCTTGTGGTATTGCTAGTGTACATGCCATCCCATTGGTCCAATAAACATACCGATGCAGTGTTTCAAATCCAGCCCTCTGAACCAGTGATATAGGACTGAAAACTGGATAACCTTTTAAGCTGCCACAACGTGTCTTTCACTCCTCAGTGACACTTTTTTTCTGACTGTGTGGCAAGGAATTTCCTTGAAAGCACTCCGACCCCACTACTTTCACTTCACTGAAGTGCATTGGGACCCCCATTTACTTGCATAAACAGAGTTTCGGCCACTCTTGAACCACAGTAGCACTGAAGCCGTTCCAAAGAGGTTCCTTGTTGTAATGTTTCCGTTTCTAACAAAACTGCCCTTCGCAATCTTGACTCAGAAATGCAGCAGATACATGGGAACACCACCATTCTCAAGTTCCCCTTCAACACACTTACTATCCTGATTTGGAAATATGTTGCTGTTCCTTCACTGTCACTGGGTCAAAATCCTAGAATTTCCTCCCCAGTGGCACCGTGGGTCAACCCACAGAAAGTGGACTGTAGCAGATCCAGAGGGCAGTTCGCCACCACCTTTTCAAGAATACAGGAAAGATATTGTGAAACTTGAAAGGGTTCAGAAAAGATTTACAAGGGTGTTGCCAAAGTTGGAGGATTTGAAACATAGGGAGAGGCTGAAAAGGCTGGGCTGTTTTCCCTTGAGTGTCGGAGGCTGAGGGACGATGTTATAGATAAGATGAACAGCCAATGCCTTTTCCCGAGAGTAGTGGAGTCTAGAACTAGAGGGCACAGATTTAAAATGAGAAGCGAAAGATTTAAAAGGGATCCAAGAGGTACCTTTTTATTCACACAGGGGGTGGTGTATGTATGGAATGAGCTGCCAGAGGAAATGGTGGAGGCTGATACAACTGCAACATTTTAAAGGATGGGCATATGAATAGGAAGTGCTTAGAGGGATATGGGCTAAATGCAGGCAAATGGGCCTAGACTAATTTAGGATATGTGGTCAGCATGGACGAGTTGGACTGAAGGGCCTGTTTCCATGTTGTCCAGCTCTATGACTCTACCTCTGACTCGGGACAGGCAATAAATGCTGGCCAACCAGCGATGCCCACATCCCATAAATGAATAAAATACAAAGAACGCACTATCAACACTTTCTCTGATCTGATTGGAAACGTTTGACCAGAAAACCAGCAAGAACCAAAATCTGATGTGGACTAGGTCCAAGGTTTGCCGGGTTTGTGGGCCTCTGATGCATTGTAGTAAGTTGTTTGATTGCACCCGTCGAAAGATGATTTGCAATACATTATGCATCAAAACATTCATAATCTACATACCTCGAAGTAAATGCATTGTCGTGCCAGAATAACACAGCCATCAAAGTCATAATATTTTGTCAGCATTTGAAGATATCAGTTGAGGGCACAGCAAGGGGAGTGCTGCGAGATGATTTATCGATGACAAAATGTTATTTGTTGCAGGAACCTATTTCAGCATTTTGTTAAGTGCTTGAGATGAACCAGCGTTTGCAGTCAACAATCCTGCTGTTTCCCTATAAATTACCACATAGCATTTATACAGTTGAATAAACACTGTGATTAAAAGTGAATGGTGAGAGCTGGGCCAAATGCTTCCCACTTGCCGCCAACATAAATTTAATCTTTTGTATTTATGGAAAACTTTTTATCATTGTATTCCAAATAGTTTCTCAACCTGGTATTGTTTATGAAGATGGCGCAAGGATAAGATGGCGCAAGGATAATTGTTACAATTCGCAATTTTGCTGTCTGCGTCTTTTGCCTTCCTTCGCTGCCTCATTTCCCAAACTGGAAGCAATGACAGCAGAGACCTGCCGACACACTAATGCGATTAAATGCTGCAATGCCATTGCAACAACAGGCAGCCTGGATTGACTCTCGTTCTAATTTTCACTTCCTCCTGAAAGGGGTGTGCTGCATTCCTATTGCATGCACCTTCTTGCTGTGACCTTCTAGATTTTGAAGGTGGTTGATTTGGATTCTTCTAGCATACCATGGATGAGAAAACTAGCCAGGCCTATATACTAGTGCCAAATGTTAGTTTGTTACAGCGTGGTGGCTCTCAGAATGAATAACAAGATGCATGCAATCCAGACGGATTGACGTCTGCTCTTGGCCCAACACCAGACAGGAAACATCCGAGGCAAATATTAGAGGCTTCTGCAATATTTCCAAAAGTCATGAATTCTAGAAAAGTGAATCCGTATGGTCCCATTGATGTCCTGGCTATGGAGGGTGTGAAACAAAGGTTTATCAGATTGATTCCTGGGTTAGTAGGACTGATGTATGAAGAGAGACTAAATTGCTTTGGACTGTATTCACTGGAGTTTGGAAGAAAGAGAGGGATCGCATAGAAACGTATAAAATTCCAACAGGATAAAAACTGAAAGAACTATGGATGCTGTAAACCAGAGACAAAAATAGAAATTGCTGGAAATGCTCAGCGGGTCTGGAAACATCTGTGGAGAGAAGACAGAGTTAATGTTTCGGGTCCAGTGACCCTTCCTCAGAAGGATCCATTCTAAGGAAGGGTCACTCAACTCGAAACATTATCTCTGATTTCTCTAAGAGATGCTGCCAGACCTGCTGAGCTTTTCCTGCAATTTCTGTTTTTGCCCAAATTTCTAATCAGACTAGACAAGGTAAATGCAGGAACAATGTTCCTGATGACCAGGGAGTCCAGAACCAGGGATCATATTTAAGGACATAGGAAGGCCATTTAGGACTAAGATGAGGAGAAATTCTTTACCTAGTGAATGGTGAGCCTTTGGAATTCTCTGTCACGGGAAGTGGTTGAGGCCAAAACATTGAATATTTTCAAAACACCATTGCCAACATGCAATGGTTTGCCGTTTTGGATGCCAAGCCTGATTGGCTGCTGGATCAGTGAGGTTAATGGCTGATGTCCCACCATCAGTGTCCTCATGTCTTCCTAGCAACCAGCCATGCTTCCCGCTATCAGCAGCTGCTGAACCAGATTCAACCCTCTTGTGGGTGCAAGCCTTTCAAAGTTGGTTCTCCTAGAGCTGTCTCCCAGGCTCCCAAATCAGAAACAAAAAGACGGTGGACTGTATATGTGGCTAAGGGTTGGACCTCGAAGGAGATTTCCTTGGATTTACTCCACATACCCTGCCTGAGCTGAGGGGAAACTTCCAGCTGTCAGCCTAAGGTAGATAAACACACCATTCTTTAATCGCACCTCTTGACGTGGATATGTCAGAGCTGCCTAATCTGTTACACTGTGTGGTATTAATCCCCTTCTCATCCTTCTGAAACTTCAATGCACATGTGTCTTATCAATTTCTGTTCAGACTGTCTATCCCTTATTAAATTAAATTCACTTCATCTGACATGTCAGAGATCCCTGGAAATAATTGACTCTAATGCGTGACTTTTCGCAGTCTGCAAGACAATCCCACCCCATTGAAAACAGACGCATGGAATTATTAATCCACTGTATGTTCACGTAGCCCTCACCATTTCTATATTTATTGGTTACAAAGTGATTTTATTTCCCATTACATTGTTCTCTTTGGGGTTGGTGGAGAAGGAAGCAAGCCAGCTGACTCAATGGGGTATTAGACAACCCTTGCATCAAAATCAAAAGGGAAAATGCTGGAAAATCTCAGCAGGTCTGGCAGCATCTGTAAGGAGAGAAAAGAGCTGACGTTTCGAGTCTAACTGATCCTTTGTCAAAGGGCCAGCTTTGCCAAAGGGTCAGTTAGACTCGAAACGTCAGCTCTTTTCTCTCCTTCCAGATGCTGCCAGACCTGCTGAGATTTTCCAGCATTTTCTCTTTTGGTTTCAGATTCCAGCATCCGCAGTAATTTGCTTTTATCCCTTGCATCAAAATCATGTTCAATTTCGTGGATCAGATTTGAGAAGGAATCTGTGACCAACCATCCCTGAGGCCAGAAGGTTCCCTTGTTTTCCTTTTGAAAGCCTCAAGTCCACGGGATCTTCCATCAGTTCATAAACTTCATGCAACATACACTAGGAAGTGAGTAGGAAGCTGCCTTGTCTCCCATGGTGATTGCTTATCTTTGAACATTACAGATGTGAACAGATGTGATGTTGAGGGACTGCTAAACACAAACAGAAAAGCATCCGAAACAATAATGAAGATTTATTGGTGTACTTAACATTGCACACATCATCAACTGGCAAATCACAGTGCCAGGTAAATTACAGATAGATTCAGCATGCTGTCTGTGCTTAAAAAGAAAACCACCAAAAGCATCAGCTCCATTAAATAGAGTGGGTTTATTTGTTACTTGTATACTCACATATAATGGACATGGGAGGCTCAGTACCTTAATGACTGAGCACATGGAATACCATTGAGCCAGAAGACACAGACAGGAAACAAAGGTTAGGAATAAATAGACCTTTTTCTGAGTGGCAGACAGTGACTAGTGGGGTACTGCAGGGATCAGTACTTGGACCTCACTATCAGAATATATATGAATGATTTAGCTGAGGGAAATAAATGTCATCCCTCCAAGTTTGAAGATGGCACAAAGCTGGGTAGTGCTCTGAGCTGTGAGGAGGATTGCTGAGACTATTCAGAGTGATTTGGATGTATTGAGTCAGTGGACAAATGCATGGCAGACAAAGTATAATGCTGCTAAGTGTGAGGTTATCCACTTTGGTAGCAAAAACAGGAATGCAGATTATCTATCTGGTGATAGTTTGGGAAAGGGAGAGGTGCAATGAAAGCTTACACCAGTCACTGAAAGTAAGTATGAATGTGCAGCAGCCAGTGAAGAAGGCAAATAGTTTGTCTACCATCATGGTGAGAAGATTCGAGTGCAGGAGCAGGGATGTCTTGCTGTTATTGTTTGGACCTTGGTGAGATCACACCTGGAGTATTGTGTGCAGTTTTGTTCTCTTCCATGAGAAAGGATGATGAGGAGATGCTGGTGTTGGACTGGGGTGGGCAAAGTTAAAAATCACACAACACTAGGTTATAGTCCAACAGGTTTATTTGGAAGCTAGTATTTCCAAATAAGCCTGTTGGACTATAACCTGGTGTTGTACGATTTTTAACTATGAGAAAGGATGTTCTGGCTGTGGATGGAGTGAAACAAAGATTTACCAGACTTGGGTTAGTTGGACTGATGTATGAAGGCACTTTGAACTGGTTAGGACTATATTAACTGGAGTTTAGAAGAATGAGAAGGACCTCATAGAAGCTTATAAAATTCTAACTGGATGAGATAAGGTAAATGCAGGAATGATGTTCCCAATGACCATGGAGTCCAGAATCAGGGATCACAGTTTAAGGACATGGGAAGGCCATTTAGGATTAAGATGAGGAGAAGTTTCATCACCCAGAGAATTTTGAGCCTTTGGAATTCCTTGCCACAGAAAGTAGTCGAGGGCAAAGCATTGAGTGTTTTCAGGAAGGCACTAGATATAGTTTATGGGGCTAAAGGGATTAAAAGGTATGCAGAGAAAATGGGAACGGGGATTAAGTTGGATAATCAGCCTTGATCATACAGCCAAAGTGACGGTCCTATTCAAAGGGAGAGGGTCAAAAAGCAGGTAACTTGTCCGAATATCTATTGTTGGAAAATGTTGGAATCAATTATTAAGAAAATCACGACAGCACAGTTGGAAAATAATAATCTAATCAAGCAGAGTCAGCGTGGCTTCATGAAAGCAAAATCATATCTTACTAATTTATTTGAGTTTGTTGAAGAACTTTCAACTAACGTGTTGCACTTGGACTTCCAGATGGCATCCAACATGGCACCTCACGAAAGGGTAAGTCATAAGACCAGAGCCCATGGTGTGGATGTTGTGTATTGGCATGGATAAAGAATTGGCTCATGGGGAGGCAGCAGTGAGTAAGGATAATGGGTTCTTTTTCAGATTAGTGACGCATGACCAGTGGAATTCCACAGGGATCAGTGCTGGGACTACAACCCTTTACAGTATTTTAATGACTTGGAAGGAGGAAGTGAATATACTTTAATCAAATTTGCGGCCAACACAAAAATAGATGGAAAAGCAATCTGCAAAAAGGATAGAAACAGTTTATAGAAAGGTATTGATAGGTTAATTAAGCGTGCAAAAAGCTAGCAAATGGAATACAATGTGGAAAAATGTGAAGATATACATTTTGGAAGGGAGAACAAAAGAACAGAGTATTATTTAAATGTGGAAAAACTGCAAAATGTTGTAACACAAAGGGACTTGGGGGTACTTGTGTACAAAACACAGAAAACTAGCACACAGAAGCAGCAGGTAGTCAGGAAGGCTAATGGAATGTTAGCCTTTATTTCCAGGGGGTTAGAGTATAAGAGTAGGGAGTCTTACTGCAACTGTACAAGGTTGTAGTGAGACCAGATGTGGAGTATTGTGAGCAGTTTTGATCCCCTTATTTTAAGGAAGGATATTATTTTTATTGGAGGCAGTTCAGAGAAAGTTCACTAGGATGATCCTTGGAATGGAGGGATTGTCTTTTAAGCAAAGGCTAAACATATTCAACTCTATTCACTTGAGTTTAGAAGAATGAGAGGTGATCTCATTAAAACCTTGGATTCTTCAGGGGCTTGACAGGATAAATACTGAAATGTTTCCATCATGGGAGAGTTTAGGAGCAGAAGGCTTTGTCTCAGAACTAAGGGGAACTAATTTAAGACTGAGATGAGGAGAAATTCCTTCTCTGAGGATGAAGAGCTTTAGAATTCCTTGCCACAGAGCAGAACTCTGTTAGGGCAGAATCCTTGTGTACATTTGAGGCTGAGATTTTTGATCAGTAGGTGAATGGAGAGGTATGGGGAAAGTGGATGTGAGGAATGTTGGATCATCCAAGACCTTATTGAATGGCAGAGCAGGCTCGAGGAACTGAACGGCTTATGTCTGTTCCTATGTCTTACTGCCTTATATTGATTGGCAGAGCAAATTTGAAGAGTTAAATGATCACTCCTGCTCCTATTTTCTATGTTATTTGTAATTTAGCTGCAAGCAAATTGATCTTAAAAAAAGCCAATGAAGATGTAAAGTCATTTTGGTGTACTTCAGGCATTGTAATAATGAATCAGATCATTGGAATGGTTGTGTAGTGAACTTTTAGAATAATATTAATACTATTAGCCATTGACTTGCACTTGAGGAATGTATACAGCATATGATGTTCAATTGCAGTTGATTGATTGGAAGCTGTAAAGAAATGGAGATTCGTAGAAAGTCTGCCTCTCTTCATTCTTCTAAATAAATTTTTTTTGGGAAAGCAGCATTTAAGCTGAGGACAATATCCTCCATTACTCAGTCTTTGACAGTTCCTCATATACTCCCTGACAGCTAGATTGGCGGCAGTTTTTGGTTTTAAAATGAAGACATTTTATAGTGACTCTGAACTACTTCATTGACATGAGGAATGCAGTGGTGTGTGTGTGAAGACACTGAGGGCTAACTTTTTAAAATCCTGTTTGTTCATTAGTTGCAATTAATGTTTTGGGTTACATTTTCCATGTGTTTTCATATCACATCACATATTTTGGTATTTTATCTTCTCTGGTTTAAATGCAGATATAATGAATACTTTTTTTTACTTGTTTTTTTGAAGGAATGTGGGTTTCACTGTATACACTGTGTCTGTTTCAACTCACCAAAACAGGTGACAGCCACTTCTTAGTTTATTTCTCAGGACAACGCAATGACCAATCAGAATCAACGTAAAATTTAAACAAAACTTGGTAGTCATCATTAACTGGAGCAGTATCCATATCTGTCAATCAGAAACAACTTGGCAACCAATCAGCACCTCTCTTCTCACGCAGCATCATAATGTTTTCCTTTGGCATTGGTACTTCTTGCAAACTATGCTGATGAATGCAAGACAAAAAGTTTTAACAATACATAGCTTTTTTTCAGCAATACTAAAGTCTAATTAATGAGGGGTGATAACAGATGGCCTATTCCAGCAAGGTCTGGCCCGTTGAAGGTTTCCACTTGCATATTATACCAACAATTTGATGATATTTCATTCTGTCCTAATTGTATGAAGTTACAAAAAAATCTGTTAGCTAAAGAATTTGACTCAACTTCAAAAAAGTAATTTGCCTTGGCTCTAGAGGACCCGAAGGAAGACTTGACACTGAAAAGGAAAAATATTGAGGTAAAGCTAAACATTTTAACATTTTAACATTTAAACCTCATGTTTAAAAGTAGTGACTGAAGAAGAAGACATGCTTTTGAAATCTTGCAAGGACACTAAGTTACTTTGATGACTATGTTGTAACCACTTATTTTAAAACAAGGAAGATGCAAGAGCGGTGAATGAGTTCTTATTCATAAGTAGATCACAACAATGTTTCATCTAAAGCAACAGCAATGCTGTTTGGCATTGGTCCATAATTGCCGTCATTGGAAGACATAAATATTTAGTGATATGAGTAGTTAGATCACTCACTTTTATCATACTGGGTTGTGTATTCTGATGCACGCTACACTCCCACTCACACTGGAATCTGCACAGACGTCGATAAACAACGATTGACGCAGTTTCCAAGGTGGTTATCTCGATCTTGTGGAAATTTGTTGGAAACCATTTGATTATTTGTTGTGACAAACCTTTTGCAAGACACCATCTCGAAATTGTAGAGGATGTATGAAATATAAACAATGCTGTGGCTATTGAAAAGGGAGTATTTTGTCATAATACAAGGGATTCAAAAACCAAAATCTCTGACTGAAATATCCAAGGGCCTAATAGACACCTGAGCTTTCAGTTATACTAATTAGAATATCTGTAATAGACTAATCACGAAGTGTGTTCAGTTCTGGTCTCCCTCCCATAGGAAAAATGTTGAGAAACATGAAAGGGTTCAGAAAAGATTTCCAAGGATATTAGGAGAAAGTGAGGACTGCAGATGCTGGAGATCAGAGCTGAAAAATGTGTTGCTGGAAAAACGCAGCAGGTCAGGCAGCATCCAAGGAGCAGGCGAATCAATGTTTCGGGCATAGGCCCTTCTTCAGGAATGGCCAAGGATATTGCCATGGTTGGAGGGTTTGAGCTACAGGGAGAGGCTGAGTGGGCTGGGGCTGTTTCCCTGGAACATAGGAGGCTGAGGGGTGACCATATGGAGGTTTATAAAATCATGAGGGACATGGATAGAGTAGTCAAGGTCTTCTCCCCACGATAGGGGAATCCAAAACTACAGGGCATAGGTTTAAGGTGAGAGGGAAAAGATTTAAAAAGGACCTAAAGGGCAAATGTTTCAGGCAGAGGGTGGTGTGTGTATGAAACGAGATGCCAGAGAAAGTGGTGGAGGCTGGTACAATTACAACATTTAAAAGGCATCTGGATGGGTATATGAATAGGAAGGGTTTAGAGGGATATGGGCCAAGTGCTGGCAAATTAGACTAGATTAATTTAGGATATCTGGTTGGCATGGACGAGTTGGATCACAGGATCTGTTTCCATGTTGTGCAGCGCTATGACTCTATAACTGATTTGTGATCATTTTTGTAGCATTCATGTGAGAATATAAATACACAACTTATGAGTAGAAATAGGCCACTTGTCCTTTTAACCTGCTCCACCACTCAATATGATCATGGTGGAACTGACTGTAGCCTCAAATTCCACTTTTTTCCTGCCTACCACCAATACCAATTTACTGCCTTGCTAGTCTGGAGTTAATCTAACTTTAACTTACTAGCAATTACTGACCCAGACTCCATCACTCTCTGGGGACACATGACCCTCTGAGATGAAAGCCTTCCTCTTCTTCTCCATCTCAAATCTGGGACTTTGAAAGGAATCATTGATTGTTAACTTGGGAAAAGTGAAGTGGTACAACCAGCAGTCAGGCATTCTCCGTGTGGCACTCAATATAATGACCCCTAATAAAATCTTTACTTTTAAAATGTTCATTCTGAAAAGACTGTTTTAAAACCATGGAATATAGGTTTGTCTTGAGCAGTTGCATGAGAATGAATCAGCCACTCATTAAACTACACGGTCGATATTCAACTCCATTAACTTCATTAATAATAATACATGGGATGTATAACAAGCAGCAAATGTGATGCTATCCATTTAGTGTCACTCTCATGATGAATTTCTTCCTCGACAGTCTATTAAAGACAAGACTCGATATTCTAATTTCTTTCTACTCCCAAAATGAATAAAGACTTTGGCCAGTGTAAACTATTTTTGTATCTACTGGAGATGGTTATCTAAGACTGATCCTTACAGATAAGTAATGAGGAATCTCCATGGTTGTTTCAACTGAGGTCTTGTCCAATGTTTCTGTGCCCCATTTGGACCAAAGCACGTTTAAAAATAGGGACATTATGTTATCTCTCTACTTTCCGCTCAATTGCATCATCCATCATATTTTCCAGCACAATCACTCATGTTTCTTTCCAGGATTGTTGGTCATTGGTTGGGTGCACACCCTGGACATACATGCAGCCCACCAGACATTGTCACCTTCCATGTGAGTCTGTGTCTCTGCACCATCTCAGCAAGAGATCTATTCGAGATCAGAACTCGTTTCCAAATTACTATATTCTTTGGCATCATTTAACATAATTTCTTTATAATTTTTATTTTTGAAATATTTCCTGGGTTTTGATAATGAACGCTATCGCGAAAATAGTTCAGGAAGAAGTTAGATCCATCACCACCTTCTTAAGGCATTGGCAATGAATGATGACGTGCAGAAGGACTCTCCATAATGCCCTGGTTAATGCTTGTCCCAAAGTAACTTCACTAAAATGTATTCTCTGATCATAGAGTCATAGAGTCATAGAGGTGTACAGCATGGAAACAGACCCTTCGGTCCAACCCATCCATGCCGACCAGATATCACAACCCAATCTAGTCTCACCTGCCAGCACCCGGCCCATATCCCTCCAAATCCTTCCTATTCATATACCCATCCAAATGCCTTTTAAATGTTGCAATTGTACCAGCCTCCACCACTTC
>NC_057741.1:28773464-28824534 GCF_004010195.1 Chiloscyllium plagiosum | reverse complement strand
GCCTAACCAATGTCCTGTTCAGCCACAACATGACCTCCCAACTCCTGTACTCAATACTCTGACCAATAAAGGAAAGCATACCAAACGCCTTCTTCACTGTCCTATCTACCTGCGACTCCACTTTCAAGCAGCTATGAACCTGCACTCCAAGGTCTTTTTGGTCAGCAACACTCCCTAGGACCTGACCATTACGTGTATAAGTTCTGCTAAGATTTGCTTTCCCAAAATGCAGCACCTCGCATTTATCTGAATTAAACTCCATCTGCCACTTCTCATCCCATTGGCCCATCTGATCCAGATCCTGTTGTAATCTGAGGTAACCCTCCTCACTGCCCACTCCACCTCCAATTTTGGTGTCATCTGCAACTTACTAACTGTACCTCTTTTGCTCGCATCCAATTCATTTATGTAAATGATCATTATCACTTCGCTGCTTGTGGAAGCCTGCTGTGTACAAGCTAGGCAGAAGTGGGTACTGCAGATGCTAGAGATTAGATTCAAGATTAGAGTGGTCTGGAAAAGCACAGCAGGTCAGGCAGCATCCGACGAGCAGGAGAGTCGACATTTTGGGCCAAAGCCCTTCATCAGGAATGACTGTACAACCTGGTCATTGTGTTTTCCATAGTACGACTGTGGCTCCACTTCAGTAAGATATTGCATAAACTTTAAAGAGTAACCTGAGGTCCAAAATGGTGCTATATAACCCATGACCTGTCTTCTGTTCCTCCACTAGCACTGTGCTCCCGGTGATTGTATGATTTTAAGATTTTCATCCGTGATTTCTAATGTCTCCACGGCTTCTTTCCACTGTACCCAATCCAAGCCTACAGCCTATCAATTCTGGCCTCCTGATCATCCCTAACATTTTTTTTCCAAAAGAAAATTTTATGCATAAAACTTGTAAACTTATGGCAGAATTTGCAAGTAAATTCAATGTTTGCATATTCCTTTCCCCATCCCTGTTTTTGGAGAACACCTCCATTATTTACATGTGGGATAGTTTGCCAAAGAATCGATGTGACCTCTTCAGCCCCTCAGCTGCTGGCCTCCCTTCCATTCCACCTAGAGACCCTTCCTTCCAACTACCAACTGGATCATCAACCAACCAGGTCGTACCCAACACCAATTGTGTTTGCCCATCAACCATGCTGCCCCTTTCCCAATACAAAACCAGACCATTCCCTCTCCTTATCTGGAGCTCCACCTACCCCCACCTCCCATTCCTGAAAAGGGTTATACCCGAAACGTTGGTTTCTCCACCTCCTGATGCTGCCTGGCTTGCTGTGTTCTCATAGCCTCCTGTTTGTCTCCAAAGAACCGATAAAGGGCAGGTGGTCAGGTTTAAACATATCACATCGTAGTCTTAATGCTACATTAATGGAAGCAATCTTAAGGACCCTTTTAACAAGATTTTGTCACTTTAATGGAGCCTTTATCCTTTACAATTCCAGTCTGTGATTCTGCTCCGTATCCTCATGATGTTCACAAGTTGTACTGACGTGATGCATTCATGAAACCATCCTGGCCTGCCCCATAAGAACTGTTCAGGCTGGACAGCATTCTCCTGTTCTCATGTCATACTCACTACATTTGCGAAATTTAAATTGGTGCCCTCTTATTCTCGAATCTTATCAATTGACCTGGTGAGAAATGTAAGCTGATCAGGATGCAGGAGTGTGTTTGGCGGGGGGGGGTGGTGGGAGGGGGTGGTGGGAGTAGAGTGTGATTATAGTAGAATTGTACAAATTGTACAGTGACCATCCAGTGCCATTGCTTTGGCAGAGCAGTCAGTGGCTGAGGTGGGAGCACTTTCAGTTTGGCAAAGTTTTCTCCTCCTGGAGGTTCTTGAGGAATTTCATACTCGTCACTTTTATATTCAGGAAGGTCATGTCAAAGTATCTATTGGAGGGTAAATCCTGAAGAAGGGTTACACCCGAAATGTTGACGTCTCCACCTCCTGATGCTGCCTGGCCTGCTGTGTTCTCCCAGCCTCCTGCTTGTCTACTCTGGGTAAATCCCACAGACAGCCAATGTCCAGAAGTTCAAATTTACAAAGGCAGCATGAATGATTAGCATACCTGCTCTGTCCCCATCATCCTTATGATTTTTATTCCCCGATGAGGCCTGTGATTTTTATTGCTCCACCATTGGCGACTGTGGCTTCAGTTGTCCTTACCCTCAGCTCTGAAGTTCCCTCCAATCTCTAGCTCTCTTTGTTCCTTTAAGTCCTTCCCTAAAACCTGCCTCTCTGACTGAGCAATGAGCCAGGTGACATCTGCTTACATGGCTCAGTGTCAGTTTGGTTTTGTAATATCCCTATGAAGCACCTTGAGACATTTATTATTTTAAAGATGCTTTGCAACTGCAAGTTGTTGTTGTAAATGCCAATCATTCTCTCTTTCTTTCACTTCGCAGTGCATCATTTGGTGCAAAGTTTTACCTTGTATGCACCTGTTGGCATAGCATAAATTTAAATATTCCACATAAAGCAAACTACATTTTTAATTCTCAGCTTTGCAACCTACGTTTCAGAAAAAAATATTATTATTGCTTTTAGAGCCCTAAGGGTATTAAAAACTTTAATTCCAACAAAGGCAGTAAGAAATATTGGGAACTGTGATAATGAAGTGTTCTTTCAAACCTTCTCCATTTGCAGTGCCGACTAAATTCACATTCTGCATGTGATGCTTTGTTGCTTTTTATCAAGCAATGGGCATAGACCCCTTGTACTAAAAGATGAGAAAATGCATTCTATTTTGAGACCTGCGTGGGCAGTATGGACTTTGATGTATTGAACTCCCCAGTGGCTCAGAGTAATGGTTGCTCTTACTCTGTGCAACCTATTCTCCACGCACTGTTGGGCTAATAACCATTACTTAATTTACATGCATTTTTGACACAGTACGGGCACTCCAAGGGGGAAGGAATAGCTGTGTACAGCACAACGACAGAAGCTATTTCTCACAGATGTCAAGTGTGATTTTTCTTTCTTTACATACAGAATAAGATCAAGTGGTTGCTTTTATTTTGACCTTCACTCCATTTGTTTTCTCTTTCCAAGTCTGCTGAAAGTAAGCCCTCTGCACACAGGCAACTGATAGTGTGCAACTTGCGAGAACACTGCTGTGGAGTAGACCAGAACCCCCCCTCAAAATATTTTAAGGCATTAGCCTGGAACCTAACTTTTTCTTATTTTAAAGGCAAACATAAAGTGCTGTGTTCCAGATGCAATTCGACTGTTCACACTACTCAGTGTTAAGCAACAGTTTGTTCAAACACTATAGTTAAAATATACATGAAAGAAGAACTTAGATTAACAACTTAATTAGAAAATGTGACAGAATACTAGATACAGTAACTATGACTAATTAACTGTTCCAACATCACAACACCCCATAAACTGACCCCTTGGCAAAAAAGCAAATTCAGAAATCAGATTTTCTCACATGCAACACCTCAAGTAGGAAGACAAAGTCCAGCTTCTAGCTATAACAGAGAGAGGGGAAATAATAGCCTCTGCTTCTCCAGAACTCCATCAGCTTCTGCTGAGTCTAAAAGCTAAAAAGAAACTTGACATTCTGGTCTGTGAGAGCTGGCCACACCCATCCAGGCTGCTTCTATTGTTCCAACTTTAAAAATAACCCCCCAAAGCTTCATAAGCTGTTCACGTTACCATAGACTGCTGAGCACCTCTCATTCAAACATTCTTTTTAAGTACACCTCTTAAAGCCACAACATCGTCACAATGTGAATCACAACGAATGTGAAGGAGCTAAGGATGTTGTCGCTGTTTCTCAGATGGTCTCTTTTAGACACATCCTGATGAAGCTGCAATAGTTTACAGGGATGAGGGCTGGGACTGGCAACACTTGTATTTTGCTGGCTTTGTAGTGGGAAATACAATCAGAAGCTTTGCTTTGTCATTGATGTCCATGCCTTCACCCACCAAAGGCCCAAGCTCAGAAATACCTCCTTTCAGCTCCCCTATTTTAACATCTCCCTTGTTAAAGATGCTCCTCAAAACTCAATGTGATTAAATCTTTTCAATACCAATACGATATGTGGATCAGTGTCAGATCCTGTCAGATAATACTCTTGTGATTTATGAATACAGAGAGGTGGTGGTGTAGTGGTCATGTCAGTGGATCTGTAGTCTGGAAAACCTGGCTACTACAGTGGGAACTGGGCTCAAATCCCATCAGGGCAGGTAGAAAAATTTGATTCTTTTTGATATATGTGTGGAGTTATAAAGCTGACTCCAACTTTAATGCCAACCATGTATGACTCCATCCCCACAGCAATGTGAGTGATTCTTGCTTTTCATGATAAATGCTGGTTTCCATGCTACCTACATCCCAGAATATATTTTTTAAAATGCTATATTCTTTGCTGCCTGTACATTTCAGGAATCGAATTGATTCTAATATATTGGGCACCGTATGATTCAACGTAATGGAAATATAATACAAATATCGATTTCTCACATGTGAAATTGGATACAATCTTGCTCTGCTCTGAACTTGCTAAATTGTCAATGAATAGATGCTGTAAAATATCACTCTGGCACTGGCCTCGTTCATTTATTACAGAGCGATTATTTATGTCTGGAATTTGGACAGGCTCTGTTGAAAGCCTTTTAATGAGAACTCCCGATGTGACAAACAAAATGGTCCCATTAACCAATCACTCTGTTAAACCAGTTCCATTAACACTGTCTATGCTAATCTAGTAACGTGACACATTAGAACCAATGGCATTAATCAATCTTTTACAGTAGGTTGCCACTTGTTGATGAGGATATATAAAGCTGATGGCAATGAGCTGCATGAAAATGGATCTTTCGTGCCCTGACAGTGAGCTCTCAAAATAATTTACTCAACAGCGCTGTTTCGTAAACTTTTATCACAAACGTTTATAGTAACATACTCAATTCATTTTTGGATGTGGGTGTCATTGATAAAGTTGATTTTTAACGACCGTTGCTGCTTTCCCTGAGTAAGTGGTGGTGGGGCTACGTTCTAGAAACTGTAGCAGGATTCAAACCCGGGTCCGTCGAACATGGCCTGGGTCCCTAGATTAACAATTCAGTGATAATATCGCTAGGCTGTCACCCAACTCTAAATGTGAATGTGGTGGAAGTAGTTCAGACAAGGTTTACTGGACCAACATCTGGAATGGGTGGGTTGCCTCATGAGGAACATTGGACAAGCTCGGCTTGTTTCTGCTGGAGTTTAGAAGAGTAAGAAATGACTTAATTGAAGTACGTAAGACCCTGAGGGAGCCTGACGGGATGGATGTAGAAAGGATGTTTCCTCTTGTGGGAAAATCTTAAACTAGGGGTCACCATTTAAAAATAAAATGTTGCCCATTTAAGATAAATGAAGAGAATTCTTGTTTCAACAAAGGGTCATACATCTTGGAACACGCTTCCTCAAAAGATGGTAGAATCAGAGTCTTGGCATACTTTTAAGGTGAAGATAGAAAAGCAAGGCATTTAAAAAGTAATCAGAGATAGGGGCAGTGTTGATTCAGACCTGCTTGATTGGCTTAGGTAAAGACATCTACATTTAGTACAACTCCTTTATTCAAAAGAGCTACCTTAATAGACACAACTCAGAGGTGGGGACTCTACCCACTGTGCCACAAGATCTCGACTACCCTGGATTAGTTAAGTGTTAATCAACCAGATAGAGCTCAGCAATTCTGTCAAGAATGACACATTAATAACATCTGCTGGGGCAAGTTTTCAAACTGCTATTGGAAAGATGTTGTTCAACTTGAAAGGGTGCAGAAAAGGTTTACAAGGATGTTGCTGTGGTCGGAGGGTTTGAACTATAGGGAGAGGTGGAATACGCTGGGACCTTTTTCCCTAGAGCATTAGATGCTGAGTGGTGACCTTGCAGAGATTTAAAAAATTCTGAGAGGCATGGACAGGATGAATAACCAAAACCTTTTTCCGAAGGTAGGGAAATCCCAACCTGGAGGGCATAGGTTTAAGGTGAGAGGGGAAAGATATAAAAAGGACCGAAAGGAGCAATGTTTTCACAGAGAGGATGGTGCGTATATGGATTGAGCTGCCAGAGGAAATGGTGGAGGCTGGTATAATTGCAGCATTTAAAAGACATCTGGATGGGTATTTGAATAGGAAAGGTTTAGTGAGAGATACTGCTAAATGGGACTAGATTAATTTAGGATATCTGGTCGCATGGACGAGTTGGTCCGAAGGATTTTTGTGCATGACTCTGTGATGCAAAATCAGTAGAATGACCTTCTTCAGTTGGGGGGGCTGGGGGGGGTGGGGGGTGGGGTTCTGTGACACCCAGTGAACAAAGCTTTCATTATCTTCACCAACAACTTGGGTCAGGTGGAGTTTTTGACCTCCTCACTGTGTTTATTATGCTGGAAAGTACTCTTATGCTGTTAAATGCTGACTTGCCTGAAGCATATGATTTGCAGAAGCCCCATGTTTAACTGAGACAGGTTTTACAAACAAATATTACAATCATCGTAAAACCTGAAGGTATTTTGTTGTGCTGCAGAAAGAATGATAAATAATTTATTTGAATTACACTTGCTGTCTTTCTGCCACTGGCTACGACGGTGTTTAATCTGTGCTTTTTTACGGGAAAAGAAAATTTCTCAGCACACTGTGATCTAATGTCATGCTGAGAGTTTATTTGTATGCAGACTGCCTGATACTGATATAGAGAAAAGCAGTCACTACTCTTCTCATACACTCTGGCTGAGAAATTGGGGTGTACCCATTTTCTGGGGTGGAAGGGGAGGTCTGGAAGGCATGGGACGGTTGGGGAAAATTTGGGTCATCTGTGCCTAGATGTTGAGTTCTGAGGCACCCCCGTTAAAGAGCCTTTTGTCTACTTTCCATGAAGTCAGCTGACAGAGAAGCATAATTAAATAATTAAACAGTAAATTACAGGTTAAGACTCCTCTGCTGATAAAATCCTCATCACGCCTACATTGGGCTTGACTATTCCTACACACTAGGCAAAAGTGAGGACTGCAGATGCTGGAAACCAGAGTTTAGATCAAAGTGGTGCTGGATAAGCACAGCAGGTCAGGCAGCATCTGAGGAGCAGCAATTGACGTTTAGGGCAAAAGCCCTTCATCAGGAATAGATAAATCAATTATATTCCTATACACTCCTGGTTGGTCTCCCCACATGACCTGCATAAACCTGAGAGTATTTAAAACATTCTATCCTGTATATTAACATGTACCTGTCCCACCCCTGCATCATCACTGTGCTCACTTAATAGTCTGGCTCTCAGACAAACAACTCACTTTGTTTTTGAACCTTTCCATGGCTTTATCCCTCTCTTTCTCTGTATTCTCCTACGATTTTCCAACTCTTTGACATATCTGCATTCCTCTACTTCTGGCCTCTCCCATTGGTGGCTGCATCTTCAGTCACCAGGGTCACAAGTTCTGAAATTCCCAACCTACATGCTTTCGCCTTTCTGTGTCACTGCCCTCCTTTAAGAATTTCCAAAAGCCTACCTCTTTGATTACCTTTCTATAGTCTCACTTATTTTCCCTTTATGTGGCTCACTCTCATAATTTGTTTTGTAGTGCTGCTGTGCATCGAAAGTGCCATAATTGCTTCTGACTGTGACAATTGAGCTTCAGACTACAGGGAATTGAATTGAGGGAGATTGGTGAGTGGGAGTTTGCAATTGTAGGGAGCAGCTGGTTGGAAGTAGGGTAAGAAGGGATGGTTGATAATCTGCTCTTCCCAAATCCATTCAGGAGTCTTCCTGCTGCTTAGCACTCCATTGTGATTTCAGTACCTGGTGGGTAAAATCCTGAGAGAAAACAGGTTCCAGAGAAAAGATACCTTGGTCTGTTTGTTCAGTAAATCTCTCGACACTGCAGCGTGCAGACTCAATCTGCCTTCATTGGACAATGTTCTCAATCCAGCAATCAAAGCAGTGAACCTTCACTGCACTCTCCCTAAGGGCAACTATGTCCTTCCTCAGATCAGGAGACGAAAATTGTACGCAGAGTGACCTTATCAAAACCCTGGATAGTTACATGATTTCCTTGCTCTTTTGCCCCAACCTCCCTGCAAAAAAAGGAAAACAACTATTTCCTTTCAGCATTGCCTGCTGTCCTTCGTGTTACTTAGTGATTCGTGTCCAAAGGCACCCAAATCCCTCTGATTGTCAAACATACTAATCTCTCACCTTTCAGAAAATGTTCTGTTTTCCTATTCTTCCTATCAAAGTGGAGATTTCATGTTTCCCTTCATTATATTCTGTAACCACTTGGCCATTCACTCAACTTGTCAATCCTTCCGCAAGATCCTTTATGTAATAACTTTCATTCACATCTAGTTTTATGGTGACAAAAACTTGGACACATTATATTTCATTCTCTCATCTCTGATGTTAATAGTAAATAGCTGAGGAACAGCCATCTGTATGGCATCTCACAGTAACCTGCTTATTTCGACACCCTTCTCTGTTTATTGGCCAATCCTCAATCTGTGCTGGGAAGTTCTTTCCAATCTAATAAGCCCTAGTCTCACATGATGACCTCAGGTGTACTACCTGATCAAATGCTTTTTGAAAAGCCAAAGGTACAACATATACTGCTTCTGTGGAGTGGATTTTATAGTGTTCCAGACCTCAGCACTCATTGTAGCTGCTGAAAATGCCTTTGTTTCATTCAGACATAGGGGCAGAAATAGGCCACTCAGCACATCCAGTCCACTTCAGTGAAGTCAAGGTTGATTTCATAATCTTCAACTCCACTTTCCTGCCTTATCCCCATAAGCCATGATGCTCTTGATAATTAGAAATCTCTATGTCTGGCTCGAATATATTTAATGACCCAGCCTCCACATTCATCTGCGGTAAAGAATTCTATAGCTGCATAGAACATAGAACAGTGCAGCACAGTACAGGCCCTTCGGCCCTCAATGTTGTGCCTGACCTTTTATCTTACTCTAAGATCAGACTAACCTACGTACCCTTCATTGTACAATCTTCCATGTGCCTATCCAAGAGTCACGTAAATGTCCCTAATGTAACTGACTCTACTACCACTGCTGGTAGTGCATCCACGGGTTCCATTCTCTCTTTAACGAATCTAGCTCTGACAACTCCCCTAAACCTACTTTCAATAACCTTAAACTTATGTCCCCTTGTGATTGACATTTTCTCTGGCTATCTACTCTATCTATGACTTCCATCATTCTGTACACCTCTATCAAGTCATCTCTTGTTCTTCATTGCTTCAATGAGAAAAGCCCTAGCTCCCTCAACCCTTCTTCATAAGACATGCCCTCCAGGCGACGCAGCATCCTGGACAATCTCTTCTGCACCCTCTCTAAAGCTTCCATGTCTTTCCTTTAATGAGGCAACCAGAACAGAACACAATATTCCAAGTGTGTTCTAACCAGGGCTTTATAGAGGTGCAACATAACCTTGTGGCTCTTAAACTCAATTGCCCTGCTAATCAAAGCCAACACAACACATGCCTTCTTAACAACCTGGGTGGTAACTTTGAGGGATCTATGGACATGGATCCTATGATCCCTCTTTTCCTCCACACCACCAAGAATCGATTCTGCATTAAGTTTGACTTCACTTCACTTCACACTTTTCCAGGTTGAACTCCATCTGACACTTATCAGCCCAGATCTGCATCCTACCAAAGTCCCATTGCGATCTACAACAGCCCTCCACACTATCCACCACTCCACCAACCTCCGTGTAATCGGTAAACATACTAACCCACCCTTCCACTCCCTCATCCAAGTCATTTATAAACATCTCAAAGAGCACTCTTCTCTGACAGAAGAAATTCCTCGTCTTCTCTGTCTTAAATGGGTGTCTTCGTATTCGGAGATTATGCACTTTGATCCTCGACCCTCCTACAACCTTTCTGCATCTACCCTGCAGCTATGAATCTTAGATTGTAAAAACTTGAAATAACATCACAACTACTGGAATAAGTAATCTCGGGTCCATGCAATATCAATGACCATTCAGGAAAAAGTGCTGAAAAGGTGGGTTTTGTAGCCTTAACATCTTGTGCCATCCTGTTATCAGATCGCACACTGCTTTTCCATAAATGACAACTTTCATATTGCACTCTCCAATCTTACAGATGGCAATTTTATTTGTGTTGCCCAGAGACAGAGAACATAAGGCCAATCTGACAGCAACAATTATATGGGGATGGATGAATTTACAAGCAGTAGAATTCAAAAGGACTTCAAATATAAGATTCATTATTGTGATAAGATTCAATCAGGAAATAACAAATAAATGATTTTGTTCACAGAACAAGCTTTGAATGTTATGAACAAGCAAGTCAGCTTCAGGTTTGATTTTTATGCTTTTTTAACTCATGTTGGCTCCAAATTGTCAGGAGAAAAAGGCTATATGTGAATCGCTAAAATAGTGCAGACTCCAATGTCATCCAAGGTGTAATAAATAAAACAAAGAACTGCAGATGCTGGAGATCAGAAACAAAAATGGAAATTGCTGGAGAAACTCAACAGGCCTGGCAGTATCTGTGGGAAGAAAACAGAGTTAACATTTTAAGTTTCTGATGAAAACATCCATTAACTCGAAATTTCTCTCCACAGATGCTGCCAGACCTGCTGAGTTTCTCCAGCAATTTCTGTTTGTACTCCATCCATGGTTTAGCCTGACAGTGAAGTACTCTATTGTTGATTTGCTTTTGCTGCCATTTTAAATGTTTAAGTCTCCCCACACTGATTGGCTCATGGTCTAAGAGGACCGGCTGGGAAGAAGCTATGTAGTTTGCTTCATTGTTCAGCAGGTCGCTAAGGAGGTCCATGACAAGAGCAGCTCAGTGAACCTTCCAGTGGGGATGAGCAGTCTATCCTGCTTCAGTCTGTATCATCTCCTTTCAACAGAGTGGGTAAGATTGGCAACCCATTCATGAGCAATTATGCAGCGATTCCAAACCAGTTGGTTGAGCGTTGTGTATGACTGCACCAACACAACTATCCCTGATTTGCATGAGATGCTCCAGACCCCAAGAATTGATATTACTCTTACCTCTGAATCAGCCGGTTGTGTGTTGAAATCCCTAAACCGGTGATTTAAACCTAAATTCTTGGATGATACTTCAAGGCAGTCCTGAGAGAATGCTGCACTGGCAAACACTGCCGGGACAATGGTTCAAGAAGGCAGCTCTCTACCACCTTCTCAAGGGCAATTAAGGACGGGCAATAAAGGCTGGCCTAAGCAGAGATACTCACATCCTATGAGTGAGTTAAAAAGCTGATGTTAAGCTGAGGCTACATCTGTCCTCTCAAGTGGATTGAAAAAAATTATTGGAAGATAGAAAATAGGAGCAGGCGTAGGCTATCAGCCTCCTCTGACAATCAATGTGATCATGGCTGATCCTGGCATGAATATTTTGAAGAGCAAAGGTCATCTTTCTGGTATTTTGACCAGAGTTGATCCTGGACTGGTGATGGACATCAGCAGTACACGTTACGTATAAGATATGTTGTCACAACTTGCCAAGGCTCCTTAGTCACCATCTTTCAAACCCAATGTGTTTACCATCTGGAAGGACAAGGACAACAGATGCATGGGAGCATTGTGGCCCATATGTTCTCCCACACACCATCCCAACTTTGAATTGTATTGCTGTTCCTTCACTGAGGTGGGGTGAACATTCTGGAACTCCATTCTGAACATCACTGTGGGTGCTCCTACACACCAAATATTGTAGGGATTCAAGAAGACAACAATGTCCAGAGCAATTAGTGATGGTCAGAGTATTGAGTACAGGAGTTGGGAGGTCATGTTGCGGCTGTACAGGACATTAGTTAGGCCACTGTTAGAATATTGCGTGCAATTCTGGTCTCCTTCCTATCAAAAAGATGTTGTGAAACTTGAAAGGGTTCAGAAAAGATTTACAAGAATGTTGCCAGGGTTAGAGGATTGGAGCTATAGGGAGAGGCTGAACAGGCTGGGGCTGTTTTCCCTGGAGCGTTGGAGGCTGAGGGGTGACCTTATAGAGGTTTACAAAATTATGAAGGACATGGATAGGGTAAATAGGCAAAGTCTTTTCCCTGGGGTTGGGGAGTCCAGAACTAAAGGGCATAGGTTTAGGGTGAGAGGGAAAGATATGAAAGAGACCTGCAGGGCAACTTTTTCATGCAGAGGATGGTACATGTATGGAATCAGCTGCCAGAGGAAATGGTGGAGGCCAATACAATTGGAACATTTAAGAGGCATTTGGATAGATATATGCCCTACCTGCTTATCTTCCTTTCCACCTATCCACTCCACCCTACTCTCTGACCTATCACCTTCATCCCCACCCCCATTCACCCATTGTACTATTTGCTACCTTCCCCCACCCTCCTCCCTGACCTATCACCTCCATCCTTCCTCTCATTTATCTCTCCACTCTGCAGGCACTCTGCCTCTATTCCTGATGAAGGGCTTTTGCCCGAAACGTCGATGTTCCTGCTCCTCGGATGCTGCCTGAACTGCTGTGCTTTTCCAGCACCACTATAATCTAGAATCTGGTTTCCAGCATCTGCAGTCCTTGTTTTTACCTATGGGTATATGAATAGGAAGGGTTTGGAGGGATATGGGCTGGGTGCTGGCAGGTGCGACTAGATTGGATTGGGATATCTGGTCGGCATGGACGGGTTGGACCGAAGGGTCTGTTTCCATGCTGTACATCTCTATGACTCTATGACTCTAAATGCTGGCCCAGCCATTGATGCCAACAAGATTAAGAGCAATGTGACAAAAGACAGACCATTGGCTCTTTATCACACAACTCTTTGAATAAGAATTAGAATAGGGTTTATTGTCACATGAACTCTGAAAAGTTTACAAGTCGCCATTTATGGTGCTATCTGAAGTACAAAGGTACTTATGTACAGATTCCTGAGTATAAATTCTGAGGAAAAACATTAGAAAATAAAGAAATAAAAATTCCAGCATTACAGGTCGTCAAAAGTATAAAATCTTAGTAATAAATGAGAAAAATAAAGAGATAAATGGTTCAGAATAACAATCTTTCCCTTTGTGAACCCTTGCTGTATTAAAACCGACTGCCACACTTCATACCTTACAGTGACTGTAATTTTGAATATTTAATTGGCTGTAATGTGCTTTAGGGTGTGAAAATGGTGACTCTCCAACTTTCCACTTTATATCTGTCCTAGCAATGGTATAATGTATAAAAACCTATCCTTTTATGCCAGGATCATTGATGAGTAATTGATACCACCACTGTCTCGTGTACATTGAAAATCAAAGTTAATCAAGTTTTTTTGAAAAAATAGAATTATGCATGTTCCCCTGCAAGTAATGTTCCGCAATATCAAAGTGTGGAAACATTAAATGCATTTAGCAAGTTAATGTGCCATTTTCCTCTGACAGCCCAATTGTCATTCAGTCACTGTTCATGAGGAAGCTCAAAAGCAGACTTCACTAACAAAGTAAGCATCAACATTAAATGTGTGTGTGTAAATTTGAATGAGCCTTGGTTACAATCTGAGGTTGGAATCACCTCATCCTAACAAGAGAGTACATATAAAATGATACTGATTGTATAGGTCTGGCAGAGGTGGATGTTTTACTCTGATGATATTCTAGTATCCTTCAAGTCAATTGCCGAGGCAAAATGTAAAGATCAAACTGCTCTTTTGGGTGACATTAGCTTTCATTTGCAATTGGCTTTTGATCTACCTTCTGATAGGGTGAGTGATAATATTGCTCTGTAACTTCTTCGATGCTTTCAAAGTTCAAGCATTCTGGTGTAGAATGGGAAAAACAAGTGTCCTTAGCTGGCAGATTTCCAGTTGAAAAGCCAAAATTGCAAGACTGCAGAAACTTGGAGTCATGTTTAATTTGCAGTGCTTTCGGAATTCCAATTGCTTAAATTGAGCCACAGCAGAGTTACAAAAACAATTTGCATTGTTTATAATGTAGCTGCTCCTGATACATGTCTGAGCATCAGAATACCAGGGTATGTGGGTAGATGGGGGGATGAAATCTGAATATCTTGAAAATTCACCTGTCTGATTTCCATCGGTCAGTGCAGAAACTGCATCCTCAACAAAATTTGGATTCACATTAAAGTTAACATTTAGCTTATTCCAAATGGACAATCACAGCCACCTAATGCCATGGTTTTTAGTGAGGTCCTGCTCTGTTTGACTCTGGTCCGAAATTGGAAGTAATTAGGAGAAAGTGAGGACTGCAGATGCTGGAGAGTCAGAGTCAAAAAGGGTGACGTTGGAAAAGCGCAGCAGGTCAGGCAGCATCCGAGGAGCAGGATAGCCACCTAATGCCATGGTTTTTAGTGAGGTCCTGCTCTGTTTGAGGAGAAAGTGAGGTCTGCAGATGCTGGAGATCAAAGTTGAAACTTTATTGCTGGAACAGCACAGCAGGTCAGGCAGCATCCAGGGAACAGGAGATTCGACGTTTCGGGCACAGACCCTTCTTCAGGAATGTTTCAGGATTCCTGAAGAAGGGCCTGTGCCCGAAACGTCGAATCTCCTGTTCCCTGGATGCTGCCTGACCTGCTGTGCTGTTCCAGCAATAAAGTTTCAACCCTGCTCTGTTTGACTCTGGTCCGAAATTGGAAGTAATTAGGAGAAAGCGAGGACTGCAGATGCTGGAGAGTCAGAGTCAAAAAGGGTGACGTTGGAAAAGCGCAGCAGGTCAGGCAGCATCCGAGGAGCAGGATAGTTGGACCGAAGGGTCTGCTTCCATACTGTACAACTATGACTCTATGACCCTGTCAATATGAAGCTGTTTTCAAATTGTGTGCATTAAATCTGTAGCTGCAAGTCATCCCTGGCATAAAGGATTAATCTGTTCAAGGTACAGGAACCTGAACAGGCTAAAAACATGAGATACACAGAGTTTGTCCATTCTTTGGATCTGGGAGGACTTTCTGCTTGAGGTTCCACCTTTTCACGTGAAGCAGCTGATTCTTCCATCCCCACTGTGCTCATTCACCTACACTCATCCCCCAGCTCCTCATTCATGTTCACCCTCCAATTCCAGCTTCTCTCGAGCCTTTCTCCTCCCAGGATCACCTTCAGCCCTACAACCCTGAGTGTTCCTCTAATTCTGTTCACTTATACTGTCCCCACTTTACATCCAGTTCTGAAACGTTCTCCTTAAGCCCCTACACTTCTCCATTTCCTACCCATCTCTCAAAAGACACATATAAAACCTACTTGAAGGCTTAGGTTTTTAGTCACTTATCATGCTGTCTCCTGCTTCAGCTTGGTACCAGATTGAGTACCTTTGCGAGTGTGCTGCCATAAGACACTTATTTACTTCGGAGATGCCATATAAATGCACATTTGTTGTTGTGTTATTAAAGTTTATAAATGATAGAATGGCCACAAGTGATGAAGAATATAATGATGTAAATTGCACTGTCTGAGTTGGCCTAACATGTGACACGATCTCTCTTTTCGAGCTACAAAGGCCGTGTTTTTATGTATTCTGCTTATTTGACAGCAACACCCCCTGCCTCCCCCTTCCACCATGGCACTTTAAAGGATCCCTCCTTGTCTGGATGCCTTTCTTCATGATGAAACAAATTCATATTTTAAAAGAAGCCAATTTAACTGGGCTTTCTTTAGTTAACAAAAGAGTGAGTTTATAATAATACAACATATATATATACATAGACCAAATAATAGGAAGTGAGTTAAAAGAAATGCTAGTCAGACTATCTCATTGGTTCATGGAGAGGATGGAGTGGAATGTTGATGGTTGAACAGTTAATTTTGGGATTCTGGGTTGCTTGAAATCTTTTTATCATGTTTCCTTTTGATAGTCACTCAGAGTGAGAGTCCTTCTTCTCTTATTTCCTTCTGATGGACTTGCTACCTGTTCGGCTTCCAACTCTGTTGGCTAGAGGGTCATTTTCAGTGCAGAGCGGGGATGACTAACGGGTAATTCTTCAACCACAACCATCATGGTTCACAAGTACTTAAGCCCAGGCTAGTACACTCGAATCCCAGTTCACTAGCGCACCATCTTCCATTAGCACACCTCCCACTGGTACTCGGAGATGAAGGTTGGTTTTTATTGCATTTTTTGGTATGTTCCTGGAAAGGGAAACAAAGTAATCTCTGAAAGAGATGGCTTTCTCTAGAGAGTGGTGGAGATAGTCAGCCACATCATGTTCTCTTCCTGCTTCATCTCTGAAGATTTTCTGACACTGTAGGAGTACAGGTCATTCTGCTATAATGCGCATGTCGTTAATGCAAATTCGCTATAACATGATTGACGATTTGGGGACACTGTTTCTAAAGTGCCAACTTTTACATTGTGAATTGGTTACAACACGATTCTGGCCCCATTAGTTTAAGTGGTGCTGCTATCACGTGATTTTCTTATAACACGGGAGAGCACGAGAAGGGAACTACTGCGTTATTGCAGAATCGGCTGTACAACATTTCATGGGTTCCACATACACCTTTGCAAGTCAACCACTGAATTCACATCTGTCATCTTCCTTTTTGTCTGAAGCAGTCCTCTTTAAACCAGACAGATTTTGGAATTAAAATTTAATAAACGTCCTGCGCTACAAGCTTCTGTTCTAATGTCATGACAAAAACATGAATTCAGAGCGTACTGTTTGTTTCTGAGATTCCCAATTACCCCAAATGTGAGTTCATAAATTTCCCTTCCAGGTATATACCAAAAAATGCAATTAAAATTCCTAAAGGACCAGTTCATGAACTGACATCAACCTCAGGATTGAGAACAGCTCCTGTTCCAGTTGCATATTCAAGTTACATCATACAGTTCCGAAGTAGTGACTGGGGGTGGGGGTTGGGGGTTGGGGGTTGTGGGTGTGTGCTTTATATGGATGCTTCTGCAGCCTCCAATATCAGAAAGAAAGATGTCACATTCTTTATGTCACTGTAATGGAAATTCAGTCATTAAATTGCAAGTCACTCATTAAGAGCTTAAAAGATAAGGAGGATCAGTGTGATAAGTATGTAAGTTAGCTCGCTGAGCTTGAACATTCATTTTCGGACTTTTTATCACCATACTAGGTAACATCATCTGTGAGAGTTCCTGGAGAAGCGCTGGTGGTATGATCAGTGTGACTCTGAGAAATTAAGTGGGATACCTTGCGTTAGTTCAAGACTGGGAGCATGCAGGTTTCATCTTTGGATTGAGGTTGGACATGGCAGATTTTTCTAATGTGTGCTCTATTCCAGAAAGCCAGTTGGTGAAGGTAGTACAGGAGCCAATATTTACATATTTCAATTTTTATTTATAGAGCTGCACATTACAGGCATACACCTCCTAACTGAAGAATGACTGTTTGAGATACTCTCAACCAACCTGTTCAGGCACGTTACCATTCATGTCTGGGGCAGGTGGAACTTGAACACAGGCTTTCTGAACCAGAGTTAGGGGCACCACTACTGTGAGTCATTATTGCATTCCCTGTCAATTTGTAGGGGCTCAAGATATTTTCAATATTCTCAAATCAACCTGTTTGGAGATGTTTTTACACACTCTGGAACAGGTGAGACTTGAATCCAGTACTCCTGGTCGAGAGGTAGGGATACTACTGAATGAACTATAAGAGCCTCGAAAGGAGGTCAGTTAATGCCCACCACTTACATACAATTAAACTCAATTACTGCACAATTAATTGTATGTAGTGTTTAACTGATATTTAGAATATATAACTATCTTGGGGGAGGTGCAGCAAATTATGAACGACCATTGGGAGGAATTCTGTATTAGTACAAATTAGAAAAAAAGGAATAATTTAATTTTAAATCCAATTAAGTACTTCTGGGTACTGCAATAATTAAAGTACTCTGAAGTATGGGTACTGCAGTAATTAAAGTAATTCTGAAGCATGAGTACTGTGGTAATTACAGTACTTCTGAAGCAGGGGTACTGCAGTAATTAAAGTAATTCTGAAGCAATGGGTCCTGCTGTAATTAAAGTACTTCTGAAGCATGGGTGCTGCAGTAATTAATGTACTTCTGAAGCATGGATACTGTGGTAATTACAGTTCTTCTGAAGTATGGGTACTGCAGTAATTAAAGTACTTCTGAAGTATGGCTACTGCTGTAATTTAAATGCTTCTGGTATAATTAAAGTACTTCTGAAGTATGAGTACTGGTATAATTAAAGTACTTCTGAAGCATGGGTATTGTGGTAATTAAAGTACTACTGAAGCATGGGTACTGCTGTAATTACAGTACTTCTGAAACATGGGTACTGCAGTAATTAAAGTACTTCTGAAGCATGTGCACTGCACTAATTAAAGTACCTCTGAAGCATGGGTACTGCAGTAATTACAGTACTTCTGAAGTATGGGTCCTGCTGTAATTAAAGTACTTCTGAAGCGTGAGTACTGTGGTAATTAACGTACTTCTGAAGTATGGGTACTGCAGTAATTAAAGTACTTCTGAAGCATGGGTACTGCAGTAATTAATGTACATCTGAAGCATGGGTACTGCAGTAATTAAAGTACTTCTGAAGCATGTGCACTGCAGTAATTAAAGTACCTCTGACGCATGGGTACTGCAGTAATTAAAGTACCTCTGAAGCATGGGTACTGCAGTAATTAAAGTACTTCTGAAGCATGTGCACTGCAGTAATTAAAGTACTTCCGAAGCATGTGCACTGCAGTAATTAAAGTACTTCCGAAGCATGTGCACTGCAGTAATTAAAGTACCTCTGAAGCATGTGCACTGCAGTAATTAACGTACATCTGAAGCATGTGCACTGCAGTAATTAAAGTACTTCTGAAGTATGGGTACTGCAGTAATTAAAGTACTTCTGAAGCATGTGCACTGCAGTAATTAAAGTACCTCTGAAGCATGGGTACTGCGGTAATTAAAGTATTTCTGAAGCATGGGTACTGCAGTAATTAAAGTACTTCTGAAGCATGTGCACTGCAGTAATTAAAGTACTTCTGAAGCATGGGTACTGCAGTAATTAAAGTATTTCTGAAGCATGGGTACTGCAGTAATTAAAGTACTTCTGAAGTATGTGCACTGCAGTAATTAAAGTACTTCTGAAGCATGGGTACTGCGGTAATTAAAGTATTTCTGAAGCATGGGTACTGCAGTAATTAAACTACTTCTGAAGCATGTGCACTGCAGTAATTAAAGTACCTCTGAAGCATGGGTACTGCAGTAATTAACGTACTTCTGAAGCATGGGCACTGCAGTAATTAAAGTACTTCTGAAGCATGTGCACTGCAGTAATTAAAGTACTTCTGAAGCATGTGCACTGCAGTAATTAAAGTACTTCTGAAGCATGTGCACTGCAGTAATTAAAGTACCTCTGAAGCATGGGTACTGCAGTAATTAACGTACTTCTGAAGCATGTGCACTGCAGTAATTAAAGTACCTCTGACGCATGGGTACTGCAGTAATTACGTACTTCTGAAGCATGGGTACTGCAGTAATTAACATACTCCTGAAGCATGGGTACTGCAGTCATTAAAGTACTTCTGAAGCATGTGCACTGCAGTAATTAACGTACTCCTGAAGCATGGGTACTGCAGTAATTAAAGTACCTCTGAAGCATGGGTACTGCTGTAATTAAAGTACTGCCGAAGCATGGGTACTGCTGTAATTAAAGTATTTCTGAAGTATTGGTGCTGCAGTAATTACAGCACTTCTGAAGTATGGGTATTGCGGTAATTAAAGTACTTCTGAAGCATGGGTACCATTGTGATTAAAACAGACTTGATTAGCCAAATATCATTATCTCCTTGGTTGGAGTCAATAGCAACAATGTTATAATTCAGTCAGATAAATATGCGGATCAGATATTCATCTTGGTTAGTATTGAATCAATGTCCATTTATATTCCAATGACTTAAATAGAATTGTGCATTGGGCCAGACCTCCATTGGATGTTATGATATTGTCAGCTTTAATCAATCTCACAAAGTGTGAGGTGAGCTCACTTTGACTTGTGTGGCAATATATAAGACACCCTCATGGGGCAGAAGGGGCGGGTCTCAGTCCAACCAAATCCTCATGAGAATGCCAAGAGCTCAGAGTCAGCGGATTCTTCTGAGGCAGAAACACTGCAGGGAGATTTTGCTTCACTGTCTGGGCACCCTCCAAGACACGGTCTTTAGTCTGGGCAAATTGCTTCCTTGAATAAGAGGATAAAACAATATAAAGCCAGTAAGACATGGAAATGAAGGTCCTACATTATGTAATATACAAGATGAGGTGGAGCAGTGTGTCTCATATGCCAGTTTTACTGAGTTTGGAGGGGGCGCAGGAAGTCAGTTATTTCATTTGGCTAGATGGCTGGCGTTAAATACAGAGTGACATCAATGATGTGTGTTCGATTACCACACTGGCTGAGGTCATCATGAAGGTTCCATCTTCTCAAACTCAGCCCTTGCCTGGGACATGGCGAGCCTCAAGTTAAACTCGCCACCAGTCATTTCTCTCTCTCTAGTGAGAGAATGATCTTCTGGGATCACAGTGAGTTTACCATTAGCTGATTTCCTTTAGAGTTGTAGTACTGAACAACTCTAATACTCCCACTGAACAAAACAGAAATTCAGAGAATGGGAAGGTGTTGGCTCTGTCTGAGATTAACTGCAGTCTGATTACTCTTAGGCAGATCTGGATGGCAATTAGGTTTTAAATGTGACCACCATGAATAGGCCCAGTGGTGGGTCGGTTGTTGTGCACAACAATAATATCCCTATCTCTGGACTTCAAGTCCCACCTGCCGCAAACTTGTATAATAACATCTCTGAACAGGTTGAGAACAAAATAGCTCAAATAAGTGATTGACTGAGAAAAGTTTGCAATCAAAGATGCCAACAACATAACACATGACTGCACAAAGTTTCATTCTCATAAAACTGCAAATGTTGCTGGTTAAATGGAGAACTTTAGCAAAGATGTATTCCTGCAGTATGTCTTGGCTTGCACAGGCACTTCCTGCTTACATTAAGTCATTTCCTGTGGTACAAATTTTGAGTCACCATTTTCCATGACAACATTTCCAATGGATTATTCCTTCTTGGATTTGTTTATTCATACAAGTTGATGTAAACTTATCTGGAAAATTAATATTAATTACTCGATTTTAAAATTAGCTGGCTGGTGGGGCAGGGGCTGGTTTGGTTACGAATGGTTGGAATCATATGAAGCTTCCTCCTATTTAAATCAAACTCATCCTTTAGTTCCTCTTCAATGGGGTTAAAACCCAGGGAGAAAGAAATGGCCTGAGAACAGAGTATTTTCTTTGCGCCTTAAGAAAAATCATTTATCTATAAACATAGAAACGGTAAAGAATAAATGTTTCAATGTTTTACAAGATAATTTCCATTTGTTTATAGAATTATGTCTTTTGGAATCTTCACAAATCACCCTGTAATTGTTTCAAAGCCGGAACTTAAACTGGTGAGGTGACATCTGACTCAGGTGTTCTGTCAGCACGTGTGGAAGAAGGTGTGCAAGAAAAGTGATAGATTTGCTTTACTATCCGAGGGTGAGAAATGGAAAAAATAAATTGCGTCTGAACTGCACCTTTCACAGTCATGGAGTGTCCCAAAGCATTTTCCAGCCAATGGAGTACGTTTGAAGCATACTCACAGTTATATTGCAGGAAACTCATCAGACAATTTACACAGAACAAGCCCCTATAAGTGACTATGCCAATAAACATCAATAATCACCAAGTGATCTCAGATTACAACAGGATCTTGATCAGATGGGCCAATGGGCTGAGAAGTGGCAGATGGAGTTTAATTCAGATAAATGCGAGGTGCTGTATTTGGGAAAGCAAATCTTAGCAGGACTTATACACCTTAATGGGAAGGTCCTCGGGACTGTTGCTGAACAAAGAGACCTTGGAGTGCAGGTTCATAGCTTCTTGAAAGTGGAGTCGCAGGTAGATAGGATAGTGAAGAAGGTGTTTGGTATAAGATTAGATTAGATTAGATTACTTTACAGTGTGGAAACAGGCCGTCCGGCCCAACAAGTCCACCCCGACCCGCCGGAGCGCAACCCACCCATACATTTGCCCCTTACCTAACACTACGGGCAATTTAGCATGGCCAATTCACCTAACCTGCACATTTTTGGACTGTGGGAGGAAACCGGAGCACTCGGAGGAAACCCACGCAGACACGGGGAGAACGTGCAAACTCCACACAGTCAGTCACCTGAGGCAGGAACTGAACCCGGGTCTCTAGTGCTGTGAGGCAGCAGTGCTAATTACTGTGCCACCATGCTGCCTTGGTCAGAATATTCAGTACAGGAGTTGGGAGGTCATGTTGCGGCTGTACAGGACATTGGTTAGGCTGTTGGAATATTGTGTGCAGTTCTGGTCTCCTTCCTATCAGAAAGATTTTGTGAAACTTGAAAGGGTTCAGAAAAGATTTACAAGGATGTTGCCAGGGTGGAGGATTTGAGCTATAGGGAGAGGCTGAACAGACTGGGGCTGTTTTCCTTGGACTGTCAGAGGCTGAGGGGTAACCTTATAGAGGTTTACAAAATTATGAGGGCATGGTTAGGGTAAATAGGCAAAGTCTTTTCCCTGGGGTTGGGGAGTCCAGAACTAGAGGGCATAGGTTTAGGATGAGAGAGAAAAGATATAAAAGAGACCTAAGGGGCAACCTTTTCACGCAGAGAGTGGTACATGTATGGAATGAGCTGCCAGAGAAAGTGGTGGAGGCTGGTACAATTGCAACATTTAAGAGGCATTTGGATGTGTATATGAATAGGAAGGGTTTGGAGCGATATGGGCCAGGTGCTGGCAGGTGGAACTAGATTGGGTTGGGATATCTGGTCGGCATGGACAGGTTGAACCGAAGAGTCATTTTCCATGCTGTAGATCTCTATGACTCGATGACTCTATGATCTGTTCTAGTGTTTATGGTTGAGGAATGAATGTTGCCCACAGCACTGAGAGAACTCCCCCCTTCCTCTTCAAATTGTGCCTTGGAGATGTTTATATCCACTTGAGAGGGCAGATGGGATCACAGTTTAATTTAAGAGTTCCACTTCTCCTTTTCTTCCCCTCCACACTGCTCCGAAATGTATCAGATGCTACAATTTGGTGCTGTCAACCTTTGACCTCACAATGCTCCCAGATGTCCCAGCTTTTCCTGACCACTCCTCAGGAATTTCTCTCAGATTTGGTGCTCATCATTCACCACATCCTGATTTCCCACTACTTATTGACTTAACGATCACCCCTATTCTTTCAGGTCCCTGATATCCTGGGATCCATCTTCCATAAATTCTTTGGACAATATTTCTCTGGAAGTTCATTGATGCCGAGTGAAGTTCCCAGGGCTGTCAGTTCCTGGGGTTACTCTAAGCAGTGTGTCTGAATGCCATGATGGTCCTGCTTACCCCAAGACATCTTCTGAGTACTATGGTATCCAGAGCCTATCGCAATGCTCATGATTCAACCAGCACTCAGTCTTGATGGATCTATAATATTTACCATACAAATTGAATTAAGATCCTGCTTCTTAGAAAATCCTTGTGACTCACCATAACAGGGGAAAAAAATGTTTTTTAAATTCATTTTGCAGGTAATGAGTTTCACTTGCACAGCCAGCATTTATTGTCTATCCCTATTTATTCTTAAGAAGGTGGGGGTGAGCTGTTTTCTTGAACTGCTGTGGTCCATGTGCTGTAAGTAGACCCACAAAGCCCTTAGGGAGGGAGATTCAGGATTGACCCAGTGACACCAAAGGAACAACAATATATTTCCATGTCAGAATAATGAGTGGCTTGGAGGAGAACTTGCAGACGGTAGTGTTCCCAAGTGTTTGGTGCCCTTGCCCTTCTAGATAGATGTGGTTGTGGGTTTGGAAGGTCCTGTCTGAGGATCTTTGGTGAATTCCTGCAGTGCACCTTCTAGGTGGTGACCACTGCTGAGTGCCAGTGGTGGAGGGAGTGGATATTTGTGGATGTGATGCTTTGTCCTGGATGGTGTCAAGCTTCTTGATGTTCCTGGAGCTGCATTCATCCAGGCAAGTGAGGAGTACTCCATCACACCTCTGACTTAGAAAAAGAAAATAACAACAGCATTAGATTTGTTAGCAATTTTATTCTGTAATTGGCCTCAGAGTGAACCTATTCAGATGTTGACCTCATTTGAAACAACTGAGCAATCACCTTAAAGTTCAATGCTTCATTTGTTAACTATAAAAGCTGCGATCTAAATCCCAGGTTACTCAGAAACAATTCCATAGGATCGTCGGTAAAATTTAGGTATGACAAACAGTGTATTTGCACACACCGAAATATACTTTACATTCCAAACTACAGACATGTGTGTATGTGTGTGTGTGCACGTGTGTATTTGTGCGTGTGCGTGTGTGTGTGCGCGTGTATGTAATGGTTTCCTGGTGTGATATTGTATATCATCACACCAGGAAATCCAATGAAATATTCACTCAGCAGGAGTTGCTGATTATTGGTGTGATACTGGCACCTTTTATTTGGTGGAGCTATTGTGTATTGTTATGTGTGAAAGGAACTCAGACAAGACTTATGTTCAATAAATTCTAAAGCTACTCAGAATCTGCAAAGGTAGCCACTGTGTAAGTGCTGGAAAGTACCCGTGAGGGGATACCCTTTGTCATACACTCACAATTGTATCAAACTGATGCTGTCGCCTATCGATTTTCAATAGCGTGTTTGTGGTTATTCTCTGTTGATTTAGTTGTCAGGGTTCCTCACCAAGAGGGAATCATAGTGGATAATGATCTGTGCTGATTTATAAAGCTGAATGACAATATTAAAAGGTGTAGCTGTAAACAGTGTGTTCCTGCAGCAGGCAGTCGCCAGCCTGTGGTCCCTGTGGCTCAAGCCTTTGACTGAGTGTTGCCAATTACATTGGAATGCCAATGTCATAAATCTCAGTGACTGCACACTTTACCGCTGTGGGTCTGTAGAATAAATCCTGTTTGTACAGCCCACTAGTCCAGCTATTTGGGTGTAAGTCAGACATTATTCCTTACTTCAGGCAGGTAACTAGGACACTTGGGTTAATTGAGTGGATTGTACAGTTGATGCAGCACATTGAGTGCTTTCATATCACTGCAATGATTGCCACTAAGCTTAAATTGGGAAAGCAAGCTCAAGTTTTCCATCATTAGCCTTGTACTGCACAGGTTTTAAAGGGTCTCCTATTTTAAAAATATGTGGAGCTGACAAAGGTAAGGAGAAAAAAAAACATTGCTAACTGGATTCTTCTCTCTATGAGCTGGCACTGGGATAATAGACTGCTGTGCTGTGATTTATTGCCCACAGCTTGTTGCCCTTGAATAGCGTAGAGGACATTCCTTTAGCCATTTCTTATTTTAAAATGGAAGGTTTACCAGACTACTTCAGAGGGCATTAGGAGCCAGCATCATAGATGAGCCTGGAATTCTATGTGGACCAGCCTGAGACGGGTACTGACAGCTTCCCTTCCCCCTGAATGACATTAGTGTAAGAGTTTAGTTTTAAAAGGTGATTTAAAGTCATAGAGTTGTACAGCAAGGAAACAGACCCTTTCATCCAGCTTGTCCATGCCAACCAGATATGCTAAATGAATCTAGTCCCATTTGCCAGCACTTGGCTCATATTCCTCTAAACCCTTCCTATTCATGTACTTTTAAAATGTTGCAATTGTCCTTGTCTCCATCACTTCCTCTGGCAGCTTATTCCATACATGCACCACTTTCTGCATGAAAAAGTTGCCCCTTAGGTCCCTTTTATACCTTTCCCCTCTCACCCTAAACCTATGCCCTCTAGTTCTGGATTTCTTTACCCCAGGAAAAAGACCTTGGCTATTGAGCCTATCCATGTCCATCATGATTTTATAAAAGCAAATTATTGTGGATGCTGCATTCCGCAGAGATCATTCCCTCCAGGACAACCTAGCCCACTCCTCCATCACACCTAACACCTCTCCCTTCATACATGGCACCTTCCCATGCAATCGCAGAAGGTACAACACCTGCCCCTTTACCTCTTCCATGCTCACCATCCAAGGCCCCAAACACTCATTTCAGATTAAGCAGCGTTTCAATTTGGTCTATTATATTTGTTGCTCCCAATGTGGTCTCCTCTATATTGGAGAGACAGAATGCCGACTGCGTGATCACTTTGCTGAGCACCTTCAGTCTGTACGCAATCAGGTCTCGGACTTTCCCGTGGCTTGCCACTTCACCACACAATCCTGCTCCCATGCCCACATGTCTGTCCTTGGCCTGCTGCAATGTTCCAGTGAAGCTCAACGCAAACTGAAGGAACAGCATCTCATCTTCCGACTCGGCACGTTACAGCCTGTTGGTCTCAACATTGAATTCAACAACGTCAGATGATCATCCCATCTCGACCCCTCTGTTTTTGTTCTGCTCTGTAATTTTATTTTATTTATTGTTTTTGTTCTGCTCTGTAATTTTATTTTATTTATTTTTAAAAAAAATTTTCACTGTTCTGTACCTCTTATTTCTTGATTGTCTCTCTTTCTCTCGCTCCCCAGTCTCTCATCACCTTTTTCCTCTCCTCTTCCCCCTTTGCTACCCTTCTCCCCTGTTTTCCATTTTGCCTCTGCTTCACCCATCCCCCCCATCCCCCACATATTTTGTCACATAGCACAGGCTTCATCCTTGGTCATTCCCAGCTCCTAATCTCCCTATAATCTCTCTATGCACTGTCATTATCACCTCATTATTGCTACCTTTGCTCCTGGAGCCATGACTCACCTTCTCTCAGCCTAGTATAAATAGCTACCTATTTCTCCTTTTTTTAGCTTTGACAAAGGGTCAGTTAGACTCGAAACATCAGCTCTTTTCTCTCCTTACAGATGCTGCCAGAGTTGCTGAGATTTACTATGATTTTATAAACTTCTATTACGTTTACAGCCTCTGAAGCTTCAGGGAAAACAGCCCCATCCTATTCAGCCCCGAACCAAAGCTCAAACCCTCCAATCCCTGAAATATTGTTGTAAATCTTTCCTGCGTCCCACATCTTGTTGCATTTCTTTCTCCTCCATTCTGGTACTATGCTTTAAATAACCAGATTCACAGAAGAACAAAAGTAGACCATTCAGCCCAGTAAGCCTGCTTGCCCATTTGATTTGTTAGATCATGGCTGCACCACAATTCCATTCACCCAGCTTTGATCTATATCCTTTGGTAACCTTAGTTCACAAAAGTCTATCCATTTTCAGCTTGACATTCTTAATTAAAATACTTGGAGGAGACAGTTCCAGATTTCAACTACTCTTTCTGTGGAAGGGTGCATTCTGGTTATATCAAAATGGCCAAGTTTTAATTTTAAGTTTGTGCCCGTTAAATTGGTACTGCTCCATCAGAGGAAGTCATTTCTCTATAACTATCCTAAAATAGCTTTGTTAGATAACATCTCTCTGCATAACTTAACATTTCAAACTCATTATCATCTTGTTGAATCTGCATTGTATCAGTCTATCCTTCCTCCAGTGCGGTGCCAAATTCAGAGAATTCCTACAGTTTGGAAGCTGGCTATCTGGCCCATTGAGTTCACACTAACCCTCCAAAGAGCATTCCACCCAGCTCCAACCCCATATCTATAACTCTGCATCACCCATGGCTAATCCACCGAGCCTGCACATCCCTGGACAATTCCCCATGGCCAATCCACTTAATCTGCACATCCCTGGACTGTGGGAGGAAACTGGAGCACCTGGAGGAAAGCCACACAAATACAGGGAATATGTGCAAACTCCATGGGCGGCACGGTGGCACAGTGGTTAGCACTGCTGCCTCACAGCGCCAGAGACCCGGGTTCAATTCCCGCCTCAGGCGACTGACTGTGTGGAGTTTGCACGTTCTCCCCATGTCTGTGTGGGTTTCCTCCGGGTGCTCCGGTTTCCTAAACGTATGGTTACGCTTCGGCGGGTCGGTGTGGACTTGTTGGGCCGAAGGGCCTGTTTCCACACTGTAATGTAATGTAATCTAATCTAATCTAATCCACACAGAGAGTCACCCAAGGGTGAAAGGCTTACGTCCGAAATTTTGATTCTTCTGCTCTTTTGATGCTGCCTTACCTGCTGTGTTTTTCCAGCACGATACTCTTGACTTTGATCTCCAGCATCTGGAGTCCTCACTTTCTCCTGGTTGATTTGAATCCAGTCCCTGGCGCAGTGAGGCAGCAGTGCTAACCAATGAGCCACTGTGCCACCCCTCATTCAGTTTTACAATTTGCTGATGATGGGTTTTTGAATTCACAGCAACGAGTTAATTAGTCAAGAGTGCCGTGCTGGAAAAGCACGCAGGTCAGGCAGCCTCTGAGGAGCAGGAGAATCTGGGCATAAAATTTTGGGCATAAGCCCTTCATTAGGACTGAGGCTTGTGTGCTGGGAGGCTGAGAGATAAATGGGAGGGGGATGGAGCTGTGGGGAAGGTAGCTATGAATGTGATAGGTTAATGAAGGTTTGGAGTGGAATGTGGTAGGTAGGAGGGTGGAGTGGACAAGTGGGAAGGAAGATGGACAGGTCAAGAGGGCGGTGTTGAATTGGAGGCTTGGGACTGGGATAATGTTTGGGGGAGGGGAATGGGTTGCAGGGCGGAAGATGAGGTGTTCTTCCTCCAGGCGTTGGGTGGTTCGGGTTTGACGATGGAGGAGGCCCAGGATCTGCATGTCTTTGGTGGGGTGAGAGAGGGAGTTAAAGTGTTTGGCCACGGGGTTGTGGGGTTGGTTGGTGTGGGTGTCTGAGAAATGTTGTCTGAAACGGTCCGCAAATTGGCATCCTGTCTCCCCGTTGTAAAGGAGACCACATCGGATGCAATGGATGCAGTAGATGACGTGGGTGGAAGTATGTTTAGTGTGGAAGTCTGTGGTTTACTAGTGCATCAGACAGAAACACTGGATTAGAGCTGAAAATATGTTGCTGGAAAAGCGCAACAGGTCAGGCAGCATCCAAGGAGCAGGAGAATCGACATTTCGGGCATGAGCCCTTCTTCCTGAAGAAGGGCTCATGACTGAAACGTCGATTGCTGCCTGACCTGCTGCGCTTTTCCAGCAACACATTTTCAGCTCTGATCCCCAGCATCTGCAGTGCTCACTTTCTCCTAGAAACACTGGACTAGCCTATTCCAATGTCTTACCATCACAACTTTTACCAAACTGAAAGTGATGTGTAAACAAAACAAATGTGATACGAAAAGCCTTTCTAACCCAGTGAGTAGTTAGGGAATAGTATACATTACCTGGAAATGTAGGGGAGGCAGGTTCAGTAGAGGCATTCAAGAGAGCAATGGGTGATTATTGAATCGAAATGGAGTGCAGGAACATGGAGAAAAGGTAGCAGGTTGAGCCCAGATAGTAGAGTTCATGCATGCACAATGCGCCCAATGGACACCTTCCTCCCTACAACAATTGGTGATTCTGTGATGTCTGCTTCACAGATTTTAAAAGCAGCAGTTACAAGTGCTGCTTCAACCGGATGTTCTCCTAATTGTAAATTATCTAATATTATAGGCCATTGCAAAATATGAAAATATTGAAAAACATGAGACATTCTTCACATTTTACTTCTCTTTTTGGCATAGAGTGCACTTGTAGGCAAAACTAAATTACATAGGGACTCCCTTGGGTATCCTGAAGCATTGCTTAACACAAATTTATGAGAGGGGCCCTTACAATTTGACAAATCACTTTCGATGTTCCAGAATCAACTGCATCCAGGGAGAATTTCATTGTCATGGATCTGAAGGAAGTAGAGATTAGAATGGCAATCAAGTACAGTTCTTCTTCAAGGTGAAAACACTGTAGATATATGCAGCTGGAGACACTCCTTATTCCTCAGCAACACAAACAACTCACTTGATCGCTCAGCTGCAAAGTGACAGGTCAAACTGTGGGATCTCCCTGTGCTTCCCTTCATTTCCTCATTATCTGTTTGCCTGAGTAATGTCTACATTCCCAGGATATAGCTCATGTTCCAACTAGCCCTGTGACTCCACTTTCCTTCCATCTCTGCTTCTACCTGAAGTTGGCTATATGTTAATCTCAAGAAAAATATCAAGAATAAAAGCAAGCATGCATTGAAACAAAACAATATGAGATGCAGTATAGTGAGCAGTTTGTATTTAGTGTAGTGTGACTATCCCTTCTGGTTTGAACCTCTAACCTTCCTTATTTTAGGTGTGTTAAGGCCATAAAAAATTGTTGTGGTTCTGTTCACCGAGCTGGGAATTTGTGTTGCAGACGTTTCGTCCCCTGTCTAGGTGACATCCTCAGTGCTTGGGAATATAGCATGATGAAGCAGTCAAGAAACAGTTTACAGCCAAGCAGTGGCAAGATTACTGAAATCTACAATTCCTGGCCCAAATCTATGCCTGTTTCTACAGAAATAATCAGTGGAATCTTTTTGGCTTAGTGTCAGTTTCCTAGAGATTAATGGAGGGTCTGTCTCTCTCTGAGATCTCTCATTGTAACTTACCAAACTGCCTTATTAACTACCCACACTATTCCATGCACCCGATTCTAGCCCTGTGCTACAATTCGCCATTCCTAGAACAAATTACCACTCACCCAACATCCACGGAAAGACCAGCATCCCCAGCACCCATCCCTTCTTTAAAAGGCAGCTGTGCACCAAAATGGGCATTAGCAATCAAGCTTTGCCCCTGACCGATGTAGCGATTGTAATGGGGTCAACCAGGTGGATATCAGAGAATATGAGTTCACTGACTAGGGGCTGTTAATTTGGTCGAGTCAGAGAGACTTGGCTGACTGATATAAACAGCACTGTCAAAGGTGGAGCTATTTTCAAAATTTTGTTTATTTGTTCCTAAGATAAGGGGGTGAAGCTCATAAAGCAAATATTTCTTGCCTATCTCAAACTGTACTCAAGAAGATACTGGCTTTTACATTACTTTATGTAACTGTACCAGTTATACACAAGAATCAGTGAAACAATAATGTAAGCTCTTTATTTGAGGCTAAGACTATTTGCAGATAACAATCATTGGAAGATAAGCATAGTATATCTTACTCCTTTATACTATGACTTCAGAACTGCCCCACAAGTCACAGGACCCGCACATCATATACTGTTGAAGTAGGTAATGATTAACAGCAGCTTAAAGTAGGCCCCTAAAGGCGTACACACCACAATGGTGGTGAGCCACCTTGTTGAATCACTGCAGTCTGTTTGGTAGCGGTATGGTCACATAGCTTTAAGAAGAGCATCCAAGGATTTTGACTTTGCCACAATGAAGGAACAGTAATGCTTTGACAAAGTCAGGGTAGCGGGGGACATGTAGGAGAACATATACCCCATGCTCCCATATGCCGGCTGCCCTTGTGGTCAAGGCTGAAAGTGCTATTGGAACAGCCTGCGTGAATTGTTGCTGCGTGTCTTGTCCATGGCGCACACATGCAGAGGGGGTGTGTGTGAATATTTAAAGGAAAATTCTCTGACTCAGCAGGAATGTTTGAGTCAGAGAAGCTGCATGGTGACTGGTACAGGATGTGGCATGGGAAATCTCCCTTTTGAGTTTGATTGTGAAGCACAAATTAGTGTGGGACCTCACTGTCATTGACCTGGCACAGCAAGTGGACACCTGTAATTCTCATTGTGCCCCTCCGCGTGAACGTCACTTTGATGAGCACAAGGATAACGCAAACATAATTCTCAAAATACCTTTCTAATCACACAAAGAATCTACGGAAAATTAAACTTTTTTGTCAACACTGATCTTCAGTGGAAGCAGTTAATGTAGACGGTGGTCTGAGTTTCAGATGTTTACATGGAATTACACATGTTTATGAGCATGATTTATAGATGTTTACAAGCTTTGATTATATTACCTATGCTTTAAATCCTCGTATTCTCAATTCATTCACTGGGTTCCACTTTAAACCCCTGGAAAGAGGCTCCCCATCTCCATGAATGGCCATCTGCAGGAAAAAGCCATCTCTAAATGTTGTCTACAAGCATTAAGCTAGAATATTTTGCCAGATAAAGCAATGTCTCCAGAAAGATGGGTCAAAGTTGATCTTTCAGTATGGTAAAAGTACGTCAACAAGGGAAACATGACACATCTGCTATACCATAAATAAATATAGTGACTGCCTCACACAGAGACAGACACTAGACTCAAAGATACTAATCTTTCTCAGGCCACATGCACTATTGAAGGGATAAGTCATTGTCATGAGTCAGATCTTTACATTTCTGCACCTGGAAATTGTCGTCAATGGTTAGCAAGGGTAGACAGGTGACAAGTACATTGCAAGACACAAAGTGGACAGTTCTCCAGACTTCATCTAATTGAAGTATAGAAAATGCTAAAGGGATTGACAGAATAGGTGGAGAGCATGTTGTTTAGAGTCTAAAATGAGAGGTCATAGTTTGAGGCTAAGGGGTTGGCAGATTTAAAACAGGGATGAGGAGGAATTGCAATTTCTCTCAATCGATTGTGAATCTGTGCAATTCACTCCCCCAGACTGCAGCAGACACTGAATAAATGTAAGGAGGAGATAGACAAATTTCTAAATTGTAATGGGTTAAAGGGCTATGGAGAATGTAGTTGAGACGAAGATGAGACTGGTTGTGATTGCATTAAATAGCGGAGAAGGTTTGAAGACCTGAATTGCCTACTCCTGCATTTAGTTCTTAAGTTCTTTTTCATTATGACCTCACCCCATTGGCATGGTCTTTTTTCCAACTCTCCCTCAAACCCAGTTAGATCTACTTGCTGCTGGTGGAGCGCAAAGAGAAGTCCGTAGCTTCCTCACAAATGGTAACAGCACAAAGCAGTTCAGTTCCTGCTGGTTCATAAAGAAACCGCAAAAGTACAATTCAGGCTCCTGATTTAACTCCAGCAGGGCTTGATTTGACTCTTGGTCAAGACAGAAGAGTCACTCTGGATTTGAAACGTTATCTCAGTTTCTCTCTCCACAGATGCTGCCAGTCTTGCTGAGTTTCTCCAGCATTTTCTGCATTTGTTTGAGTTTCCACTGGTTATTATTGGGGCGAGTATTCCTTCTTAAAAAAAAAACTTTATTATTGTTGTTTATTCAGAAGTCTGACTATAATAGCTAACTCTGCCCGGTACAATTACAAAGGATGGTTGGAACAGCCTGGGTAAGACACACAACTATTTGGCAACCAACTTTCAAGAAACAAAGTTACCTGTAATCCATCACTCCTAAAACGTACAGGATCTCGGAGGGAAAACGTTTTAAAACATAAAAACCACTGCATTTTGTAATTGGACAAAGGGACTGGGGAAATAACTGCTTTCCTAGAAGATCCATTGTTTCCCTTTTTTGTTATTCTGTCTAAATTTGTCTAATGCAAAAAATACAAGCTAAAAGCAAATGACAGTTGTTACAAAACTGATCATTCCTATGGACTTGCAGCAGATTTTGAGACATCTTCTTGTAGCATTTTTTCAAAACCTATCAACAGGGATATCGAATCAAAGAAATGCCATTCGGTCCATCGCTTCACACCGACTATTCCGCCTCGTAACCCTATAACCTTGCATTTCCCATAGCCAATCCACCTAACCTGCACATCTTTGGACTGCGGAAGGAAACCAGAGCACCCAGAGAAAACCCATACAGACATGGGGAGAATGTGCAAATTCCGCACAGACAGTTACCTGAAGGTGGAATTGAACCTAGGTGCCTGGGGCTGTGAGGAGGAGAAAGTGAGGACTGCAGATGCTAGAGAGTCAGAGTTGAAAAGTGTGGTGCTGGAAAAGCACAACAGGTTGATTCTCCTATTTCTTGGATGCTGCCTGATCTGCTGTGCGTTTCCAGCACCACACTTTTTGAGTCTCCCTGGTGCAGTCAGGCAGCATTGCTAACCGCTGAGCCACGGTGCTGCCATTCAATTTAATTTTACAGTTTGCCAATGATGGGTTTTTGAATTCACAAGAACTGAATCCCTACAGTATGGAAGCAGGCCATTCAGCTCATACCAACCCTCTAGGCAGTATCCCACCTAGACCTAAATCCACTTCACCTGCACTTCCTGGACATTGTGGGCAATTTAACATAAACAATCTACCTAACCTGCACATTTTTGGACTGTGAGAGAAAACCAGAGCACCCGGAGGAAACCCACGCAGATACGGGGAGAATGCACAAATGCCACACAGACAGTCACCCGAGGGTGAAATCAAACTTGGGTCCCTGGTGCTGTGAGGCAGTAGCGCTAACTACTGAGCCACCATGCAGCCCAATATGGGCATATATGCGATATGGGTATTGCTGGCTTGGTCTTTTGAGATCTCTTTAAACAAATGCAGTCCTTTGGCAAAGGTGTACCTGCAGTGCTATGAGCAAAGGAGTTGAAGAGGTTTGACCCAGTGATATAATTCCAGGTTTGGACTATGCATCACTGGTGGGGTGAGTCAATATTTAGAGTGGTGGATGGGGTTGCCAATCAAGCAGGCTGCTTCGTCCTGGATAGTGTGGGGCTTCCTGAGTCTTATCGGAGTGGATTCATCCAGGCAAGTGGAGGGTATTCCATCACACGTGTCCATTTCGGACACGTCCCATGTCTCAGTGTATCACACTCAAAGACATTGCAATTCAGTTGCAGAGGTAGCATTATGCATATTGGTCACAGTGAATATGCAGTTTTGTGTCACTGATCTAAAAGAAAATCCAAGAATTTCTTTGAATTCTGACAAGAAAAATAGAGAGGTTATAAATTTCTTGGATAAATGGAATAGTGAAACAGAGGGAATATAGGTACATGAATCTCTAAAATTAACAACACACGTGAAAAATCCACTTTTTTAAAAAAAAACCAGCCCTCAAGTCTGTTTTTACAGCAACAGAGTTGAGAAGTTGTCCTAAATTTTTGAGCCTTATTATATTGACCCTTGTAGACCACACTGACAGAACTGCATTCAGTTTTGTCCACCCTGATTGAAGAAGGCTGTGAAATAACTGGAGAGAGCAGATTTGTGAGGATGGTACCAGAAGTGTGAAGATATACCAATCAGGAGAGGCTGACCAAGTTGGACATCTGCTTTTCTTCAAAGAAGAACACGGACAGAAGTCCGAATAGAGGTTTTAAAATGATAAGTTTTGACCTGTCATAGTATCCTCACTTGCTGGGAAGGACAGACCAGAAAGAGTCATCAATCAAAGAGGCCATTCAGAAGAAACTTCTTTACCCAAGGACAGTGAGAATAGGGGGCTCATTACCACAGGGATTAGTTGAAGTGAACACTATAGATGCATTTAATAGGGAACTAGACAAAAATGTTACAGAGAAGAGTGTAGAGGATTATGACAATAGAGTTAGATGTGGAACATTGGGAGGTGAACAGAGTTGAGCATTAAGATTGGCATGGACCTGGTGTGTTCTGTCATTCCCTCTGTTTGCCTGTTGCCTGCTATTTTTGGCTTGAACACTCACAACAATGATTTTCTGAAATGATGGTGCTGCATGTCATAAAAAAGCAACCAACATTATCATTTCCTATGTAAAGTGGGGAAGTTGACAGTCAATGCCAAAGACTCTTCACGTTTCATTCACTGACTGTTGGATATCCTTATGACTTGTCAATCATTATTACTTAGCTTCGATCCTTTATGTACTTAGCTTCTACCTAAACAAAAAAAAAATCAGGGATAATGTGATGCAGCAATTCTATTTTCAAGCTAAAAATTCTTCTCGATGAATAGATTTGGATATTATTTCAGGAGGTAAGGTTTGGATTTCAGTTTCATCAAGGTAATCTTTTGAATTATATATTTTTTCAAGCTGTCTAACTGTAGCACTTAAAGGGTTTCAGGATTTCAGATTGCGATGACAGTTCCTGTCAGCAGCAGAGAACAGTGTCTAGGCAATTTGTACAAACTGCCAAAATAACCATTCAGAAATCAGCATTCTGAGGGACTGTTGGGATTTTACATTGTCAGAGCTCTGATATTAATTCTACAGTGCATTTGAGTCCAATAGCAATATTACAAATCCCATGGCTCGGTGCATTTATGCAGTTGTCTGTCCCCAGTGGCATCTTGCATTTTTCTAGCACCTTCAAGATCCTCCCAAGGTGCTTCAGTGTTATTACCCAATAGAAATGGACACTGCTTCAAAGTTGGGGACATTAAGACAAGTGATCACAAGTTCAGTGAAAGGGATTTTGGGGGCTTTTATGAGATTCTAGAGAGGAAATGAGAAGAAGAGACTGTGGAAGAAGAGGTTAGGACCGAGGTGAACAAAGACATCGCTGTCAATAATGATGATGTAATGGGCCACGTGAGAGATACCAGCGATTGAGAAACACATTGTTCATTCCATTTGGATTGTATGAATTCCTAAAGGTCAATAAAACTCAATAGAGATTCTGCATTGATCTTAGATGGACACAGATTTAACATGAGGTTTATTTCATGGAAGGGTGCTCAACATACATAATACTTCCATTTGCTGAGATTTCCATCACTTTCTATTCTTTCAGTAGGCCATTCAGCCCATCCAGTCTACTTTGCTAATGAATGAAATAATGGCTGATCTAATAATCCTTGACCCCATTTTTCTGCCTTTTCACGAAAACTTTATACATTACCGATCGAGATGAAGGAACTGAGGGCATTCTTGCTAAGTTTGCAGATGATGCAAAGATAGGTAGAGTGACATGTAGCATTGAGAAGGCAGGGAAGCTGCAGAAAGATTTATACAGGGTAGGAGAGTGGGCAAAGAAGTGGCAGATGGAGTACAACATGGGAAAATGTGAGGTCATGCACCTTGGAAGATGAATAGAGGCATGGACAATTTTCTAAATGGGGAAAAAATTCAGAAGTCTGAAGTGCAAAGAGACTTGGGAGTTTTAGTTCAGGTTTCTCTCAAGGTAAACTTGCAGATGGAATCAATAGTCAGGAAGGCAAATGCAATGATGGCATTTATTTCAAAAGTACTTACATATAAAAACAGGGAGGTACTTCTAAGGCTCTACAAGGCTCTGGTTAGGCCGCATTTGGAGTATTGTGCGCAGTTTTGGGCTCCATGTCTCAGGAAGGATATTCTAGTCCTGGAATGTGTTCAAAGGAGATTCACAAGAATGGTCCTAGGAATGAACAGTTTAACATATGAGGGATGTTTGAGGACTGTGGGGCTATACTCGATGGAGTTTAGAAGGATGAGTGGGCATCTAATTGAAGCATACAGAATACTGAATGGCCTGGACAGAACGGATGTTGGGAAGGTGTTTCCATTGGTTGGAGAGACTAGGACCCGAGGGCACAGCCTTAGAGTAAAGGGAAGACATTTAGAACAGAGATAAGGAGAAACTTCTATAGCCAGAGAATGGTGAATCTGTGGAATTCACTGATACAGAAGGCTATGGAGGTCAGGTCATAGAATATATTTAAGACTGAGATAGACAATAGACAATAGGTGCAGGAGTAGGCCATTCTGCCCTTCGAGCCTGCACCACTATTCATTATGATCATGGCTGATCATCCTCAATCAGTATCCTGTTCCTCCTGCCTTATCTCCATAACCTTTGATTCCACTATCCTTGAGAGCTCTATCCAACTCTTTCTTAAACGAATCCAGAGACTGGGCCTCCACTGCCTTCTGGGGCAGAGCATTCCACACACCCACCACTCTCTGGGTGAAGAGGTTTCTCCTCATCTCTGTCCTAAATGGCCTATCCCTTATTTTTAAGATAGATAGGTTCTTGATTGTAAAGGAGATCAAGGGTCATGGGGTGAAAGTGGGAGATTAGGGTTGAGAAACTTAGCAGCCATGATTGAATGGCAGTGAAGACTTAATGGGCTGAATGGCCTAACTTCTGCTCCTACATCTTATGGTCTTATAACCCTTGATTCCCTAATTACAAATCTATCACAGCCTCAAACATACTCAACAGAGCATGACAGCCCTCTGCAATAAAGAATTCCACAGATTCACGACACTCTAACAGAAGAATTTTCTCTTCATCTCTGTACTAGATGCGTTCTCCTTTGGGATGAGGGTGGGCAGAGATGAAGCTGTCCCTGAAATTGTTGTCTCATTCTTCAGTAATATTAGCATGTCATCATTTACCTGGCCTGAGGAAAAGTCTAAGTTCTTTAATGAAGCTCTGAATGTGGGTATCACTGGCAAGACTGACATTAAATGTCCATCTATGATTTATCTGAGAAAGTGTCCTTTTATGTCTTAACCCACTCGCGGTTTGACAGCTTAGAGAGACAGTCAAGACCCAACTATCGGAGTTGTATGCAAGCAGGCTGGGTAATTATGGCAAGTTTTCTTCTCATTTGGGTTTTTACACAAATCCCTCTTGATTTTTTGTTGTTGTTTTTCCTGATATTTTATTTTTACATTTATTGATGTTCTTTAAAGGCAATTCACCTTCCATGGTGGGATTTCAACTCTGGAAAGCGGAAGTGGTCAAGACAAAAACAAACCCTGCTCGTTGTTCATGTTCCACATAATTCTTCTTCCAACAAGTTAAAAATACATAAAATGTGACACTGTCAGGTTGGAGTCTGAACCCATTCATTTTACTAAATGCAATGTGACATGTTTTCATGTTGTGCCTGTGAAGCAAACAGGTGAGTTCAATAAATAGCTGAAAGAATGACATGAATGTCAGAAGTGATTGATGGCTGCATGCATTAGGTTCTGGAAGGGTCCGTCTATCTGAGTGACAGTTTCAGGCTTTCTCTTATACTTAGCTGCTGGCAAAATTGCATTTCTATGCAGTTTTAGGCATTATTCAGTAATCATTAACAGACAATTTGTCGAGTGAAAACTTTAAAAATTTTGAAACAAAGAAAGGTGAATTCAACAGCAATGAATGCATATTAATTGGGCCTTAACAATGGTAGTGCTGAAGCTTGCATGAACACACTGTTTGTGGCCTCATCATGAGGACATTATTTCAATGGAAATCAATATCACCAGATTTTTATTTTGCAAATGATGTTAAAAGGGTGACTTGTCTTTCATTATTTGAAATAATTGAATGGCCTCTTCCCTCAACTGCAAGATTAAATCAGATTGCTCATTTTAAAAGGCTAATAGGATGTTCATGAATGGAGTGCACCATTTTGTGTAGCTGCCAACTCCTGGAATCCAGGATGAATCTTGCAGTGTTGAACATTATACCAGACTGTGGCTGTGCAATTAATTCCTTAAATCTCTCCACCTCTTTACTTCTTTCTCTGCTCCTTAAAGATTATCACTCTGAGCTCAGCCTTCAGTCCAAATATCCTCAGTAATACGGTGTCCTTGTTAATGCTCCTGTCAAGGACCTTGGAATAGATTACTATACAAGTGCAAAGTGTGTATAATTGTTGGAAATTGCATGGTGGCTAGTTCTGAACCAAATCTGATTTCCTAGTATTATCACGTGTTGAAAATGCTGCAATCTCAGTGTGGGAAATAATGGGTTGTGGTTGCCCAGTATCACTTCTAGGGTGGCACAATGGCTCAGTGATTAGCACTGCTGCATCACAGCACCAGGGTTCGACTTCACTGTCTGTTTGGAGTTTGTATATTCTCCCCGGGTCTGTGTGAGTTTCTTCTGGGTGCTCCAGTTTCCTCCCACAGTCCAAAGGTGTGCAGGTTGGGTGTATTGGTTATGATAAATTGCCCATAATGTCCAGGGGTGTGCAGGTTAGATGGATTTGCCACGGGAAATGCAGGATTAAAGAAATAGAGTGGAATGCTCTTCAGAGGGTCAATGTGGACTTGATGGGCCAAATAGCCTCCTTCCACACTGTTGGGATTCTATGATCTCTCTGTTGAATGACAGATGGGTAGGATCCTTAAAGATGCATGGGCTTCTACACCAAAGATATATCTTTCTTTTATTGAGAAAAGGACTGAGGGCCAAATGTTGCTCTGGTTCCACCTGGCTCTCTGAAGGCCTTTCAGATACAAACCAAGGATTTGGCTCGAACTATTTCAGGTGGAGTTCTCAATGATTTAGCTATTCAATATTCCTTCAAGAGACTGTGTCAGGAATCTGAAAGACTATCAATTTCTAATAGATTTTCCATAATGTATTTTAAAACTCCTTGCATATTTTAATATTTCTTGCTGGTTGACAGTCTTTTAGTGTTTCCTCAATCTTCTCTAAGGCAAATTTAAGAAGATTAGTGAGCTGCTCAGAGTCATTTGTCAACATCACTCTGAAATGGTCATGTGAAGGTGGTTAACAATGACTCAGCAATTAGATGCTCATCGACAGTCAGCAGCATCCTGATAGGGGAGCAGTGGATGACTGGACTTGTCATAATAGTCCTGAGGCTGAGCTGGCGAAATGATACGTCAGCATAAAATGGGCAGGTGAAGACTTAGATAAATGAGTTCGGTGCTTTACTGGGGAACTTCAAAGCTTCTCAGCAAATGGGGAGAGCAACCAAGAAGGCAATGTTCACATTTGGGGTTCACAAACAATAAAAGGCTGAGACTCACTGTGGACAAGTGACCGTTGTTGACTTCCAGTATGTGATGAGGATGAAATTGTCTGCAAGTGCTCTTGGAGTCGGTGGGGTAAGTGCCAGTTCACCCAATGCCCCTTGCCACTGCTCCAGCATCGGATTGTGAGATTAGATTAGATTCCCTACAGTGTGGGAACAGGCCATTTGGCCCAACAAGTCCACACCGACCCTCCAAAGTGTAACCAACCCAGACTCATTCCCCCTATTTACCCTTAACAATAATGCACCTAACACTATGGGGCAATTTTGCATCGCCAGTTCACCTGACCTGCACATCTTTGGATTGTGGGAGGAAACCGGAATACCCGGTCGAAACCCGCACAGACACGGGGAGAATGTGCAAACTCCACACAGGCAGTCGCCCGAGGCTGGAATTGAACCCGGGTTCCTCGTGCTGTGAGACAGCAATGCTAGCCACTGAGCCACTGTGCCACCCATCAGATTGTACATTTGTATGAAAGTTCCTGGCACTGGAGAGTTCCTTTCTTGTCTGGGACTGTGCAGGTGCCTGGTCTCCAGAAGTCCTCCACTGCCTCAGTCAGCCGCAGAGATGTGGCATTCACCAACAAATTCTCCCAACTCTATTCCGGATAATGCACCTGTTGAGGTGTTCAGATCTGATGTGTGCAGGTGGCAGCCTTTCCAGACTTCCTTTGAAATATCCATGTCCTCTTCCTCAGAGACAGGTTAGATGGTTAGATTCCCTACAGTGTGGAAACAGGCCCTTCAGCCCAACTAGTCCACACTGACCCTCTGAAGAGCTACCCATCCCCTCTGACTAAATCACCTAACACTATGGGCAATTTAGCATTCCCAATTCACCTGATCTGCACATCTTTGGATTGTGGGAGGAAACCGGAACATCCAGAGGAAACCAACGCAATCACAGGGAGAATGTGCAAACTCCACACAGACAGTCGCCTGAGGCTGGAATTGAACCCGGGTCCCTGGTGCTGTGAGGCAGCAGTGCTAACCACTGAGCCACCATGCCACAGAGGAACAGATGTGCTGCAGTGCCATCCTTGAGAACATGGAGACAGTGGGCATTCTGTTGGTACCTGCAGGAAACAAAATAAAAGGCTTCGCGACTTAAGGGTAGAATTTGTGGAATCATAACAAGACATGCACAGTCGGGAACAATGAACAATGCAGCTTAGTCAGTCACTGGGACATGGAAGTTTCAGCACATCTGTAGGACTGGTCTTCATCCTCATCGGGCAAGAGCCAAGATCCTCTGCTCTTGGGGGTAAGGAGCTGGATGTTGGGCATCTCAGCACCCGCCCTAACTCCTTTTACCCTGACTGTGATCTATTTACTCCTGGAATGAGAGAAGACATGAGATTGAGTGAGATGAAAGTGGCTGGTGATGAAAATAGAGATGGTGCATGAGCAGACAGTGCAGAGGCATTCAGGACTAGTAGGAGGGAGGGGGAGGGAGTGTGCAGGTGAGGGGAGTGAGTTACGGATGATGTTGTGGGCAACAGTGAGAGTATTAAAATGTCAACCTTGGTGGGAGATGGCTACAGGAGCAGAGGTGGAGTGATTGTGAGGTACCAGCTTAAGATGGTGGCCTGTAGAGTGATGAACATCATTGACCTTTTTGATTTTGGCATTGCTGCACGATCCTCTGGATAGATGTGACCACATTGGCATGGGACCAGGCTGGCAGAGAAGATAACATTCTTCTTCTGCATTACTGTAGCCACTAGGATTGTTGCCCAGTCATGGAATCTAAGGTTGATGTTTGGTGTTTGATTTTGTAAGTGTGGGCTGGTTGAGTGCCCTTTCTACTCCACCTATCACAGACAGCTAGAGGAATATCTTATTTGATTTGATCAGGAAATCATTGGGACAGATCGACTGTGTACCTGGCATCGCACTTAGACCAAAACAACAATTGTTCCCTTTTTGTTTTAGGTCCCCAATGTAAGAAGCATGCACTGTCAGCACAAGTATAACACTACTATAGCTAAAGTCAAGGAAGGTGTTCTCCGCTCCATCAAACCAGCTCAGCCCCTGTCCATTTTCCATGTCAACTGCCCTCTGAGAGGTACTACCAATCTAAGGAAGTGAAATTAAGGGTGAATATTTGAACTGCGTAGCCAAGAACTAAAGCAACATAATTCCAATAGTCTCACAGACTATTTCCACACATCAGGCTTCAATTAGAATCAGCATTAGGTTTATTGTCACATGTACTTTGAGTACAGAAGTATAGGAATACAGTGAAAAGTGTACAAAATCACCATTCCTGGCATCATCTTAGATATAAAGGCACCTAGGTACAAAATCTTTAAGTACAGAAAAAGGTTCCTACCTCTTCCTTTTGAGAAACACTCAGGAACCCCTCAAAGCAGTCCAGTTAAGGAGCACTGAACCAGTTTCTTTCTTGATGCTTCACTGTATTTGTTCTCTGTGTCAACTGTACATCCAGCTGGTTGCTTTAGGTGGCTTTGATATCTTTTGTAGCTGCAGGGCTAGTGGAAGTGTTATTCGAGGAGTTCACACAAGTCCCTGGAGACTGAAGTTAGAAGATGCTGGACCTTGACAAGGAGTTCAGTGGAGCTTGAAGCCTTTCAGTTCTAGGCTTGAACTGACAATATCCCCGACATTTCACAGTTTGCCACGCATCACTGCAGCATGAATGTCAAAAATCCCTTGATGCCAAGAGAGGGGCATTTATTGTCTCGTTTAAATAAAGAACTGCACATAAGGTTTTGCCAAGCTAGAATTGCTGATGATACAAACTATCGACTGTCTAAATTGACTCTGCAGTCTCTCTATCTCATTGGGAAGATGAAAGGGAACCAAAAGGGGTGTATTCCCTTAATGAGCAGTTATAGCATGACCAATGGACAGAGCATCATGTCGGTTGATGTTCAGCATTTTGGCAGCAGCTTTTGTCCTGTACTGGCCAGTCATTCCTTCATATTCAAAGAATCATGACAAACTAGACTTTGTTGCTGATAAGGGCTACCCTCTCTACATATGATTTCTAAATCTCCTCTGTCAGCATGACCATACCTGAACAGTACTGGTTGGTCTAGCTGGGAAGAAATGTTTGAGCTTTCCATAGATTAAGACAGTAACTAGTTTATTACATATTAAGAAGTTACATACAACTTTGTGGATATGTGATTAACTCTGCTGAGGCCATAATACCTCTTCCCAGGTCATGTGTTCTCTCACATTATGAGGGGTGCTTTATTCAAACAGTCCCAGGCATTAATGCTTACAATGCAAATAATGCACAATAGGAGCTACGCTGTGACCAGAAATATCAAAAAGCAAGCAAAACAGTAGTTCCTCTGCCTGAATGGCTGGGGAAGAAACTATAGTACGCACTGGGGTGTGTCTTAAAATTTATAATCTTGATTGCTTGCAGTGGGAAAATATAAAAACAAGGTACTGCAGATGTTCGAAATCTGAAACAAACAGAGATACTCAACAGGTCTGACAGCATCTGTGGAGACAGAAACAGTTAATGTTTTGAGTTCAATATGAGTCTTCTTCAGAACCCGACGGCATTTGGAAAATCTGATTCACTTGGACTCATCTCATTTGAAGTTACACTTTTCAGTAAAGCAATGGCAGTTTTAAGTGGAAACTTCCTATTATTTTTACAAGATTCTTCTGTTTACTATTTCAGTGGTGATGGGACTCAGCTTGTCTTAATTACGTTAATCCTTCCATCAGAGTGGGCAAAAGGAATGCGTTAAGTATTTGCAGGAAATTATTCACATCATATTTCCAAGGCTAATCTGATGATAATCAACTGAGAGATGAATGTTTTTGAACTGTTTTGAAATCACAGCACTGGCTAGATTAACACTGACATTCGCTTTTATGCTGACACAATCCCCTAAGGTAAACAGCCATCATCCCTCTCATTAATGTCTTAACCAAATTATATGCTATTTTCAGGGAGGTTGCAGGAGTTAATCAAATATTTATGGCACAATTTCACTTTCATCCAATCCATTTTCCTGAGCTATTAATGTGTCACTGTCATCGAAATGTGTAACCCAATATCTCTGCCACCATTTAATTACCAATCAAACTGCAATGCCGCTGTTAAATTAGCCTTGAATTCCATCGCTGTGACATGCCAAAGTTCTGACCTCATGTTTTACAGTGTTTGTCCCTTGTCCCCATCTGATAACAATGCTGATATTTGCTCCCACCAGCAGCCACCACTCGATGTTATTTGCCGAGTTTGATCTGTATTTAGAGATTATCACTCAAGCCTAGAGCCATGCAGCTGACATTGGAGTACATTTCCTCTGGGCTGCAAAATACTGATCGTCTCATTAATGCAGGTGTAGGCTATCAGGTGGCAGATGGAAATGAAACTATTGGAAGCCTGTAACTCACTCACATAATATTATAACAGAGGCAAATAGAGGAGCAATAAAGAGGAATTCAACCCTAGGCTGAGCAAATACAGAAGACAAGACAGTGGAGAGGACACCGTCTTTCTCCAGCCATATTCTGCCTTGTGTACAGCCCTTAGGCAAGTACTTCTCCCAATGCCATACTGAACAATGTTTTCTCTAAACTGTGTGTGACTGCACAGCAGCCCAGAAGCTGGGATGCAAGGAGACACAGTGGTTGTCCCTTTAAGATGCTTTTGCAATCTTAAAGGAGTTGTGCAACTAAGCAGTCACACGCGTGGATGGTGAAAGAGTGTGTGTACTGTATTGGTTGAGGAACCATCTTTCAAATGAAACTTTAAACCTCTCTGTCCTCTCGATTAGATGTAAAATGGCTTATGGCACAATTTCACATAACAGCAGGGATTTTCTGCAATATCTTGGCTAATATTTATGATTCAGTGGAAATCCTGATACAGGTCATTGTCTCATTGAATCTGATGAAGATTCATATTGAACTCGAAACATTAACTCTGGTTCTCTCTTTTCAAATGGTGCTAAGCCTGTTGTGTTTCTCCAGCACTTAATGTGTTTATTTCAAGATTTCCCGCATCGCAGTACTTTACTTTATGATCTCATTAATGTGTTTGGGAGCTTCCTGTGTGCAAATTGGCTGCCACATCTCCCAAATCATAACAGTGACCTCACTTCAAACAATACATCCTTGGAAGTACGTTCCCCCGAGAGAGATAAGTTTCATTCCATTTTATATGCATTAAATTAGAACATAAGTCCACTAACAGTCTTTACAGATATTAATGCAGGCTGAACTTAACTTGAAAATTTACAAACTGAGATATTGTGAATGGTTATCTGATATCCCAAAAAGAATGTTAGGTAATGTTAAAATAATATTCGCCTTGAAATACTTGCTCCAATTCATATGTCATTCAGCTTCATTATAAGTGGGAGAAGTAGGTGCTTTGTTTATTGATATAAGGAGGGGAGATTGAATAACTTACCTCTCCTTCCACCCCAACAGCCTCCAGAATCTTCATCCTCAGCTATTTACATCATCTCCTGCATGTCAGAACCACCAAATACCCCTTCCCCTAACTTCCATACATTACAGATAATGATGCAGTGCTATAGGTCCAGAAATCCATTGGGCTCTTGAAACACCTGAACCCCTGTTTGATTGAAAGCTCCAGATGTCTGATCTCTGCTACTCACAATTTCACAGTGTCTGGTTACACAAGCTTTAGAGGTTTCAAATGCTCTGTAGTTCCATCTGTTAGAATTGTAAAGCATTTGGATGTTTAACACTATTGGGCTGTAGTGAAAATGAGTTATTTAAACAAACTGGAATGACTTTTAAAAACTTATTTTTACACATCAACTGTTGCAGTTGGGTTCATTACTTCTATAATGAGTGAACAGACATGGGAATGTCTTAGTCTTAGTCTGGGTATGAGGGACCATGGAAGGGAGTGTGAGGGTGAAAAGGTATAATGGCACATGAGGGGTCAAGGGGATGGTTTATGAGGACGTAGCATCACAGGGGCCTTGGGGAGCATAGCTGGAGAGTCTTTCTGTTTTTATTGTTACTCTGTCTAGTCACACAGCACTGAGGTGATCCTCTTCCAGATGAAAAACAACCAGTAACACCTATCTACATGGTGCATACTGGTTGAACTTGCTTTGTGTACCTCAGAACAATGCTCCAGTAAAACCAAGATGTTCATTTCCAGGTAATATTTCATTTTTTACTGTCTTTTTCTCTCTGCAATATGGCACTGCCGCCACCATATTTCCACAGTCAGCTGACCCATTTGTAATTGTCCCCCCAGCAATGAAGAGCCCCAACAAAAACAGAAATCACCAGAAAACAAAAGCTCAGCAGGTCTGGCAATATCTGTGGAGAGAGAAATCAGAGTTAATGTTTCGGGTTGAATGACCGTTCCTCAGAATGGAGATCCCCACCTTGTGGGCACTTTCTGCTTAGGCAGGTGACTGAGCTGGGATATTTCCAGACCTCTGCTACATCCCTAGAAAGTGAAATTATGGCCCATTAAAACTGTTCCTGTCACGAATGCAGCCTGACCTACTGGGTTTTTACAGCTTTTCTTGCCTTTACTACAGATTGAGTGGTTTACCGGGGTTAAAACATTTCCATTAAAAAATGGACTATCCCTTTTATAAAAAGGGTACAACAAGTCATATCTCAAAAATGGAAGTGATTGACAAATTTTGAACATTGGTGTCCATCAAAAGGATGCTCCAGTCAATTAGATGCAAGTGTTCTTAATCAAAGAACAGATTTTGGCCGACTAAACATTCCCACGGAAAGCACATGATGATTTGTCAACACATCAATCAGCTGTAAATCTAGTTATCATCACCATGACTGGCCACTCTGACTCTTTTCCAGATGTCAGAAACCAACATTTATCATTGTGTCTGTTTTTCCCTTGAAATATTTGTGGAGTTAATTAGTTAGGCATCAAGGCACCAATGTGAGCTGGCATAGGCTCATATGCAATCATGCTTTATTGCAGCAGGAGCCTTAAGACTATAACCATAAGATCCTAAAATATTGTTTGAAAAATGTCAAGGCAGCTTTTAATCTTCTCATTGACTCTTCATGTTTTGAACGTACCAGATGGAGACAGGGCTAATAAGTCCAGCCTGTTTAAGTTGTCCCTAACAACCAGCGACCAGGAAGCATTGATGGGTAACAGTTTTTCTTACTGCGACAGTTCCACCCTTGCCTCTGAGATTGGGAATTGACAGTGAGAAATAATATCAGCTCCACACCCAATCTGCATCCTTTCATAATATATTTATAAAGGGCATTCTTTCAACTTGTTTACCGACAAAGCACAATCAAAACGCGAGGCTTTCATTTTGCGATCAGATTGATTGACAGTCAGAGTTTTTAAAAAGCCATTGTAAGGACAGTTTGGAAAATTTCTGAACCTATTTTTCATGCCTGCAATGTTTCTGAAAGAGAACAGTCTATCTTATTGCAAAATAAGCTATTAAACTGTCAGGGGTTAGTACAGTCTTCACATTCTGAGTGTGTAGAATCCAGCTTACTTTGATCTCCAATTTATTTATCCTTCATTTATGATTGTATCTTCTAATTAATTGAATGGGACTCATTTATTGTATTCTGCATTGTATGTGGTTGAATCACTTTACACTCTACGCCTTTCTTTCATAATTATGCACACAAGGACATTTAAAATTCTAACAGGACTGAACAAGCTAAATGCAGGGAGGACATTCCTGATGACTCCAGAACCATAGGCCACAAGTTAAGGATACAGGGTAACCCATTTAAGATTGAGGTGTGGAAAAATTTCTTCACCCAGAGAATGGTGACCTTGCGGAATCCTCTGCCACAGTAAATGGTTGGGGCCAAAACATTGAATGCTTTCAAGAAGACGTTAGATTTGAGGCCTGAAGGGATTAAAGGGTATGGAGAGAAAGCAGGACAAAGGTACTGAGTTGATGATCAGTTATGATTATATTGAATGGGACAGGCAGGTTCAAATGTGGGTCTGATGAAGAGCTTATACTCGAAACGTCGACTCTCCTGCTCCTCGGATGCTGCCTGACTGGCTATGCTTTTCCAGTATCACACTTTTTTGACTCTGCTCTCTAGCATCTGCACTCCTCACTTTCTCCTAGTCACATGGCTGAATGGCCTACCCCTGTTTCTTGTTTTCTAAATCTATGTTTCTCAATGCGCATTAAAATTAGAAAAGATTTTTGCCATTTCCTGGATCATGTTCACAAACACATCTGTAGTGGTGCTATAAAGTCCATTTACATCACTTTCAGAGAAACTTCTTTCGGCTGGTGCATCACACTGTAGCTTTAGGCTAGAGAAAGAGCACAGTGCTAATTGGTGTGTTGTCCCACATTTACCAATTATACAAAGCAAGCAGGTTGAGATAGGAACAGGAAAGCATGATCTATTGCTCACCATTAAGTGGAACAAATTGATATAATACAAAGAACATTAATTAATATGTCAGGACATACTGAATCTAGCACAAAGCTTAGACAGAGCTGACACTTCTTTCCTCTAAAGATAATTCATGTCCATCCTTCCTCTTATGTTTCTAGATTTGACCTTCATGTTTGAACCCATGATGAATACTGATTCAAACTGCTTATTGATTTTTACCGTGTGTCAGATGACTGGCTCCATCATAGTTGTGCAGTTCCTAATTAACACAGATATTACATGACAGAGATGGAAAGCTCTCGCTTTATTGTGGTGTCAGGAGACACTTTAAAATTAATATTGATCGTGTTTGCTCAAGAAATTTTCTTGCCTCAAAATTGTTTCAGCCAGACATCGTACCTTTGGTATAAATGCTGTAATCTTTCAGGCCCTCCCTCTCCCCATATACTGGGTCCCACTCCTTCCTATAAGCAGATGCACTTCCTGCTGTCTGATTTTATCAATGATGATGGCACTCAGTAATACGTATCTAGGAATTCATTGATGTCAGGCTATTCATTCATTCAATGGGAGGAGGAATTTAAGCCAAATTTAATTCTATCTAGAATGGCTACTCGTTATCAACAGACAGACCAAACATACAAACTAGGAGCAGGCTTATGTCCCTGTCCAAGGCTTCATTCAATGAAGTCTTGGTTGATCTGATTGTGGCCTCAATTGCACAATCCCCCCTGCCTCTGATAACTTCTAATTCCCTTGTGAAGCAATAATCCATCTGCCACTGCCTTTACTATATTCGATAAGCCTTGAGACTACCGTTCTCTCAGGAAGAGAGAGATCCAAAGTTTCACAATCCTTTCAGCATCCACCCTGTCAAGTCATAGAGTCATAGAGATCCTCTTTGGATTTAATACATTTCAGTCAGATCACTTCTTATTCTTCTGGACTCCAATGGATACAGGGCCAGTCTGCCCAACCTTTTCACATTAGTTAATTTCTCAATGCCAGGTATCAGTCTAGTGAACTTTTGCTGCACTGCTTCTATTGTATTTACATTCCTAAATGAAGAATCCAAAACGGTGCACAGCACTTCAGTTGTGGCTTCACCAATGCCCTGCATTAGCTGTTACCAATCGGAATCTGGGGTCGGAATTGCCTATCTGTTCTCCACATTGTCCTTTTCTGTCATCATCCTAGACCTGACAACACAATGATCATTGTCTCCTAAATATTTCCTTCTGACATTGATGTATTTGGCCAGCCATATTTCCAAGAACCAAATCCAACAGTGTACCCTTTCATGTTGGCCACATGCTGCTATGGAAAACCTTCCTGAGCATAATCGAGGAATGTTTGCCCCTCTCCATCATTTATGTTATCATTGTCCCAGTCTAGATTTGGGTAGCTAAAGTCCCCCATTATAACTACACTGCAATGTTTGTAACTCACTGTAATTTCCCAGCAGTTTGTTATTCTACATCCTTCATTAGTTGGTAGTCTATAGCTACATTGACCAAATGTGAGTGCTCTCCTTTTGTTCCTTAGCTGCAGCCAAATTGATTCTGTCATAGAGTCATACAACATGGAACCAGACCTTTCAGTCCAACCAGTCCGTGCCGACCATTATCCCAAACTAAACTGGTCCCACCTGACTGCTTCTGGCCCATACGTCTCCAAACATTTCCTATTCATGCTCTTATTCAAATGTCTTTTAAACATTGTAATTGTGCACACATCCACCACTTCCACAGGAAGACCCTTCAACACATGAACCATCCTCTGTGTAAAAACATTTATACCAGTGTCTTCCTTAAATCGCTCACCTCTCACCTTAAAAATGTGCCCCCTTGTCTTGAACCTCCCCCATCCTAGGGAAAAAAACACTTGCAATTCAGCCTATCCATATCCCTGGTCCAGTGGAAAAAAGTACCAGCCATTCTTTATAACTCAAACCTTCCATACCCAGCAACATCCTGATGACTCTCTTCTGAACCCTTTCCAGTTTTATAATATCTTTCCTCTTACTGGGTGACCACAGCTGGTCAGTATTCCGGAACAGCCTCACCAATGTCCTGTACATCCTCAACATGACTTCCCAACTCCTTTACTCAAAGGACTGAGCAATGAAGGCAACTGTGTTGAAGGCCTTTTTAACCAGCCTGTCTGTATGTGAGGAGAAAGTGAGGACTGCAGATGCTGGAGATCAGAGCTGAAAATGCTGGAAAAGCGCAGCAGGTCAGGCAGCATCCAAGG
>NC_057741.1:28727707-28772090 GCF_004010195.1 Chiloscyllium plagiosum | reverse complement strand
CGCCCGAGATAGAAATGGACAGGTCTAGGAAGGGGAGGGAGGAGTCTCAGATGGTCCAGGTGAATTTGAGGTCGGGGTGGAAGGTGTTGGTAAAGTGGATGAACTGTTCAACTCCTCGTGGGAGCACGAGGCAGCACCGATACAGTCATCGATGTAGCAGAGGAAAAGGTGGGGGGTGGTGCCAGTGCAGCTGCGGAAGATGGACTGTTCCACATAAACTACGAAGAGGCAGGCATAGCTGGGGCCCATGCGGGTGCCCATGGCTACTCCTTTGGTTTGGAGGAAGTGGGAGGATTGGAAAGAGAATTTGTTCAGGATGAGGACCAGTTCAGTCAGTCGAAGGAGGGTGTCAGTGGAAGGGTAGTGGTTGGTACAGCGGGAAAGGAAGAAGCGGAGGGCTTTGAGTCCTTTGTGATGGGGGATGGAGGTGTACAGGGACTGGATGCCCATGGTGAAGATAAGGCATTGGGGACTGGGGAAACGAAAATCATGGAAGAGGTGGAGGGCGTGGGTGGTGTCCCGAATGTAGGTGGGGAGTTTGTGGACTAAGGGGGACAGGACTGTGTCCAGGTATGCGGAGATGAGTTTGGTGGGGCAGGAGCAGGCTGATGTCAAAGAGTTATGTACTTGAAGCCCCTGGGTCTCTCTGTTCTACAATACTACTCAAGATGCTACCATTAGTTGGATAAGCCCGCTGTTTGTTTTACTAAAATGCAATACCTTGCATTTATCCAGATTGAACTCCATCTGCCATCTTTCAGCCCATTATCCTATTGGATCAAGATCCACTCTTAGAAAACCTCCTTCCGTGTCCACTATACCACCAATTTTGGTGTCATCAGCAAACTTTCTATCCATGCCTTCTATATTCCCATTTAAATAATTTATATCAATGACAAACAAAAGAGGACCCAGGACCGACCCCTGTGGAACACCACTGATCCTCTTCCTCTAGCACTGTCCCACCACCTTTTCTACCTTTCTAAACACCTTGTACTCAGGAATATTTAACACCTAGCCCTGCCTTTCTTTGAGGTCTCTGCAATGCAACGTGCGATTTTGCTAACTCAGCTGATTTTTGACTTCCCGTGACATTTAGCTGGGGAGGAATCCTTGACGTAACTGCCATCACTCCAGAGCCACAGTTGGGAATGGGGACTAGAGAGGTCTGGTTGTGAGCTCTCCATGGTTCAATAACTTGGATGGAAGTTGTCACACTGTATGAACTGACGGGGTTCACTTGTGGCTCTGAACACTCTACACTATAACCAGAGAACAAAGACTGATCCATCTTGCTGAAATTCTGTAGATAATAAAGCAAGAGATGAGGCACTGGGGGAGGGGTAGCATTTAGATCAACATGACAGTCTCTGACCGTGATAAGAATAGAATAGATTTCTTTTTAAATGCAAATGAGATGTTTAGCAAAAGAAATCTTTTAAAGCCACGCTGTGAGGTGGCAAGCCTCTAAGGAAAGTAATAATTTTGAATAGTTCATCAAAGATTCAGTTCTTGGATGTTTTTACTTCTTAAATAAAATCCCCCATGCCCACCGTGTGTAATAGGTTATGTTTTATGCATGGAGTCCTTTCATATGGAAGAAGCCATTATTTTGGGAATTCCTGATGCAAGAGGAACTTCCTGACATCTGACAGCACCGGTAACTCTCAGTGTATCAAGAATAGAAATCTCGTGATAATTTCAGGCCTTTGTTCAGGAATGACAATGAAATGTGTCTTCCCTAAATGGATTTTATTTTCTGCCTTATTCACTCATTGCCAGCAGGCTTGGCCTGTCCCTAGGAGACCTTGCGAAGGTGGTGAGTGGAACTGCAGGCTGCCTAATGTGGGGTGCACCCACGGTGCTGTAGGGAAGGAAATTCCGGGATTTTGACCCAGAGGTGATGAATCTCTTTACAAAGCTGAGACTGTGGCTCCAGCTAACACAGGATCCCTACTGCCATCAATCTGTGGAATCTGCTCCTGTCAGTTAAATGGTGCGTGGCAGGGAAACGTAATCAGAATTCAGGGCAAGCGTGACAGCAGCAGTCAGTGGCCTGCATCATACCTAACTGCTGAAGTGCCAACAGACAGCTCTGGATTGGTATAGCAATCAAAAGTCTGACTGGTGCGTTCATTATTGTCTACAACAAATCAATGGAGCAGTATGCGCATGTATATGAAAATCCAAAATTCACTTCCAAAAGGAGAACTACGTGGCTCAATGGTTTAGCACTGCTGCCTCACAGCACCATGGTCCCAGGTTTGGTTCCTGCCTCGGGCAACTGTCTGTGTGGAGTTTGCCCATTCTCCCCGCGTCTGCGTGGGTGTGCTCCGGGTTCCTCCCACTGACCAAAAATGTGCAGCTCACGTGAATTGGCCATGTTAAATTGCCCATAGTGTTAGGTGCATTAGTCAGAGGGAAGTGGGTCTGGTTGGGTTACTCTTTGGAGGGTCAGTATGGACTGGTTGGGCCAAAGGGCCTGTTTCCACACTGTAGGGAATCGAATCTAAAAAAGAACTGTTTCAGTTTTGCTCAGAAGATTAATTCCACTCTCTTGCAATCGTGCAAAACAACTCTGAGCTGACGGTGTACTCTACTCCATGAGGCTGTTAACACTGAAAGTTCACTCTAATTTTGATGTAACAATGCAATCTAAATTCAACAGCAAAAATGAGGTCCCTTTACTTGAAGCCCATAAAGCATTTATTTCATTGTTTTCTTCTAACATATTTTAAAACATTAAACAATATAATCAATAATGGAATTATTGTAAAGATTTTGTTAAATGTGGCACTAAAGTACTTACATTGTCAATTTCTATTAGCCCAGGTAGGCTGAGATAAAATTGCACTGATCAGAATTTTATATTTTATACATACAAAAAGATGTGGGCATTTTTGGCATTTGTTATTCAACTCTGATTGCCCCTGAAAACATGGTGAATTATCTTCTTGGCTCACTGCAGTCCATGTGATGTGGACACACAGACTTTCATTGAAAGTCCAGAAGCTTCATCCACCCATGATGAAGGAACAGCAATGTATTTCTGAGTCAGGTCAGCATCTGACTTGGAGGAGGGCGGGAGGGTGCTTGGCATGGGCATGTTGGAGTTTGCATCCATTTGATCTGCTGATCCTTGCTGGTAATTGGGACCAGTGGTTTGGAAGTTCCTGTTGAAGGAGCCTTGGTGAGTTGCCACAAATGGCACACACAGTATGGTAATGGAGAAGGGAGTGAATCTTTAAGGTGATGGATAAGATGCCACTCAAGATGAAGTCACAGAGTTTAGAGGCCACTGAGATGCTGTACCTTCAGAAGCTGAGCAAGCAGTCAAAAGGGCAAGTAGTGTCAACAGGTGATGTAACATCAGAAACCATGCAGAATACCTTCCTGGTTTGAATTTTAAAAAACTATTTCTGATTTATAGAACCTTAGGCTTCCAGTTTTACAGCGGACCGTGTGGTATTTCCCTGCCTGACTACTCCTAATACCTTGCTCTGTTTGCCAGCGTGTAGTACTCGGTGAGGATTAATGTGGAGGTGCCGGTGTTGGACCTGGCTGGACAGAGTCAGACACGTTTATTTGAAATCACAAGCTTGTTGGACTATAACCTGGCGCTGTGTGTCTTCTAGGAGAAAGTGAGGACTGCAGATGCTGGAGATCCGAGCTGAAAATGTGTTGCTGGAAAAGCGCAGCAGGTCAGGAAGCATCCAAGGAACAGGAGAATCGACGTTTCGTGCATGAGCCCTTCTTCAGGAATCATTCAGCATCCAAGGAGCAGGAAAATCGACATTTCAGGCATGAGCCCTTCTTCAGGAATGATTCCTGAAGAAGGGCTCATGCATGAAATGTCAATTCTCCTGCTCCTTGGATGCTGCCTGACCTGCTGCGCTTTTCCAGCAACACATTTTCATCTGTGTGTCTTCTGACTGGATTGTTTCACGTATTTTGCTGTCCCCGTCTCCCTTTGTCTTTGCTTTGTGTGGTACCCCAACTGGTGAATCATGGTAATGGATGCAACATCATAGGTATCTACAGGAGATAAACTGTTCTTCCATATCAAGAAGGTTTATTACAGGACAGCAATAAGTACAACTATATTTGTTCAGCCATTACTACTGGGACTTTAGGGAGCTGGTGCAGATACATCTGCTCCCTCCGAAAGTTAGAGTAAAGTTCCTTGTCTGTACCCACTGACTTTGTGTCGCACTGGTAGAATGGATGGAGCCAATCAATAATAAACATTAATCCCTTTAAGCACAATTACCTGATACAACGGTCGGGTGGGCGGGAGGGGTGGGAGAGGGAGGGACCAGGAGGATGCACATGACCTCAGTAAAAGTTGGCACACCCACATGCTAGGGATGTGGCAGCCTCGCTGATTTTAATGGCAGGATTTTGACTAAGAAAAACTTTCCACATTCTCACTGACTTCTGGCCCAATCCGCCTTTAGCTCAGAAGGAATTTTGGCACCAGGAATTAAGCCAATTTTTTGGGGCTGAACTTCAGTCAGGTTTCCAGATTTTAAGGGTGACCTACAGGCAATTCTATCTGACTTGCTGTAGTTGGAAATCCCAGGGATTGGGTGAAATGCCTGCTTAATATACTACCCAATCGACAGAAGCTTCTGCTCCTGGCAGTGGAGAGCTTAGTGGAGGGAGGGGCATTTCATTCAGTGGAATGGTGGCATTACCAAACTCCATTACCGTGACTGGGATTAAGCCCAGAGTGGGAAGCCCCATGGTCAACCTTTCTGTCCTGCTGCCAATTGAAGCTCTTAAGTGGCCAAGGAGAGATCACTTAAAATCATCAGCCTACTCCTGCTGAGGTTTACCCAGGTAGGCCTGGTGCCACATAGCATTCCTGATAGGTGCCTCGCTGCAGACCACTCAGCAAGGTGGCACCGAGGTCCCTCAATCGAAGGATATCAATGCCTGACCAGGGAATTGCTCATCAGGCATAGGAGCCAACCCTGCGCCCTCACTTCTGTCCTCTTGCCCTGTGACCCCTGCCTACCCTTCCACCAACTGGAGAAACCCACTGCGCTCTCCCACCCCACATCTCTTCCCTTTTTCTTGGATCCTCCACACTCATAGAATCATACAGCACAGAAACAGACCCTCCCATCCAACCAGTCCATGCGAACATAATCCCAAACCGGAATAGTCCCACCTGCCTCCTCTATACCTGCACTGCCATTGCTGCACACAGTCCAGTTACCACAACACGACTTTGCTCCACTAATCTTTTGTGCCCTTTTAATCCAACTGCTTCCAGTCCGTTCTTCAACATAGACACAATTTCCACCTCAGTCATTGGCCTTGGAATAGTATGTTTGTCCTGCTCTCTCTTCTACCTTTTACATTGAATCTTGAATCTTTGATAACTCCCAATAAAACAACAAATAGAAACAGATTGCTTCTAGCCAAAGCTTTTCTTCATTCTAAACATTCCAATCGAAATGTCCTGTACAGTAAGTTAAAGTTGAGGCTGCATTTCTGAAAGTTGTGACTTAATGCAAAATGACTTGAAGTGAATTATGGGTTCCCAGAGAACCAATCCTAAAGCATGAGCTAGATTCCTTCAGACTTCCCTCACCCAGAAAAAAACAAGTTCAAGTACGCGTTGAAATACAGTACCACAGATGTGCAGCATTGGGTATTCTTAGCAGAAAAACCTTGCAAATTAAAATAAATCACCAAATATAAAATTAATACATATGTAATTATTACAATTGTACTGAAAATGGAATATCAATACCTGAATGTCATTGTTTGATTCTAATACCTGAGACTTCCATGGACACTATGGATGTGAAATGCCATGGAAATCTGGGGCTGCTCTTTGGCACTGAAGAGTATTAGCTCCAGGGTATTGATTCCAGGGCAGGGTACACCAATGGCCTCAACACCTCCTGATTGATTTACAACTCCCTGGAAAGGGGCAGCATGCATCCCTCATTGGCTCGTCAACTAGCAGGCAAAACACTGCAACTCGTTTCTGCCCAGTGTTACTCTCTGTTGGTGAATAAAGTCAAGTGGGATGACAAGCCAGCATTGTAACTGACCCCATGAGTGCCGCAATGGAAGAATTAGGTTTAAATTGTCCCCAGAATCTCAATGAGCACATAAAACAGTTTTTTAACCACCTGTTCTGAACTTATTATGTTGTAAACAGGACTGAGCTCTCACTCTTGATTTACTATTGCACTGATGTAAGGGCTGACTGACTGATGTGATCTATTCAGACCACTGGAAGCAGTTAACTGTTTCTCACAGCAGCTCATTAAAGGGCAGCGTGCTGCCAAACAACAGCTACGCTTTCAAATATTTTGGCAGCCCTTTCACAGAGTGAACCAATCCATAGGTGATTACGGCCTGAGTATTGAGCTGTCATCTAACATAACGCATAGCAAGCAGAGGGTGTTGAGAGAATAGTCAGTGATATGTTTAACATGGAGACCTGTTCCCTGACACATTTCAATGTTGTGAGTGTCAATCATATTAAAGAGAGGCTTAAGGACTGGATGTGAAAGGGGAGGTCCCATGCAAGTCTTGATTACTGGAGCTGGGGGTGACCAGATTGCCAATTGTTTTGCCAGGATTTCTTCTAATTGCTGTTCATGTTCGCAAGAAGATTGGAAATGCAGGCCTGCCACTCACTATTCAGCTCAGTTCTTTTTTTTCTAAACCAGCATTATTTTGTCAAGTAACAAGCTGACAATCAGGCTGTTTCTCTTTATGCCTGAGAGCTGGGAGTTGGTCTGGTTCAAGGTTGGATTGGTATTCCAGCAGCATCTCAATGAACTCTCCGGACACACTCCAAACAACAGCTTGCATTCACATAGAGCATTTAACACAGTCAACTATCCCAAGGCTCATGACCACAGTGATATCAGATACCAGTCTGACAATGTGTGACATAAAGAGATATTTGAACCAAAAGCTTTATCAAAGAGGTAGATGGGCCTGAAAGGAGGAGAGGAAGGATGGTCACAGTGAAACCGTGTGAAATGTTTCATGGCCCAAGATCACAAATCAACTTGGTTTTCCATTTAACATTAAGAATCAAAGAACCCATAGCAGTGTCCTGAGCTTAGTTAATAGAGACATAGAGTATATTAAGGAGGTTATGCTGAACCGATACAAGAGTCTTGTTAGACTTCAGCTGGAATATTGTGTGCAGTTCTACTATAGGAAGGATGTGAAAGAATCAGAGTGAATGCAAAAGAGATTTGCAAGAATGATTTTAGGAATGAGAAACTTCAGCTAGGAGGATAGATTGAAGAGGTTGAGACTTTTATCCTGGGATGGAAGATGGTTAAGAGTGGCACAGTGGCTCAGTGGTTAGCATTGCTGCCTCACAGCACCAGGGACCCAGGTTTGATTCCACCCTCAGGTGACTGTCTGTGTGGTGCTTCCACATTCCGCCCTTATCTGCATGGGTTTCCTCCAGGTACCCAGTTTCCTACCACAGTCCAAAGATGTGCAGGTTAGATGGATTGGCCATGGTAAATTGTCCATTGTGTTCAGGGATGTGTAGACTGGGTGGATTAGCCATGGGAAGTTTGGGGTTACAGGGATAGGGTAGGTCTGGTTGGGATGCTCTTTGGAGATTTGGACTTGATGGGCTGAATGACCTGCTTCCACGCTGAGGCAATATATGAGAACTGACGGAGGTTTTCAAAACTTTGAGAGGCCAGAATAAAGTAGACAGGGTGACAGGTAGGGCAGCGAGTTGTCTCAGTGGTTAGTACCACTCCTCACAGTGCCAGGGTCCCAGGTTCGATTCTGCCTTCGCGTAACTCTCTGTTTGGAGTTTGCACATTCTCCCTATGTTTGCGTGGGTTTCCTCTGGGTGCTCCAGTTTCCTCCCGCTGTCCAAAGGTGTGCAGGTTAGGTGGATTGGCCGTGCTAAATTGCCTTTAGTGTCCAGTAATGTGTAGGTTAGGTGAATTAGACAGTGGTAAATGTAGGATAATATGGTAGGGGTCTGGGTGGGTTACTCTTCGGAGGGTCAGTGTGGATTTGTTGAAGGCTGTGTTTCCACACTGTAGGGATTCTATGGAAACAGTTTCTGCTTGTAAAAGGGTCAAGAACAATAGGACACAGTAATTTGTTAAAGTAGCAAATATGATGTGAGAAAAAGCTTTTGCACACAATGAATGTTTCAGGCCTAGAATGTCCTGCCTAGAAGTCTGCTGGAGGTAAGTTCCATTTAGGTATTCCAAAGATCTATTATTTGAATAGAAAGAATGTGCAAGGGTATAGGGAAAAGGCTGGAAACCATAATGCTCATTTGGGGTCCAGAACACGATGGGCTGAATGGCCTCTTTCTGCACCATAACACTTCTGTGATTCCACAATGCTTAACATTTCCCCATTATAATCCCATTGTGCCAAATTTGCAGTTATCCACATATATCCAATGTTCTAAAAGATTGCTTATTTTTGCTAGAAGGCTAAGCAATGAAATAGGCACCAAAGGTGCAAAGCAAATTTTTTATGAAATGAGTTATGGTTGAGTTTGAGTGAAACAGTGAATGACTGAGAAAATACTTCCCCAGCAGCAACAGACCAGTCTATGGCTGAGGAGGGCTTTATGTTTGTCGTGAGGTGAGTTGACTAGTCAAACCTATCAGGTTAAATGAGTAGTACTGAGAAACTTTAATTTCAATGTCCATTTAATTTTCAGACCAACTAATAAATATTTCAACTGGATTCAAAAAGTAGACACCAGGATTTAGATTAAATAGTTAACAGTGTGCAGTTGTGATTATTAAATACAACTTCTTTATTATCGAATGATGTAGCAGATAGTCTGAGGAATTATTCTTACGATGTGAAGGGATTTTTTTTGACTGCAGAGAGGAAAAAGAATTATCAGTAAATGTTGTGTTCTAAAGTGTAGAAGAGGTACTGAAAAAGCATTGAGATACTAGTAGTTAAAATGCTAATTGTGCAATCCCTGATACTGTCACTGTTTGGAGTGTAAATAATAAGCATTTGTTAAGCTGTCTTGACAGCCTCCAACAATTCACACACAATGCTTTGGAAGGTCTCTGATGCAGTTGGTTGTAAACAAAAGAAGATGAAAGGTAGTGTTCCAGTGGGTTTAATTTTTTGGAGTGGGGGCGAGGGCTTATAATCTGCAACAAACCACAAGGGCTTTTTCAGCCTTGTAGGGTGTGGAGTGGAGTGAGCATTGTTGGCTTGTGAGATGGTTTTCTTATCCTACAGAAACGTTGCCCAAACTTGGGGGCTGACCCCCGGAGAGGTAGAGGAAAAGGAAATTTGTAGACAATCTGATCCATGGGATAACTTGAAGGTCTTGGGAATTGGGGAGGGAGCAAGGGCAGGATTGAAAAATAGGAGGCATGAAGAGAGGCTCATTTGTTCTGGGAGATGTTGTCAGAACTAAGGGGCATGTGTAATCAGAGGCGTGGGGCATGGGAATGTTCACACTGAATGGTTGGGGAGCTTGGATGACTACTCTGAGGCCTAGAGCAATGTATATCTCAGGGTGCGGGCGCTCAAGGGGATTTGGAGGTCAGTATTGTTGGATTAATGATCTCAGGGTTGTAAGGTGCTGAAGGCTTTGACGCTAGGGTTGAATGCTTGGGAGAGATATTAGAGATAGATTGGAAAGGTCATTAGAGAAGAGAAAAGGTGTCGTTTGAGAGGTGACACCTTTAGCCCAACAATCCTTGTCTGTAGCTGCTGAGTTTCTTTAAGGGTAAGAAAACCTGACCATGTGTAAAGAAGTTCAAAATGTCATATAAATGAGACACTTTCTCATTATAATATTTAAAGTGCCAAACTCACCATCTTTCCTCCAATAAAACAGGAAGTGGAAGGATTGAAAGTGAGTTGGGACTAGGAAAGTGAGGACTGCAGATGCAGAGTTTAGATCAGAGTGGTGCTGGAAAAGCACAGCAGATCAGGCAGCATCCGAGGAGCAGGAAAATTGATGTTTCATCAATTTTCCTGCTTCAGATCGTTCTTGTTGACCTTCATGACCCTGAGCTTCCAATTGACTGCACACCAACACACCATCCCTGGCCAATATTTCTGTCTTGGACCAAATGCAGTGCTCCAGTGAAGCTCAACACAAGCTGGATGAACAGTATCTCATTTTCCACATGTGGACCCTGCCTCCTTCAGGACTCAATATCAAGTTCAATCATTTTTAGACCTGAATGCCTTCTTTCATGACCTTTACACACTCTGGCATACACCAGGCCCCAAGCTCTGTCATCACATGTGTTGCTTTCAGCACATTTTCACCTGCTATGGGCCCTACTTTCTCCCTGGGTGACCATTACCAATTCCTTTGTCTGCCAACTGTCTTTCTCTGTCTGTCTTCACCTATCGCTTACTTTTTACCAACCCCCACTACCATCTCAGCACAGAAGCCAGCATTTCCTACCTGTTACCGGATCTGAAGACGGTCACTGGATCTGAAACATTGACTCTGCTTTCTCTCCACAGATGCAGCCGGACCTGCTGAGTTTCTCCAACTGTTTCTCTTTGTGTTTCAGATCCTTGTCACTTAAATCTCCTGTTCAACCCAAATCCAATTCCTATTCAGTTAAATCCCCTCCCCCAGAGGCAATGGGCAAGTTTACAACACTGGGGAAGTACCGAAAAATGATTTTTAAGTACAGCAATTATTTGGTACTGTCATTGAAAAGTTGTATTGATTGGACTCAATGAATACGAATGTAACTATTGCTTGATGCAATCTGCTGTAACATAAAAGAACTTAAGGATTCATATCTGGTCTTGTCTGTCCTGGTGTGATCTACCTGTGGAGACATTAAAGAATTGTGAATATCTAGTTCAGATCATAAGGAAGTATGTGAGGGAGGGGTCTAATGTATGATGTACTGATGTTGGCAGTGTATTTCTCTCGTAACTTGTAGTGACCTCCAAACCAAACCTTTGCTTGGTACACCGACACAGCAAACACCTCCTCATTATGAATTGACCTTCATGTTGCGCTCTATTCACCGAAAACAGGCAAACATTTCTAGGTTTGTGCCAATATTCCGTTACAAAAAGAAACTCCCTAAAAACAGCTTCACTCTCAGAGGATTTCTGGTATCTGTAACAAACAGCACAATTCAGTTCGGAATTGTGCAGCGTGCAGGAATCATTACCATGAATCTGTTCCCTAATAACGTTAGTCAACCAGCCAAAACTAAAGTCAAATTTTGATCAGTGCCATTAATGTGGAAATCAGCAGTGATGTTCATAGATGATATTTCGCACAGCCATTTCAAACAAACAGATTTTATTAAACTGGTTAATGCTGTGTTAACACAACACACTCAAGAATGCAGTAAGAGTGTCTTAAACATTTGGATGTGAACAGTGCCAGGGAGAATTTCTGTTTGGTTGTGTCATGGAAGTGACTTTTCAGCTATAGACTGAAAATTACAGAACATTTATAATGACCTGATATCACCAATAATACTCAAGCCTATCTGCACTGTTTCAAAAACTAACACATAGTACCTTATAATCATTTTAGTATCTGTGCTAAGACTTTTTCTTCCATGCCCTTCAGTAGTTGAAGGTGGTGATGGAAATTAAGAATTAAGTCAGCATCAATCAATATCTCCAGTATAATTTAAACATTTGCTGGTGAAATGTGTTTAATAGTAATCATAACCAGGCTTTAACATTTAATTAAGAAAGTCTTTTAGTGTTGCGCCTAATTTGGGGTCATAAAATTGGTAGCAGGTTTCTGGGATCATTAGCAAGTAAAAGGGCAGATAGAGGGGATTCAAAATCTTTGCAGTTAATTCAGAGGTTAATAGCCAGTACTGACTGTGCAAAAGATTATTCTGGAGCCATCAGTGGATGATCTGGTAAGGAAAAGAAGACTTTATTTGGAGAAGTGAACACTCAGCGCCCCCAGTGATACCTGGAGGATTGGAAACTTATTTCAGCCTTTGACAGACAGCACGTTGTGAGCTTCCGCAAGAAATAGCCCAAACCGATCTGGTAAGGAAAAGAAGACTTTATTTGGAGAAGTGAACACTCTCCAGTGATACCTGGAGGATTGGAAACTTATTTCAGCCTTTGACAGACAGCACGTTGTGAGCTTCTGCAAGAAATAGCCCAAACCTCCTGCAAGTTTGAACTCATGGGCACATTGCCAGCAAGCTGCTTATGTCATGTGGGGCTCCAGAATATGTGGCTGTGTCTGTTGTTCCTCCAACATTGACCATCAAGTAGGGCCTAGATGGATAGAAGAAAATATTAGGAAGGTCCAAGAGTGTGGAGTCAAATAAGAGGGCAATTGCAAGGGACAGAAGTGTATTTCTGGTCTCCTGTACTCCAATGGTCCTCCTGGTTCCACATTCAGGTAAGTAATTTCTTGACGATTTATCTTTCTGATGCCAACCTCAGGCAATGCCTCAGGTCTAAGTCAAAATCAAAAGAATTGCAGATGCTGTAAATCAGAACCAAAAACAGAACATGCTGGAAAAGCTCAGCAGGTCAGGCAGCAGCTACGGAGAGAAATCAGAGTTAACGTTTCAGGTCGAGTGACTCTTCCTGAGAACGGATTTTTCCGAGGAAGGGTCACTCGACCCGAAACATTAACTCTGATTTCTCTCCACAGATGCTGCCGGACCTGCTGAGCTTTTCTAGCAACTTCTGTTTTTGATCTGTCAGGTCTGAACACTTGGCATCAGTTGTGTTTAAGGCAACCCAGACTTGAGAAGGGACCTTTACCAATAATGTGGGTAAAATCTCCTTGAATTAGTTTAAAACAAATGTAGTGAAAGAGAATAGACTGTATTTGTTTGTAAATAAGTAACAACACCCTTCAACATTCCAGAAATTTCCTATGTATGTTGCAAAGCTCTTGTAGAATGAGTAATCAATTATTCATACAAGACTATAGATTACTTTGGTGTTTATTGGTTGATAGGCATTGAACATAAGCATGTAATATTTATTAGTCTGTTCTCTTACAGAAATGTTAACTTATGTAAAATCAAAGGATTGATATATTAATGGGCACCTGAAATGTTCATTAACTGATGATACCCCTATAATGCCTCTCCCATTTGCAGACCAGTTATTGTGTAGTTTGTAATGAGAAGGTTTCCCTTTGTTAACACAAATCCAAGCAGGAAAGTAGGATGACTGCTGCACATGCCTGACGGATGACACCATTAAACTGCAGTTAGTACCTCAGGCCAAAGAGAGTTGCTGTCAGATGGGCTTCACAGCCTCTGTGCAGTGCACCCAGCAGCAGAAGGCCAGTGGATAAAAGGGAGAAATGAAACCTAATTGACTTTGTTTCTGATTTTCTTTTTCCCCATCCTGGCTTCTGCAGCTGTCCACATCTGCTACCTCGAGCCTCCAGACGCATAAGCAGGTTTGAAGTTGACCTCAATCAGGATTCCAACCTTTGAGTATGCCCATATGACAAGTGAGTACTCTACTAGTATGACACCCGATTACAATCAATTGTTTGATATGAGAAAGAGATCACACCGTTATGTTGTTTGAAAGTAACTTTTAGTGGAACAGCTGAACATTTCAGGATCTGTACACCTCAATGACTGTATAAAACAGGAACATGGACTCCAGACAAGCAAATGCACCCTTACTGGTCCTTATCATAGTATCCTAATAATTCTTACAGCCCTACTTATTCCCTATAATGTTGCAATGTTTAAGGAAATATATTTAATGTTGTCTTACCTTCCACAGTCAATATGTCAGCATTCTTTTAGAAGATATGTTCATGGTATCGTCACTGCCTCATGGCATGTGAACTGAGAGTGTATAACCTCATGCTTCATCTTACTTCAGGTCACTTGAAGAATAGCACAATCAGGCTGCTTTCTATTTCATAATCTAATGTTATTTCAGGCACTATGTGTATAGAATGTAATGTGATATTTGTGCATCATAGTTAGCTGTACTAAATGTAAGTTGGTTTCTTCACATCCAGTTTCTTTTGATATGAGGGATACCATAAGCATTGCCACATCATATATTAACATCCCATTGGTGGTAAACTCACATCAAAAACCTAATTCTCTTTTAGAAATTACCGTTGGATCTATTTTCATAGTCCTTTTGTTTGTGCATTCCTGATCATATTGCAACAACTCACATTTATATAGCACCTTTCATCAAAGTAAAACACCGTGAGGTACTTCACAGAAGTGTTAACAGACAACATTTTAGACTGAATCACAATAGGAAGGTGTTCAGACAGGTGCCCAAAAGCTTGATTGAAAAGACATGTCTTAAGGAGCTTCTAGTTCTCTGCATCCCCCTCTAGCTCTTTGTCTTTGATCTTAAAAAGATCACAATAAAAATTACAAAACATATCATTGAATCCCTATAGTGTGGAAGCAGCCCAGTCAGCCCACACTGACTGCCCAAAGAGCATCCCACCCCCCTACCCTATAACATTGCATTTCTCATGGCTAAGCCAACACATCCCCTGAACATTACTGTCAATTTCCCATGGCCAATCCACTGAACCTGCACATCTTTAGATTGTGGGAGGAAATGGGAGCATCCGGAGGAAACCCACGCAGCAGGGGAAGACTATGCAAACTCCACACAGGAATCAAACCCAAGTATCTGGGGCTGTGAGGCAGCAGTGTTAACCACTGAGCCACCATGCTGTGCTCACAGACATGGCACTGGCAATATGTATGCCCTGCATTTCCATGTAAACTTTCTGTCGATAAATGTTTCCTGTGCCTTCAGACTCCAGGGAGGATCTGGTCTGGCGTCTTCCATGATCCTCTAAGTCACATCTGTTGTGCAGAGCTGTCTCAAAACGCATCCTTGTCCTCTACACAACACCATCAATTATCAGATAAGTCTTAGTCTCCCTACGTCCCTTTAAAACCTGCAGCAAAACGTTTTTCTTCATATATGCTATCAGTTATCTCTTTGGACTCTTTGGATTTGTCCTCCATGAAGCCCTTTGAGATGATTTAATTAAATGTATTTTGTTAGGATCCTAGAAATGTCCTTAACAGGACCAAAAACATCTACAGAAGAGTTATCACTATCTCCATTCCAATGCTGCTTGCTTAGAATGGCACAGCTGCAACCAGTTTCCTTCTGGCATTCACTCACTTCACATCCACTCGATGTTTTTTCCTTCACTCAGACACCTAAAACAAGCTGCAAACTAAACTCACTGTTGCTTTAATTCAGAACAAGCACATGAGTTCCCTAAACTCAGTTTTCAGCAGTTTGTCTCTGGTTACATTGCAGACTGACTGATTTCTAGGATTTTCTGTATTTATGTTTATTCATGATACACAAGCCCTGCTCACTCAGCAACAGCACTGTTCTTTTTAAATTTATTTATTTTTTCAATGTACCAAATTGCTGGCCCCGTTTCTTCACTCAAAATCTCATCAAGATCCACTTAAACAAAGGGACCTTTAGAACATTGCATCCACACTAAAATAAAAGCAAAATAATTTCTTTTTCTTGTTTTTCATGGTGTCGTTCTGTTAATGTGTGGATTTAGTAATTTTCATTTCAAGACAGGTCTCTCAGCAAGATTACATCTGTTTCAAGAAATGTATTTTGTATTTGTCACAAACTGGAGTGAACGCACTTACAGCAGAGGCAGAGTTCACATGACTAAGGGCCACCAGCTGGTAAACAATGTGAAAAGGCATTTCTATAAACAGAAGCTAAAACTGGAAGCTGGAGGGAGGTTCACAGCTTGTCATGAGGGTCTAGAGTGTCTGGGGTGTGGGGAGGTTGGAGAGACAGCCTATCCAGCCAGAGGATGCTGCAGTTCGCAGGGACTGGGCAAATAAAGTGGACATTGGGACCTAAATTGCATTGCATCATTTGGTAGTTCAGGAACTCAGCAGGGTTTGTGTAGTCAACCAGGTGGACCTCATAGAATTTGAGTTGGAAAGTGTGGTGCTGGAAAAGCACGGCAACTCAGGCAGTACTGAAGTCAAGGATTATCCGTGTGCCAACAAAGTGGGGGGCTTGGTGATGGAATACCAGCCTCTGTGGAGTTATTTCCATCTGTTTTGCTTGTGATTTGTGAAATGAAAATGTGGATAGTATTGTTTGGATCCTGGCCAAAGATGGGTCCACTGGATCCAGATGGTTGGTCTTGCAACCCAGATCTTGTCTTTTGATCTCAAATTGCATCCAGATTCATGCTGTTTGGTGCATCTTGTGATTAGTGTGACACACTCCGATCAAAGCAAGATTGGGGATACGGACCTAGAATAGGTTGAGTTTCCATGTGGAATGGTAAAACCTTGACGTCTGAGGCTGGGGCAGTGACCAAATGGGTTTGAAGAAAACGTGGGGGCCTGATTGAAAGCTGGAGTGGAGTGAGTGCAGTGGAGATTGAAGTTTCAATCGGGAAAGCATTAAAAACAACAGAAAATCTTGCAGTTATTTAGCACTTTTCATAATCTCAGGATGTTCCCAAGCACTTCTTAGCTGAAAAAGTACCTTTGAAATGCAGTCATTATTGTAGCATACAAAACATGACAGCCAATCTCTACACAACATGATCCCAAAACATAATGGCCACGTAATGTTTTTTCAGTGATGTTGTTTGGAGGATGAATATTAGCTCGGACACTAGGGAGAATGCTCCGTTTGTTCTTGAAGATAGTGCCAAGGAATCATTTTTGTCCGACTGGTTGGCACAGTGGCTCAGTGGTTCGCACTGCTGCCTCATAGTGCTAGGGGCCTGGTTCAATTCCACCCTTGGGTGACTGTCTGGGTGCTCTGGTTTCCTCCCACAGTCCCAAAGGTATGCAGGTTAGGTGGATTGGCCATGCTAAAGTGTCCAGATTAGGTGGATTAGCCTTGGGAAATGCAGGGTTACAGGGTAGGTCTGGTGAGATGTTCTTTTGATGTCCAGTGTGGACTTGATGGGCTGAATTGCCTGCTTCCACACTGTGTCATTTCTCTACTTCAGAAGGTTATCAGTCTTTGTGTTAACATCTCTGAAATATGGTACCTCCAACTGTGCAGCACTCCTTCAGTAATGCACTGGATTGTCAGCTTGGATTTGGTACTAGTCTCTGAAGATGGATTTGAATGCATGAGCTCCAGAGAAATAGATGAGTACTTTTACAAAATGAGCTGCTGATTACATCTGGGACAGAGGCAAATGTTTACCTTGGGAAGGAGGGTTAGATTTTAGACCTGAAACTGGAGTAGTGTAGAAAGGAGGAGGACCTAGTCTGGAAGGAATAGGAGGAAGAATTTGAAATTGTTGGCATTGGTGTGTTCTGGCAATTGAAGTAATGGAGACATGAGGAGAGGCTGTTTACTGTAGTAAATGGTTGGGATTTAGAATGCACTGCTTGAAAGTTTGGCAGAGGCAAGGTTAATTGAGACATTCGAGAGGGAATTACATTATTAATGGAAGAGGAATGTTCAGGACTGTTGGAGAAGGTAAGGGAATGGTGCCAGGTGAATTGCTCTTTCAGAATGCAAGCATGACAGCGATGGGACTAATGGCCTCCTTCTGTATGGTAACTATTCTGTGATTCTGTGAATTTTGCAAAATTGAGGGCCAAAGGGAACCACCGATCAAAAATGTTACAGGAAAAAGATATTTGTTAATATCAATTAATCATATACTTCCTGGTAGCCAAGCGTTTGTTATCACTTAATAAATCTGCGGTAATCCTTCAGCGGAGGAGCCGTGAAGTATTTAATTGGTTGTAAAGCGCTTAGGGATGTCCTAAGGTCGATACAAATGCAATATAAATCCAACTTGGTTCCTTTCATTAAACACCTGAACTAAGTTGTTTCTACATGGAATAAAATTCTAAGCCGAAGTAAAATAGCCAACAGACCCGGCAGATAAGCATGAACCTTCGTGAGTATAGAATTTGGGACTGGTGTATGATTTAAATTGGATGTATTCCCTGTTATCTCTGCATGAAATTACCTCTAGGCGCTTTGCAATTTAAATATTTTCAGCGTGTGACTAACTAGTTCTTAGACAGAGGAATCACAGGATTTGTTATTACTGTTTTAAACTCATACATCATTAAACATCCTCTTAGAATTCCCGACAATCTGAAAGCAGGCCTTTCAGCCCATCAAGTCCACACTAACCTTCCGAAGAGGAGCATCCCACCCAAATGAAGCCCCCTATAATCCTGAATTCCCTATGGCTAACCAACCTAGCCTACACATCTTTGGATACTATGGCCAATTTAGCATGGCCAATCCACCTAAACTGCACATCTTTGAAAACCAGAGAACCTGGAGGAAACCCATGCAGACAAGGGGAGAATGTGCACACTCCACTCAGAGAGTGCTAGATTCGAATCCAGGTCTTTGGCGCTATAACTACATTAAAATTGATTTGGAGATAGTGAGGACTGCATGTATAGAGTGTGACGATGGAAAAAGCATAGCAGATCAGGCAGCCGCTGAGGAGCAGGAGAGTCAAAGTTTCAGGTAGGACCATTTATCAGGACTCATGATGAAGGGTTCTGCCTGAAACATCAAGTCTCCTGCTCCTTAGATGCTGCCTGATCTGCTGTGCTTTTTCCAGCACCACACTCTATCTACTAAAATCCATTCAATATTCAAGAAAAATCTATCCCAGGAGATTGGAGCATAGTCCCTCAGACGATAGAACATCCTTGTGATTTAATTTCTGTCATATTAAGATTGAACTGGGTGATATGTACATCTCAGATAATCCCACAGGAACAGATATCTGGCCATTGGACTCATTGCTGTTTGTGGAATTTTGCTGTGTGCACCTGAGCTATTCCACTTAGGATTGTTCTTCAAAAAATAGGCCATTGACCTGTGAAACATTTTGGGTCCAGAGGATGTGAAAGGTGCTGAGTGAACAGAAGTTGGGAGGTCATGTTGAGCTTGTACAGGATGTTTTTGAGACTTCTTCTGGAGTACTGTGTGCAGTTCTGATCGCGCTGCTATAGGAAGGATATTATTAAGCTGGAGAGGGTTCAGAAAAGATTTATCAGGATGTTACCAGGAATGGGGGGTTTGAGATATAAGGTGAGGCAGGATAGGCTGGAACATTTTCCACTGAAGTGTGAGGGGTTGAGGGGTGACCTTATAGAGGTTTATAAAATCATGGGGGTATAGATAAGGTGTCTTTTCCATGGAGGATTTTCCATCCTTTTCCATAGGGGATTTCAAGACAAGTGGGCATATTTTTAAGGTAAGGGGAGAAAGTTTTAAAAAGGACATGAGGGGAACATTTTTTACACAGAGACCGGTTCATGTGTGGAATGAATTCCCAGAGGATGTGATAGATGCATGTACAGTTACAATGTTTAAAGGACATTTGTATAAGTACACAAATATGAAACGTTTGGAAGAATATGGGCCAAACACGGGCAGGTTGGACTAGTTTAATTTGGGATTATGTTCAGCATGGACTGGTTGGACTGAAGCGTCTGTTTAGGTGTTCTATGACACTATGATTCGATGCTATGACAAGTCTCCTCTTTATTTGTAAAGCAGGACTGAGCGAAAACAAAATTAGACACAAATATTTGACACATTCCCTTGAAAATGGACCTTCACCACTCTAAAGCCACATGCTTCTCCCAAGAAACATTATGGAGATTGAATTGAACCACTGTAATATCAGCCAAAATAATGAAATCCACACCATTCTGTGAAGAGACCATTGTGGTGTGTAAGTTAATCAAGAACCATGAAACATGACATAACATGCTCCATGGGTGAATCTAACCACATCAGTTTTTTGTTGCAGCTGCTTGTGCGCATTTAGGTTTTTGGAAATATTACATGACCCAATTTGCTGAAATGTGACCTGAGATTACTACAACAAGGGAGATAGGGCAAGCAATTGTACATGCCCTTAACCAGTTTTATTGAAAGAGTAACAATACAAAAACTGAGAAGGAAGTGTCAGTTTGTGAATTCAATTTCAATTAGGTACAGAAAGTGAAATCAAGAGAGAGAAAGATTAGTTCTCAACTCATTATTCCAATGCATTCCTGGCTGGTTTCCTATATTCTAGTTTCTGTAAACTTGAGAGCATCAAAAACTCTGCTGCCACCTTCTTAACCCTTAGCACTTCCTGTGCCACCATTACTCCAGAGTTTGTGATCCTACATTGCTCTATAATGTCCTGGTGAAGCAACATCTTGATTTTTAAACTCCCATCTTGTTTTCAAATTCATCAATAGTCTGTTCCCTCCCTACCTCTGTAACCAACTCCAGTCCCATTGCGTCACTTTTTGGCCTCTTGGTGCAGCCCTGATTTTGATCATGTGACCATTAGTGGCTATCATTTCATTCGCCTTGGCCCCAAATTCTGGAATTCTCTCCCTACACCCCTCTCCTTCCCTAGCTCACTTTCCAGGATCATCATTTATGGCGAGGGGTATTCAATGCAGAAGAGGAAGGTTATGCTTCATTTATCCACGGCATTTGTGGGATCGGATGTGGAGTACTGTACATCTGAAGTGCCTTGGGAAGTTTTATGCCGTATGACTGCAAGTTGTTATTACTATAAGAGAGAAAAACAGACTGACTGGAAGGTGCTTCTTTTCAATTTAAATTTAATGTTTGCAAGCTTCCAACAGAATGAAAACCTGAAGGTATGATGCTCCACCGTTGTAATAGCTGATGTCAGTGAGAACAGTTTGGCATTGAGAAACAATACTGTGATTGATACAATTGAAAAGTGAAACACATTGTTGAAACTCTACATTATGCAGTCATCATCAAGAATGCCAAATTTCAAACAATATATATCGCTGGAGTTATAAAGTGATGAGTGGTTGTTATGGGCCAGACCAAACCCCCCTCAAAGTACTCAGAAGATAGTCTAAACCCTTACTTTTTGTTATTTTAAAGGTAAATGTAAGGTGTTGTATTCCAGATGCAATTCGATTGCTCAAAATACTGGATTTAGAGCAAAGCTCACTCTATTCATCCACTATTGTTAAAATACTACAAAAGGAAGGAAGAAATTGGAATACCTTAACTCTATTGGAAAACTTAACAGAATAATAGAGGCAGTAACTATTATTAAATCAATTCCAATATAGCCAATATATCCCATAAACACAGCCTTCGCAAAAGGCAAATTCAGAACATAGATTGTCGCACATGCAGCTGCCATAGCAGGCAGCTTCTGTAACCAAGAGATGGACGGAATAGTCTTCACTTCTTCAAGATTCCCAACAGCAACTGCTGAAAGCTAAACTAAAAATCCTGGTTCTGTGGTAGTTTGACCATGCCCATTTTGGCTGCTTCTATTATTCCAATTCTTTTTAAAAAAGACCTCACAAGCTGATCATAATTCTTGATGAAGGGCTTAAACTTGAAATGTCAATTCTCCTGCTTCTCGGATGCTGCCTGATCTGCTATGCTTTTCCAGCACCACACTCTCGACTCTGATCGCCAACATCTGCAGTCCTCACTTTCTCCAAGACCCCGCAAGCTGTTTACTTTACTGGCTTTCTAACTAGACAGTTCAGAACCTCAGTCTTAAAGCCTCTCTTTTAAAGGAAATGAACAAAATAACCTCTTAAAGCAACGTTTTGTCACATGGTTGACAATTCAACCCTGATTGGCCAGGGCATTGCCATGAAGAAAGCAATGAGGAAGACATCCTAAGCGCCCATGTAGTTACAGGGAACCAGGCCTTGTGTCCAAATGTTGTCATCTTAGTGATAATGGCCTAATTATCATTCTAATTCTAATTAATGATTTAATTGTGTGGTAATTTATGTAAAATAGCAGAACTGTAAAGCAGCCATTGGAGCAAACCAACTGATATCTCTGCGTGGAGGTTGTAAGCATGCAATAAACTAATGGGTGGGCAGAGTTCCAACATTGAGTGCACACACCCCATGTTCTCCTTAAAACTGAACTCTCTGAAACTCGGCACACATGCAAGTACATGTTTTCCAAGGTAGACCCTTTTACTTACTGACACATGAAGACATTATCATGGTCCTTACAATAATTCATCCTATTTGTCATTTAAATTTGAAACCACAATACGACCTGGACTGATTATCTTAAATCTCAACCAGGCGAAAGTGGGTACTGCAGATGCAACATGGACTTCGCCAGCTTCCTCATTTCCCCTCCCCCCACCTTACCCCTGTTCCAACCTTCCAGCTCAGCATCATCCTCATGACATGTCCCACCTGTCCATCTTCCTTCCTACCTAACCGCTCCACCCTCCCCTCTGACCTATCACCTTTACCCTCATCTCCATCCACCTATTGCACTCTCAGCTACCTTCCCCCCAGCCCCACACCCCTCTCATTTATCTCTCCACTCCCTGAGGCTCCCAGCCTCATTCCTGATGAAGGGCTTTTGCCCAAAATGTCGATTTTCCTGCTCCTCAGATGCTGCCTGATCTGCTGTGCTTTTCCAGCACCACTATATCTTGACTTTAAATCTCAATGAGCCTGTGCTTTCTGAACCCAAAACAAATGTCTGGGGTTAGACATTTTCCACAACACCTACTGAATTATCCTGAGTGTATTAAAACTAAATTAACAACCAATTTAAGGTAATACCTACCCCCATAGATGTATGACAGCATCTTGCCTTTCGATACAGTTCAGTGTTGAAGCAAGTAGCAAGATGTTGTTCTTGCAAAACTAATAGTCAAATAGCGCAACACAGGTCACAAATTTCCCATTTTCATGTGTAATTTTGTGTCCGACCCTCAGTTGAAGTTGCTGTAGGACTTTCACATAAATAATAGCAAGCACCATTAATTTCAGCATTACTTTTGACAGCAAAATTATGACCCAAATGACCAATGTTCCCCAAAGGGAGATTATTATCTCTAGAGCAGAGAAATTTATGAGGATATTTAACAGCAGTGTTTAAAATGATGAGGTGATTTGACAATGTAAATAGGGAGAAGCTGTTTACACTGGGACTGACCAGAAAATTCACACTTAAAACAATTGGTGGAAGAACCAAACAGGAGTTGTGGAGAATTAATTTGACTTATAATGCTCAGAAATGACCAGTATGCAAAGATGGTGGAAGCAGATTATATAGGAACTTTCATAAAGCAATCGGACATGAATTTGAAAATAAAACATTTGCAGAGCTCTGGGAATAGGGGAGGAACTGATTAGATTGCTCCTTCAAAGAGCTGGCGCAGACATAATGGACCAAGTTGTTCTAAATATATGTTACAAATTGAGTTTTCTTTAATACTATAGAAGTCTAACCATTGGGACATGTACAAGGAAGATATTGCAGTACAGATGAAACTTTGAAGTTCAAATTCATAAAGAAATGACAGACTAAACCTAATGAGTCAGCCTGTTTGCCTTCCTTTGTTTTCCAATATTTGTCACACTGACTTTGTCAGGGTTTACTTTCCGAGAGGAATCAGCGTAATTTGGTGTTCGTCCATCAGCTGCTGCCTGAAGCTATCCGTGTGCACACATTGGAAACGGAGAATCTTTCTGTCCTGTTGAGTGAGCTTTAGAGACAGATGTTTCAACACGTGTTTGTGCTAATTACACACCACACTGAAAGTAGCAGGCTCATTTATTCAATCCAGCTGTTACCGGCTGAAACAGACCTTATCACCCGATTGAGCCTGAGGAAAGTCAACAGCAGGGAGGTTAATTGAATGGTTACTCTTGCTGCTCCTGGCAAATCTCGTTAATGACTGTCTTAGGTTTCTTGTAAATTGGTCACGTTGATTTACCCCACTTTGGCTCAGCCTCAAAAAGGAGTGGTAGTCTTTCCATCCTGTTAATACTGCTTACTGTAGAGTTTCCAAAGCACCAACCTGATTCAGGTGATGGACCTTTTACATATTGATGCATGAAGACATTATCATGGTCCTTATAATAAGTCATCCTACTTGTCGTTAAAGTTGAAACTGATTGGATTCTGTATCTTGCACTATCTGACCTATTTTTTCTCATCTTAAGATTATATGATCTGACCATTTGTAAGGGTAAGGGTGCAAAACAGCTCCAGTTTAGTGGAGCCAGGCTATGGGTGGTGAATGACTGGCAGAGGCAAGTCCTGAATTTAAATTTTACAATAAATGATATGGCCCCCATTTTCAGTTTTATGGCCCACTGGTTGTGTTTCCCCAAGCTTGTGACACCAGTCAGCCAGTGAAGGTTGGATTGATCGGATGAGAGTTCAATGCTGTCCTCGGACTGAGCAGAAGAGTTGAATGTACTGGAAGCTTCATCCTGGATGGTGTCAACTTCTTGAGTGTTGTTGATGTCCCTCTTTTCAACTTCTGTCCACAGACACCATTCCAATATCTGCCCTTCCTGATATCTCCCTCAATGGTTCAGAAGAGAGTTACCAGGACGTCAGGAATAGAGGGTCTGAGCTATAAGGAGAGGCTGGGATTTTTTTCACTGGAGCATAAGAGATTGAGAACTGACCTTATGGAGGTTCATAAAATAATGAGGGGCACAGATAGCATTTTCTTCTTGAGTGGAGGATTTCAAGACTTGTGGGCATATTTTTAAGGCAACAGGAGAAAGATTTAAAAAAAGATATGAGAGACATTTTTTTGTACAGCGAATGGTTCATGTGCAGAATAAATTTCCAGAGGAAGTGATGGATGCGGGTACGGTTACAACATTTAAAAGACATTTAAATAAGTACGGGAATAAGAAATGCTTGGAAGGATATGAACCAAGGACAGGTAGGTGGGACTAGTTTAGTTTGGGATTATGGTCAGCTTGGATTTGTTGGACTGAAGGGCCTGTTTCCATGTTGTATGACTCTATGACTTCTACCCTCCTGATGTTCCCCCTACATGATGTCCGATTACCCTGCCCCCTCCTAAATGTCCACTCCCAATGTTGGCTCCTCTTTACTAGTTAGATTCCCTACTGCAATGGCAAGTAGGGGGTTTTCTAGGAATCAAGGCAGTCTGCTTTGCTGACACTGAATCTCTTTTCCAAACACTCAGTTATTTTCAGGGCTCCTATTTTCCTTTGACAGCTGATGTCATCCTGTAGGCCTTATCCACTTTTCCGTAGCTGTGTGTCACATTTTCTCAGGCCAGATTTTCAGCTAATACCATTAGTCTCAGATGAGGTCTTACTCAGATTTACTTTATGGAATTGGTTTGCCTGATCAAAAGGGATTAATTTGCCATGTGGATTGTCCCCTACTCTATACTTCCCTAATTAAAATACTCATGAGGAAATATTCTACTTGATTCTAAGGACTAACCCTCGGTCAAAACCAGGAGTTGACCTGTTGCCAAGTAGCAGGGACAACATTTTTGGACAATATAAATATGGACAAAAATAAATTGGTGTCGTTGAATTTGAGGAACAACCCGTTGGGAGACAGTGTGAGAAGGTTGTTACATGAGATCAATGTTAACCTGGCAAGAATGAGGCAGCTGTCAGCTAATAGAGCTGTGTAAATTGTGGAATAATTTTACACCAAATGTATTCAGAAAATCGTGTAATCTTGTGGCAAAACCAGTTTGGTTTCTTCATCGGACCATGTCCTCCCCTCCACCCTATCCCACGCTATGGGGCTGGACTGAGGAAACTACGCCTGGTCTGGCAAATGGATCAGGGCAAAAAGATATGGTGAAAAGTTTCCCTACAGGGTCATTGCATCTCATACACTGCGCCCGCTTTATGACTAGAGATTGCCCATTGAGCACAGCCAGTCCCATGACCAGGTGTTGTGGTCTTCTGTTGGCTGCCGTTAAACTTTGAATTCTTCACAGTGTTGCCAACTCTGTGACTGACTCCACTCCCACATTCCATCCTCCGAATGTTGCCTTCCAATCGGAAAAAGAAGAGATTGATTTCCAACTGGTTTAGTCTTGACTACCAGTAAACCTGCCTTTCCTTGCCCATCTCCAATGCATATGTCACTAATGAAAGCAACTTACCAAAAGGAATGAGGCAAACAAAATTTTGCACAGTGCCTCCCATGACTTTTCTCCTGGGTTCTCTTTAGTTCCTTCGGAGTCCAATACAACCTTGGTTGGATATGAAACTCCAAGTTATGGCAGGATGCCCTTGCTATGAGGGGCAAGTTGGCTCATTTTGAAAGAGAGAATTCTTAGAAGTGACTCATATTATTCTCAATAATTTCATGTCCAAGGCTATGTCTTGGTTGTTAAGAGGGGCAGCTGCTTTTTGGCAGTGAGTATGAATAATATTTGGAGAGATCCTCCAAGCATTTCACTTGGCAGCATATACAATGGGATAAATATTATCAACAGATCAAAAACAGGCTGTTCAGAGAGAGCTGTAATAAATTATCCCAATTAAGTGGTGGTAAAGATGACTATTTAATCAGAAAAAGAGTGGTACAGCTGTTAAGAGCTGAAACTAACCAGCTTGTCTGTCTTCAGAAGGAAGGAACAAGGATCCTCTGTTTATCTATTAGATTGTGTTATCTTGAAAAAATAAGGGAACACATTCTCAACTTGTTGGAGATTAGTACAAGAGGAGGATAAACCAATGCAGGCACCAGAGCGAGCTAGGAGAAGGGTCAGAGCTTGGGCCAGGGGACAATAAAAAGAATGAGGAAGACCATCACAAGCATGCAAAATGCTGGAACTCGATGACTAGTTGGATTGATTTTCACGTTGGATTGAAGGTGGCGTAGGATAAATAGTTTCCTCTCTGATCTCTAAATTATCTCCAGCAGCTCCGTATGTAGATGATTTGCTGGAGGAGAGGTGTGGCGTTTCACTGAGGAAAATGATGAAGAGCGTTGGGTATGAATGGCCAGCCTTGGTCAATCCCAGTTTTCACAGGGACGGGCTCTGTAGCAGTCCCATAACTGGAGAATGCGGCATGATGTCATTGTGATGCAGGCAAAGGATGGTAGCAAATTCCTGAGTGCTGCCAGATTTAAGGAGGATACTACACAGGTTCTAACCATTGATAGAGGCCAAACTTATCTATGTTTGGAATTTGCCATGTCCAGGGATTCTTGCTGTTTCTTGCAAAGAACTGTTAACTGGTCAGCGGATGGCCTCTGCGGTGCCCACCTGAAGGAGATGATATTGATCTATTTTTTTGGTTCGGTGAGTGGCCATTATAAATCAAATGGTTCAGCAATCTGGGGGCTGCAAACCCACCCTACTGGAGCTGATCTTGAAGGCCCCTTTCAAGGCTATGCCTCGAACCAGTGCTGAAAGAGTGCTGCACTGCACTGTAAATCCCAGATAGATCTGCCTGAGTTGGATGTGCAAATCTAGTGAATAGAAAGAGCAGGTCAAGTCCTGATCAATGTGTATGTCTCAGCTAATGACACTGAAACAGATTATTCAGTCCTTTCTTTTGTGGCTATTTTGGGAGTCTCACTCTGAACAAAAGGATGTTGGTATAGGTAGGATTTGCTAAAGTTGTGCAAGGCACTAGTCAGTCCACACCTGGAATAATGTGAACAGTTTTGAGCCCCTTAACAAAAGAAGGATATGTGGCATTGGAGGTAGTCCAGAGAAAGTTTACCAGGTATGCAGGGACTGTATTATGAGGAGAGGTTGAGTAGGTTAGGCTTGTACTCATTTAAATTTAGAAGAATGCAAAATTATTGTATTGAATCATTCAAGATTCTTAGGGAAGTGGATGGGTAGAGGTGGTGAGGTTGTTATCCCTTATGGGAGAGTCTAGAACCAGCAGACTTAATCTCAGAATGAAGGCTCACATATTTAAGACAGAGATGGGGAAGAATTTCTTTTCTCAGAGGGTTGTAAACCTGTGAAAGTCTTTACTGCAGAGGGCTGTTGAGGTTGGATAATTAAGTATACTCAAGGCCAAGATAACAAGATTTTTAATCAGGAAGGGAATTGAAGGTTATGGAGAAAAGACCAGCCACAATCTCTTCGAATGGCAGAGCAGAATTGATGGAGCGAATGACCTATGTCTGATAGCACAACAGCGAGCGAACTTCTGCAAATGTTCATTTGCTTGTAAATGTTTTGAAGCCAGCCTGCCTCCACCCCCGCCCCATCCCAGCTACTGGGATGCAAATGCAAATTCTTGTATAAATTGATATCATGAGTACACAGGCTGAAACTCCAAAAGTTACACAAAGCTTCAGACCAGGGAGTGTTGGTGATTGAAATGGGTGATAGATTTATTTTGTACTTAGAAAGGAAAAATATAACATTCCTATAAAGAAAGACATCAATTACTGTTAATAGTTCTTTCTGGAAGAAGTTCCAGAAGATTAATGGTTACGGCTACAGAACTGGGATCTCAAGCCCTTGAGTCCAACAGTTGACTGCAAAGCAATTACTTTGTGACATTTCAAGTGTTGGGGAGCCGATGAGCGGCTGTGAAGGCAGATTCCGAGCATTAATGTGTCAATAGATGACTGGCCAAACCAGGCTTAATTCTCTGACCTCTCTCTCTCTATCGCTCGAGCCAGGTGTGTCACAAGAAAGCAATAAAAGAAAGAGAAATATTCCAGATGGGTTTCAGGGGGACATGAGTAAGCAATCACTTGACCGAAAGAGGGTTTGAGGCAAGGTTTAGTCGGCAGGTCCTGTATGAGAGAGATAAGATGGATATATAGTTGGTCATCCCTGAGTTCATCTTTCAACACTTAATCAAAATCATTGTAAGTCTGCAGGATAAATTCTTGTTTGTTGTGGAGTAGAGGAAGCCCCCGTTTAACATTGCCCTGTAAAGAGGTGTGTTCCTCTAAGGTCAGTAAGTTAATGGGACCTCTATTCTCATCTAACACCATGAGGTTCATTTTAAAGTTGTTTCCCATTAGCCTGATGTGGAGCTGCATGACCTGATTATCACCATTTTCATGTAATCTCTCTTGCTCTCCAATTCACCCTCTTTATGCCCATCAACCTGCAGCTTCTACCATTCCTGGACTTTCTCTCTCTGCTCCCGCTCAATGCCTCCTGCTCTTGGGCCAGTGTTCCTGCTCATGGAAGGTTCTAAGCCCACATCCAGATCTGCTCTGAAATTGGAGCTCCAGTGTTGTGACATTATGGGTTCTGTTGGTGCAGATATGCCAAGCTTGGCTGTTATGATGAACAGAAACTTTAGCAAAGAACAATAGGGATGTTACAGCACAGAGAAAAGGCTATTCTGCCATCATGCCAGTGCTAACTGAATAATGTAGCTGCACATCCTAATCCCAATTCCAGCACTTGGTCTGTAGCCTTGCAGGTTTCAACTCTCCAGGTGCAGATCCAGTCCTTTTCCAATGAGTTGAGGGTTTCCACCTCAAACTGGGCAATGAGTTTCAGATGTCCACCACTCTCTGGGTGAAACTAACTTTGCCCATGTATCTTCTAATCCTTCTACTGATCACCTTACCTCTGTCCCTCCTTGTAATGAACCTATTAGATAGAGGAAACCTATCTTCCCTCTCCACTCTTTGTAGGTCTGTTATAATTTTGTACATCTCAGTTAAATCACACCACCAGCCTCTAAGAAAAACAGCGCTAACCTTTCCAATCATTCATTTGAGTTGCAATTTTCAAGTCCTGGCAACATTCTTGTCAATCTCCTCTGTACTCTCTCTCAAGAAAAGCTCCACCTGTGGCCTATCCCGTGTTTTATACAGTTCCAGCATTTCATCGTGGCTCTTGAATTCAATACCTCGCCCATTGAAGGAAAACATCCCACATACCTTCTCTCCCACCTTCAGGAACCAGAGGACAAGCGCTTCAAGTTTTCTTACTTCCTCTGCTCCTCTCAACACCCTCCCATTTGCTGTGTATTATTTGTTTTGTTTGTCCTCCTGAAACACATAACTCTGCTACCACTCCAGATTGAATTCCATGTTCCACTTTTCCACCCACTCCAACAAACCATTGATATCACCCTGCTGTCAACAACCATCCTTGTCACTATCAGCCAGGTTTTGTGTCATCTGCACATTTCCCAATCACGTACCCACATTTAAGTCCAAATCATTAATAAATACCACAACCAGTGAAGTACCCAACACCCAATCCCATGGAACACCCTGGAAACTGCTTACCATTTGCAAAACTGTCCATCAACCTTTACCCTTTGTGCCACTGAACCAATTGGCTACAGTTCCCTGCGTTAAATGGGTTTAATTTTTCTGAACAGTCTGCCATGTGGGGCATTGTCAAATTGGCTTGCTAAACTCCTTGGAGACAACATCTACTGGAATACCCTCATCAATCCTTCTTGTTCATTGCCCAGAAAAATCACTGTACTTTGTAAAACATGAACTTTCCTTAACAAAATCATGTTGACTCTCCAAATAGCAATTTATCCAACTTCCTAGACTTGATTCTAGTAATTTACACACCATCAAAACTGACCACACTATTCCTCCCTCCTTTTTTGGATAATGGAATAATATTTTCAATCCTCTGGCATTGAAGTTGTATCTAGTGAGCATTGGAAAAGGATCATCACAGCATCTGTTTTTTCAGCCCTGATAATTTATCCACCTTCAAAAAGGTCAGTCCCTTCAGTACTTCCCTTCTCATTATGCTTACGTTATCAAATATTTCACACTCCTCCTCTTTAACTAGAAAGTCTGCATCATCCTTTCCCTTGTGAAGGCAAAGACAGAATGCGCATTAAAAACTCTGCCCACCCATGCACAAGTTTTTACGTATAAGTCTGATAAGCCCAACTCTGTCCTTACTCATCCTCTTGCCTTTAATGTGCTGATAAAACATTGTTGGATTTTCCTTGAGCTTACCAGCCCATGTTTTTTTCTTATCCTTTCTTTGCTTCCCTGTTTTATTTTTTTCACTTCAACCCTGTACTTCCTACACTCCTCTAAGCTTCCTAAAGTATTACAGTTATTGATGTTGCCATAAGATGTACTTTTCAAGTTTATCTTGCACTGTGTGCTTCTGAGTTACCAGGGGATTTGAGATCTGGTAGTGCCCCCCATTTTCTTTTGTGGGGTCATGTCTACTCTGTGCCCATAGAAGTGTGCTTTCGAGTGAAAAGGTGAGGACGGTGGATAAAAACAGAAAATAGACTCAGCAAGCCTGGTAATATCTTGGAGAGAGAACCAGAGTTAACATTTCAAGTTATGTTTTGGTTAAACAAGTTATCTCTAACTTTGTTCAAGAATCGTATGCCTTCTGTGCCTTTCACCCAGTTTGCATCTTATTAATATGCGGGTAGTTGACGAGCTGAACTATTATTTTCCCTTTCGTTTTGAACTCAGACAATTGCTGACATACTTGCCCCTTTAATTCTTTCCCACTATTTGAGAGAGTCAGAATGCAGGACGTTTGGTGAGAGGGTGAGTCAGACAGTCAGAGGGTCCTCAAAGAGGAAGTGTTAATAATGACCACAGGGATTAGTGAGTGGAATGTTTTGAGATTTGGGGGTCCAGAAACCAGGCTTGGAAATGTAGGTAGACACTTACCAAATTTCTTTTACATTTTTAAATGTACTTTATTTTAAAATTTATTTTATTTTCAAACATAGAAATTTAGCAATGTTATGTATTTCAACTTAAATTATTCTTTTTTTTGTTCTGATGAGGAAGTTTGCGCAGAATCTTTGCTTATCTGTCCTTTTTAATGGGAAGATGCAATTCACTTAAAGTTGTTGCATTTGGAATCACAATTCTTAAGAACTCAGTTGGAATTTTATGTGAGGTCTTCCTGTACTCTGCACCTAATGAGCTGGAGTACCTCGATTCTTAGGATTTTGGATATCCTAGATGTCCTTTATGCTTGCTAAATGAAGCACAGAGGCAGTACAAGCTAGAAAAGTTAATTCAATTCTATATCAATCAACTGAGGAGGCCATGACAAGCAGGACGTTTGATGACTGTTGCAGACATAATGGGCCGAATGGCCTCTTCCTGTGTTGTAAAACTCTATGAATGTTTGCCAGACATTTTCAGGATCAGATGCTTTAGGGTATGAGTAGTTAAAGTCAAGGGACAGACATGTTCACAAAGACAGGATTTCGAAGCATAACAGCAGCATGTGGGACATAAACAATTCCGCTATTAAGCGGGTGTTAAGTATGAGGCAGTCACTACTAAATACAAGAGGGAGGCGGTTCTTGTGATATAGTGATAATATCCTAATCTTTGAGCCAGGAGTCTGAGGTTCGAGGCCCACTTTCTCCAGACATATATAATAACAAGAGGGAATTCGGAAGAAAATTATTTATGTAACTAGTGGTGACAATGGGGACCTCACTCCACACAAGAGGTTGAGGCAACCAGTCTGGGTGTATTTAAGGAGAAGCTAGATAAAGACATGATAGAGAAAAGAATCGAGAGCTAATTTGGATAGTGTGAGATGAAGTGGAAGATTTGGGAGATGGGGTGTTTGCCAGGGCCTGAACATGTTCCATGCCTGCTGTACAGTTCTACATAAATAGTTCAACAGTTTAAAACTTTAGTTTTTTTAAAACTTCCACGTCTAAAGTCTTGGCAGTGATGACATTTTGATTGGTTCCATCCTTCATATTTGCTTCTGCCAGCATCCTGGAGAAAAGGGTTGAATTGAACATCTATGAAGGATCATTTTTTGCTGAGTGTGTTCATGTCTAAGTTCCTGTTGGAGTGTAATTGTTTTTGCTGTAACTTCAGCCATCAGGCAGTGGAAACATGCTTTCGTTAAATTAATTGTTGGGATATGAATATTGCTGACAAGGCCAGCAATTAAAGGTTATCCATTGATGTCAGTTCAGAAAACAATTACCAGAATAAAATGAGTTTGCATACGTTGAGAAATTATGGTGTATATGATGATTTTTTTTTTATGATCCCAGCTCATGTTATTACTGGATAGAATAGTTCCCAGAATGAAATCTGGCTTTATAGATTATTTTTTTTATTATTTAGCAAGATGGTCTTTCATTGAAACACAAGCATGGTTTTAACAATAAAACAGAAACTAATTATGCAAAAGGAAAAGAAAATGAAGTGGAATAGACAATGTTATTTACATATAATACAATGCCATCACCTTCTAGTGCATAAATACCAGAGAGAGTTCAGTTCTCTGTCACATCTATAGGTTTAACTTATTTGTTCCTTTCAATTTCTAGCCTTGAGAGATCAGTAGCCTCTTTCTTGGTCAGTCACAAAACCAAGCTTAGACTTACCGAACTTCAAAGTTCTAACCGAGTGCTGCTGGTCTGGAACCTTTGAAGTAAAATCCTTACACTGAGGTAATCCATTTCTTAACTTTTCAAAGCTAACTCTTTTCTGGAGGGTAAACTATTTCATAAACTTAGAGATAGTGAGGACTGTAGATACTGGAGAATCAGAGTGGATAAAAGTGGAACTGGAAAAAGCACAGCAGGTCAGGCAGCAACAGAGGAGAAGGGGGTCAACGGTTCAGGTCGGAACCTTTCATCAGGACTCCGGCTGCATAGACAGGTGCTGAGGAAGCAGACGTGGCTGTAGTAACGGAATTTGTTTCAGAAGGTGGTCAAAGAGCTTCAGGACGGAGCAGATGACCAGGGGTTTGCAGTGGGAGAGAGACTCACTGAGATCTTTGTGGAGGGAGGAGGAAAACGTCTTCAAGTTTGGCATTCTTGGTACAGGCTTCACAGCATGATTTTTGGCAACTTGGAGATAGGAAGGACTGCAGATACTGGAGGATCAGAGTGTAATTAGGGTGGGGCAGGAAAAAGCACAGCAGGTCAGGCAGCATCAAAGGAGAATGGGAGTCAATGTTTATGGTTGGAACCTTTCATCAGAACTCCTGATGAAATTACTTCATAAATCCAACTTCAGGCAGAACTTTTGCAAATTGAAAAACAACAGATTCTTAAGCCAGGTTTTTTTCCTCAAAAAAGTCCTGATCCTTCAAAACGAAAAGAATGCAAATGCTCTTGGTTGTTTGCTCTGTCTGCTTGTTAATCTCTCGCAATATAAACAAGTCCCCATTCTCACACCAAAGACTTCCTCTTTCATACTGGTTTAAAACAATACATGGCACCAGGAATACTGACAAGTGAACAATTGCACTCCCTTTATACACCAGTACGCACATGCCACTAGTTAAAAATCAGCAGACGAAAACAAATGACATTGAAATATGCATAAATCTTATGGTTAACATTGCAGGCATAACTCTGGTGTTAGTAGTTACATGATATTGAGATGCAGAGGGTTGGAAGAACTGTACTAGAGTTGGAATACATTGATCAGTATTCTGGATAATGGTATGGAAATAAAAGAGTTTATTATAAATAGAACCATAAAGTCCCTACAGTGTAAGCAGGCCATTCTGCTCATCAGGTCCATACTAACTCTCAAAAAAGCATTGAACCCAGACTCACCCCGACCCCTCACTCTATCTCCATAACGCTGAATTTACCATGGCTAAATCCTGAAAGTCAGACTGTAGTAACTGTTCTATATGACAGAGACAGAAAGTTAGAAGACAGAGTCAGCAGCATCCTTGAAGACTTAGGGCTGTAACCATTGTGGTAGATGATTCCTTGGTGTCAGCTCCAACTGTTAATGTGGGACTGGATTCATACATTGGCCGTACTGGACAAACAAATTTCCATCCCTAAGATCATTCATTAATCTTCCGACAGCTTCAAATATGCCTCTAGTGATAGTGGCTTTCAATTGCCAAACTTTTAAAAAAAACTCCAATTCTCAAACTGTCATTTCTGAGCACTCATTCTCTTCATTATAACACCAGTTAGAAAACTGAGCTCCATTCCTCTATATTCATCATCTGAAACAAAATGTTCCAATCCTGCTCAAGTGCAAGTCCTTGCAATATCAGCTGAGAATGGAATGTCAATCACAATGTTAGTCCATAGTGGATTTCATCATTTTGCTGTTTAACCAGAAATGCAGTTTTGATTATGGACCAGTGAAGGTCAGAAATAATTGAAATTTTGGACCAATCTCTTGACTGGTGCATTCAGATTCTACCAGCTCAACCAAGCTCAGAAGGACACAGACCTACCTGGAATTGAAACTATTTCATGTTGAAACATTTTCAAGAAATGATATTAAAGTTTGGGGATGCCATTTTCTGACAACTCTGCTATTCAGCTTTACGTTTATCCAGGTAAAGGAACTGTAATATATGGTTGGCGTGCAGGATCAATTGAAAGTATGCAAATATATTTGAATAGTGCTTGTAATGGATTCTTTTAATTAAATTCCCTGTATAAGGAATAGTTTAAACGTTCCAGTGAGATTAAATTAATTCAGGTTGCTCCCCACACAATGAACCTCTATCAGTCGAACATTTTGACAATGCAAATAACATTTCATTACAAACTCATGAATTTTAATTGAGAAAGGTGTAATATTTATTGCACATGCTCTGAGCGGACAAAGCATTGAAGGGTGCGTGAAGTAGGTTATCTTACAGCTCCGTGAAAGTACATAAGTACATCTCATGCTGTCAATAGTTGACTTGAAAAGTGAATAACTCTTGTCGGTTTAAAATCAGTCCCATTTATTCAAAGCAATGTTTGTCTTAAGACTTTAATGTGATGAAGTTTAATTTTTTTTTGTGCAGTGAATAGTTAGGGTATAGAATACAGTGCCTGGAAATATTGTGGGGGCAGGTTCAATTGAGGCATTCAAGAGGGGGTGCGGTGGTGGAAATTGGATGATTACTTGGTTAGAGATTAGCTAGTAATAGAGCTGGTGCAGGCATGCGGCCAAATGGCCTCCTTGTGTGCCATAACGAATCTGTGAATGATAAGGTAAGTTATCTATTGGCCATAACTCGGACAAAAGGGGAGGACATGACCTGGTAGATCCCAAGTTCCTAGAGCCATCATCATGTGACCCTTGACCCTTTCTCCAACTGCTGGACTTCTTACACACTGTGAAAGTTGTTGCCAAGAACCACCAACATCATAATGAGCCCATCTTCCCACACTAATCAGGAAAATAAGTAGACTCTTCATTACCCAAGAGAGTCGTAGAGGTCTACAGCAAAGACAAAAGCCCTTCAGCCCATTGTGCCCACTTCGCCAAAAACAACCACCTATTACAATCCCATCTTCCAACCCTTTGTCCATAGTCTTGCATGTCAAGTGCACAGCTGAATACATATAGAGTCATAGAGTTATACAGCATGGAAACAAACCCTTCGATCCAACTCATCTACACTAACCAGGTATCATAAACTGATCTATTTCCATTTGCCAGCATTTGGCCTATACCCCTCTAAACCCTTCCTATTCATAAACCAATGCAGATGCCTTTTAAATTATACCTGCCTACAACAGTTCTTCTTGCAGCTCGTTCCATACGCACACTATAAAAAAGTTGCCCCTCAGGTCCCTTTTAAATCTTTCCCCTTTCACCTTAAACCTATGCCCTCTAGTTTTGGACTCCCTACCCTGGGAAAAAGACCTTAGCTATTCACCCAATCCATGCCCCTCATGATTTTATAAACCTCTACAAGGTCACCCCTCAGTCTCTGACAGTGGCTGTTGATGACACAAATACCTCAACAAGAGACCCAGCAATCTCTTCCCTAGCTTACCCCAAAGTTCTGGGATATACTTGATCAGATCCCAGGGATTTATCCACCTTTATGCATTTTAAGACATCCAGCACCTCTTTTTCTGTAATATGGACACTTTTCAAGCTATGTATTTCCCCAAGTTCCATATCCTTCTCCACAGTAAATACTGACACGCAATACCTGTTCAGTGTCTCACCCATCTCCTATGGTTCCACATGTCGACAGCATTGTGGACCTTTAAGAGGCCCTATTCTCCTCCTAATTAACACTTTTTGTAGAATGTCCTTAACTCTATTCTCCTTAACCCTATTTTCCAAAGCTACCTTATGTCCCCTTTTTGCCCTCCTGATTTCCTCTTAAGTGTAATCCTACTGCCCTTATACTGTTATGGGAATTCATTCGATCCCAGCTATCTATACCTGATAAATACTTCCTTCTTTTTCTTGACCAGAGTCTCAATCTATTTAGTCAGCCAGTATTCCCTGAACCTACCAGCTTTTCCCTTTGCACTAACAGGAACATACTGTCTCTGAACTCTCATGATCTCATTTTCAAAAGCCTCCCACTTTTCACCCATCCTTTACTTGCGAATTGCCTCTCCCAATCAGCTTTTGAAAGTTCTTACCTAATACTGTCAAAATTGGCTTTCCTCCAGTTGAGAACTTTAACCTTAAGATTCAGTCTATCCTTTTCCATCACTATTTTAAAACTGATAGCATTATGATTAATGGCCCCAAAGTGCTCCCCCACTGGCACCTCAGTTATTTGCCCTGCCTTATTTCCCAAGAGGAGATCAAGTTTTACTTCCTCTCTAGTAGGTACATCCACATACTGAACAAAAAAAAAAATGTCTACAGACTTAACAGTGGGCGGCACGGTGGCACAGTGGTTAGCACTGCTGCCTCACAGCGCTTGAGACCCGGGTTCAATTCCCGCCTCAGGCGACTGACTGTGTGGAGTTTGCACGTTCTCCCCGTGTCTGCGTGGGTTTCCTCCGGGTGCTCCGGTTTCCTCCCACAGTCACAAAAGATGTGCAGGGTCAGGTGAATTGGCCATGCTAAATTGCCCGTAGTGTTAGGTAAGGGGTAAATGTAGGGGTATGGGTGGGTTTCGCTTCGGCGGGTCGGTGTGGACTTGTTGGGCCGAAGGGCCTGTTTCCACACTGTAATGTAATCTAATCTAATCTAATCTTAACAAATTCCTCTCCATCCAAGCTCTTAACACAATGGCAGTCCCAGTCTATAGAATCATAGAGATGTACACCACAAAAACAGACCCTTCGGTCCAACTCGTCCATGCCAACCAGATAGCCTAACCTAATCTAATCCCATTTGTTAGCACTTGGCCCATATCCCTCCAAACCCTTCCTATTCATTTACCCATCCAGATGCCTTTGCAATGCTGCAATTGTACCAGCCTCCAGCACTTCCTCTGTCAGCTCATTCCATACATGCACACCCTCTGCATAAAAAAGTTGCCTCTTAGGTCCCTTTTATATCTTTCCCCTCTCACCCTGAACCTATGCCCACTAGTTCTGGGCTCCCCCTGTCTATTTATCCATGCCCATCATGAGTTTATGAACCTCTATAAGGTCACCCCTCAGCCTCCAATGCTCCAGGGAATACAGCCCCAGCCAATTCAGCCTCTTCCTATAGCTCAAACCCTCCAACTCTGGTAACATTCTTGTAAATCTTTTCACAATCTTCAGGTTTCACAACAATTGTATGCAATATTCCAACAGTGGCCTAACCAATGCCCTGTACAGCCGCAAGATGACCTCCCAACTCCTGTACTCAATACTCTGGCCAATAAAGGAAAGCATACCAAATGCCTTCTTCACTATTCTATCGACCTGTGACTCTACTTTCAAGGAACTATGAACCTACACTCCAAGGTCTCTTTGTTCAGCAACACTCCCTAGGACCTTACCATTAAGTGTATAAGTCCTGCTAATATTTGTTTTTTCAAAATGCAGCACCTCGCATTAATCTAAATTAAACTCCATCTATTAAATCCCCTACCATTACTACCCTATTATTCTTAAAGAAATCTGAGATCTCCTTTCATATTTGATTCTCAATTTCCTGCTGACTACTGGAGGCCTTTGTGCAATCCCAATAAGGTGGTCATCCCTTTCCTAATTGAATTCTATCCATATAACTTCACTGAGTGCTTTCCCAGGAATATCCTCCTTCAGCACAGCTGTAATGTTATCCCAACCAAAGATGCCACACCCCGTCTTCTCTTGTCGCCCTTTTTAATCTTTACTATAGCATCTATACCCTGGAACATTAAGCTGCCAGAACCGGCCCTTCCTGAGTCATGTATCTGTAATAGCTATGATATCCCAGTTCTATGTTTCCTACAATACCTTGAGCTCCTAAGCAGCTTGAGCAAATCTCCCTATCAAGATATAGGTCCCCTTCCAATTCAGGTGTAACCTGTCCCTCTTATACAGGTCTCTTCTTCTCCAGAAGAGATCCCAATGATTCAAAAGTGTAAATTCCTGCCCCTAGCTCCAGTTGCATTTGGAGAGTTGCACTTTAACTTGGGGTCTGTAAGAGTTGATTTTTGTTTTAAATGACATTGTTTAGTTCTGGAATTTTTGAAGGTTTATATCCTACTGTTTTTAATCTGGAGTTCAAAATCCTATTGACTTTATGATGACTGATTAGCACTAATTGGCCACAGTTTACTGATGTATGTTCAAGTATTGTCTTGCTTTTCATGCATTGATTCCAGGGTTATAAAATGTTTCTCATTTGCATGGTTATCCTTTAGTTGTTGTCCTTTGCATTTTATCTGCCCACTACTTGCATCCAATCAGACATAAAACGTCAGAGTAGAAGTAGGCCATTCAGCCCATCGAGTCTGCTCCATCATTCAATGAGGTCATGGCTGATCTAATAATCCCCAGGTCCACTTTCCTGCCTTTCCCCCAGAGCCCTCAATTTCCTTCCTGATTAAAGATCTTTCTGTCTTAACCTTGAATATCCTTAATGACTCAGCTTCGAGAGCCCTTTGCAATAAAGAATTCCATAAATTCTCCAGCATCAGAGAGAAGGAATTACCCCTTATCTCTATCTTAAATGGGTGAGCCCCTACTTTGAGATTATGCCAACTGATCCTAGACTGTCTCACAGGAGAAACTGTCTTTCCCCAGTAACCCTGTTAAGTTCCCTGAGTCTTATATGTTTCAATAAGTTCTAAACTCCAGTGACTACAGGCCCAATCCACACAACCTCTCCTCATAAGTGAATCCCTCCATGTCCAGGATCAGCCAAGCGAACCTTCTCTGGACTGCCTCTAATGTCAATACTCCTTCCCTTGGATAAGGAAACCAGATTATTCACTGTATTCCAGCTGTGGTCTGACAAGTGCCTTTTGTAGTTTTAGCAAGTACTTCCACACCCCATTCCCTTTGAATTAAAGGCCAGCACTCAATTTACTTTTTGTCTTGCCCACTGAACTGGGACGCTAGCTTTTTATGATTTCTGCATGAGGACTCCCAAATCCCCTCAGTGCTGTAGCTTTCCACAGTCTTTATTCATTCGAGTGCAAATTCCTAGTGGGCAGAAACATCTTGGTCCTGTGGAGGTGGGCTTCAAGACTGAACCGTGAGGGATTTAAGAGAAATAAAAGTTGGATTGGTGGCCTGATGGGTTTCTGCCTTCAGATAGTCTTCTGGGAGGCAGGTCAGCACCAGCAGTGTCCATTTTGCAGACAGCAGTTGGCAGCCAAGCTGGGGAAATGAATATGCATGTTATTGCGAATATGTTAGCAGTGGGCAGTGGGTACCCCTCCTCCAAGGACCAATCGTAGCAAATGCAAGAAGGTGCCTTGCAATTGCAGGTCCATGGGGCCCACCTGGCCTCTTATTTTGACTCCCTCACCAGGTGCACCCTTGCCCTCCCTATATCCCCACACCTCCCAAAGAGTCACCGCTAAGTGGATGTGGTCACCATTTATTTACACAGACAGAGGCACTCATGTATCAGCCTCTGACGGTCAGTATGCCTACATCTCACAAACTGCCCACTGCAGACAGTCGCAGCTCCAAGGGGTGATTCTGCCCATCAGTCCCTGGTAGGGGAGTGGCCCTGGATTCCAAGCAGATGGATGCCTTGAGGAAAGACACCCGAATATCTGAGTCATGTTCTGTCTTTGACAAGCTGTTTACAGTTTTCCGTCAACAACAGATGGCTCCGAAAGGCAGTGGTAGCTTTTAAAAGCTGAGAGTACATCCTTCCTCCATCCAAGTAACAGTCATCTAGATGCCATTGGTGACGACACAATAAAACAATGTGTCACCCCTTGGAGTCTGACCATTCTGTCAGGCACAACTGCGGGTCTGAAACTTCTGTCATCCGATGAACGCTTGATGAGTTTGAGAGTCCATTTGTGGTTCAAGCTAAATGTGTTTGTTAACGTAACAACTAGTTTCGATGATTTATGCACACCGTGTAATTTGAGAGATGAGAGTTTTCCCACGTTTTGACTACACCGGTTAATTTGTCCTGACTGTGAACATTTTGTTAAAATCCTAAGCCAGTAAATGCCAAATTGGTGAATATGCAGCAACACAGAATCAGAGGGCACAATTTCACTTGGTGTCTTAATCTTCCAGTCGCCTCAAAACCTCTCCCCCAATTGAACCTGGACTGCCTGCTCGATTGTAACTTGGCACAATCCAATTCTTTTTTAAAGAAAATGATCACTTACAGGTAAATTCCCTCGAGCTATCAACCACATTTTACAGCCCACACTATTACATTCCCCAGGCATGACGCATCACAGTTAATAACCTTTCTCTATTCTTAGCCTTGTAACCTTCCATTCCTTCTTAACTGTGCACTTATCCAGTTCTTTTTAAAGAGTTAATTGACCAGTTAAACTGTCAATTATCACAACGGCATAGATTCTGCAGTAGAAACTGCCATCATTCGCTGGAATTAATCGTCCAAAACTGACAGAAATTTCAGGTGCAGGGTTGTGAGTTCCCTGTGGGCACATTTGAACTGGTAAAATGCCATATGTGCCATTTCTGGTTCTTACCAATCAACCCCTCCCCACCAACCCCTGCCTCTGCCACAATTTTGCAGTGAGAGGTAAGATGTCCCATGCTCCCTTGTGCCAATTTGAAGTCCAATTCACAGCCGCTATTTTATAGGTGGTGGGCTGAGTTGGGTGACCCAGCAGGACGATTTCTAGGCATGAAATGGGGAATGGGGTGGGTCGTAACTTTACAGGCCTCCTATATTCTGATCATTCCACCCCTTGCCCTGTCCTGACCCATCTTAGCCAGAACCTGCCAATCTGACCTACCCCCACCACCACCCACCTATCCTTCCCAACCTCAAGTGACCACACCATCTTTAGGGAGCACTTTGGGGCTAGCGATCATAGTTCTATTAGTTTTAAAATAGTGATGAAAAAGGATAGACTGGATCTAAAAGTTAAAATTCTAAATTGGAGGAAGGCTAATTTCGACTTTCAAAAGTTGACTGGGAGCGGGTGTTCGCAAGTAAACGGAACGGCTGGAAAATGGGAAGACTTCAAAAATGAAATAACGAGAGTCCAGAGAGAGTATATTCCTGTCAGGATGAAAGGCAAGGCTGGTAGGTGGAGGGAATGCTGTATGACTAAAGAAGTTGAGGTTTTTGTCAAAAAAAGAAGGAAGCATATGTCAGGTACAGATAGCAGTGATCGAGTGAATCCTTAGAAGGGTCTAAAGAGTATACTTAAGAGGGAAGTCAGGAGGGCAAAAAAGGGACATGAGATAATTTTGGAAAACAGGGTTAAGGATAATCTTCAGGGATTTTATAAATACATTATAAATACAAATTCATCACCTTTTCCATACTACAGAGGAGGAAGAGGTGATGGATAGCTTAAAATGCACAAAGGTGGATATATCCTGAGGATCTGATCAGGTGTACCCTAGAACTCTGTAGGAAACTAGGGAAGTAATTGCTGGGCCCCTTGCTGAGATATTTGTATCATCGATAGTCACAGGTCAGGTGCAAGAAGACTGGAGGTTGGCTGATGTGGTGCCACTATTTAAGAAAGGTGGTAAGGAAAAGCCAGGGAACTATAGACTGGTGAGCCCGACATTGCTGGTGGGCTGTGGCTGGAGGGAATGCTGAGGGACAGGGTTTACATGTATTTGGAAAGGCAAGGACTGATCAGGGCTAGTCAACATGGCTTTCTGCATGGGAAATCATATCTCACAAACTTGATTGAGTTTTTTGAAGAAGTAACGAAGAGGATTGATGAGAGATGAGCAGTGGACATGCTCTATATAGACTTCAGTAAGGCATCCGACAAGGTTCCTCATGGGAGACTGGTTGGCAAGGTTAGGTCTCATGGAATACAGGGAGAACTAGCCAGTTTGGAAACAGAACTGGCTTAAAGGTGGGAGACAGATGGTGATGGTGGAGGGTTGTTTTTCAGACTGGAGGCCTGTGACCAGTGGAGTGCCACAAGGATCGGTGCAGGGTCCCCTACTTTTCATCATTAATATAAATGATTTGGATGTGAGCATAAGAGGTATAGTTAGTAAGTTTGCAGATGGGCACCATGGGTGGTATGGTGGCTCAGTGGTTTGCACTGTTGCCTCAGAGCACCAGGGACCTGGGTTCAATTCCCGCCTCAGGTGACTGTCTGTGTGGAGTTTGCACATTTTCCCCGTGTCTGCGTGGGTTTCCTCTGGGCGCTCTGGTTTCCTCCCACAATCCAAAGATGTGCAGGTCAGATGAATTGGCCATGCTAAATTGCCCATAGTGTTAGGGCCATTAGTCAAGGGTAAATATGGGGTGGGGGAGTGGAGCTGGGTGGGTTGCTTTTTGGAGGGTTGGTGTGGACTTGTTGGGCCAAAGGGCCTGTTTCTATACTGTAGGGAATCTAATCTAATGACACCAAAATTGGAGGTGTAGTGGACAGCAAAGAAGGTTACCTCGGATTACAATGGGATCTTGATCAGATGGGCCAATGGGCTGAGGAGTGGCAGATGGAGCTTAATTTAAATAAATGTGAGGTGCTGCATTTTGGAAAGACAAATCAGGGCATGATTCAAATACTTAATGGTAAGGTCCTAGGGAGTGTTGCTGAACAAAGCGTCTTGGAGTGCAGGTCATAGTTCCTTGAAAGTAGAGTCACAGGTAGATAGGATGGTAAAGAAGGCAGTTGGAATGCTTTCCTTTATTGGTCAGACTATTGAGTACAGGAGTTGGGAGATCATGTTGCAGCTATACAGGGCATCGGTTAGGCCACTTTTAGAATATTGCATGCAATTCTGGATACATAAGAAGGATGTTGTGAAACTTGAAAGGGTTCAGAAAAGATTTACAAAGATGTTGCCAGGGTTGGAGGGTTGGAGGTATAGGGTGATGCTGAATAGGCTGGGGCTGGAGCATCGGAGGCTGAGGGGTGACCTTATAGAGGTTTAAAAAATCATGAGGGACATGGATGGGGTAAATCGACAAGGTCTTTTCTCTGCGGTGGGGGAGTCAGAACTAGAGGGCATAGGTTCAGGGTGAGAGGGGAAAGACTTAAAAGTGACCTTAGGGGCAACATTTTCATGCAGAGAGTGGTGCGTATGTGGAATGAACTGCCAGAGGAAATGGTGGAGGCTGGTACAATTGTAACATTTAAAAGGCATCTGGATGGGTAAATGAATAGGAAAGATTTAGAGGGATATGGGCTGAAAATGTGTTGCTGGTAAAGCACAGCAGGTCAGGCAACATCCAAGGAACAGGAGAATCGACGTTTCGGGCATAAGCCCTTCATCAGGAATGAGGAAAGGGTGTTCAGCAGGCTAAGATAAAAGGTAGGGAGGAGGGACTTGGGGAGGGGCGTTGGAAATGTGATAGGTGGAAAGAGGTCAAGGTGAGGGTGATAGGTTAGAGTGGGGTGGGGGCGGAGAGGTCAGGAAGAAGATTG